>NW_003852411.1:27688040-27733680 GCF_000181295.1 Otolemur garnettii | reverse complement strand
CGCTGACCTTTCAGCTGCCATATCACCTGGCAGCTCACATCTAATTTCCTTTTGCAAGAGCCTCGCTCACTGGCGTTAGCATTTCTGCTTTCGGGTTCCTCGTGCTGCTACTTGCTGTGCTGCTGATTGTGTTTTTCCCTCAGAGGATCTGGTTTCCATTTTTTCTGCTTTGAACTCTACCTGGCTATTTATTTCTTTTCCCCCAGGCATTCGGTGGTACACAGATGGGGAGGGGTTTGGAAATGGGAGATGCTATGTCTTGGTGATTTCTCAGACCGAGAAAATAGCACTGTCCAGGCTCATTCTGCCCTCGACAAATTGTTGTCACCAGCTGTTTTTCCAGCCTTCCTATGAGGTCAGAGGACGCATTTCATTGGATTGGAATTGGTTTGATTCTTTTTATGGTTTTGGTTTTATTTTGTCTTCTTTTCATTTTCTTTCTTTTAAAAAAGATATGGAAGGGTATCCACCCCAGATTACATGCAAAAGAGTCTGGGTGACATCCTAAAAAAAATTCTTTCTTAGAAATTCTTAGGAGTTATCTTTCTGAAGTGCCAACTTAAAACTGTAGTTGACATTATCCTCTACAAAATAGCCTCCCCCAGAGAACCAGAAAGATACCTCCCTGTCCTCCCACCTCCTCTGAACTAAAGAGGCTTTTATAACATGAAACTCTTTTGTGTGTCCCAGGAATGAAATTGTAGCTCAGACTCCAGCAAGTAAAGACAGTGTAACAGTAAACAACATGCATGTTTATAAAAATCACTAATTAAAAATTACAAACGTGGGTTCTAGAATATTTCCTATGTTCTTACACCATTAAGCGTATATGAGCAGTTTCTTCAGTTTAGATAGAATGGCCTTGCTTATTCCTCTTTATTGAAACCCTTTCATCCTTCAAAAGTCACTTTTTCCAACCCAGATGCAAGTTCTCACTCTCTCTTTCAAGTTCGCTCTGGTCTTTGTTTACAACAGTTTTTTGTTTGTTTTTGCTTTTACAACAGTCAGCCTTAATTTTGACTTACTTACAGAGGTCAACTTCTTCATTTCTATGGCTTCAACCAAGAAAAGCACGAGCCTTTGACATCATGTCCTAGAATGGTTCTTTGTAATTTGGCTTTCTGAGTGAAAAAATGCACATGGACGTAATTCCTGCTGAGGTTCTCAGAAGTTTGGGGTCCTTCTTGAAGGCTTCGGCTTAATGGTTAAGAAAAGCCATTCTAGATGCTCCTGAGTTCACCCTGATACGGCAAAAATGTTAGGGGTGTGTGGGGTTCTGAGTAAATAAGAGGGGAGAATGGCAGGAGGATAGGAGGAGATTATCTTTTACTCAGGTAGTAGAATATTTTGCTCCAATGGGATGCAATTGTAATCTCTTCTAATAATAAATACTATAAATAATGATTTTAATGCTTAACATTTAAGAAGATTTAAATGCCAGGCACTGTGCTAAATGCTTTACATGCACTATAACACTTAAATCTCACAAAAAGCCGGAGATAAGCATTATCATTAGTCCTCATTTAATTGATAAAGAAACTGAGGCCAGAAAGGTCAAGTAATTTTCCCAAAGTCACACAGCTGGTAAATGGCAGTAGTTGATTTCACGCCACAGAAGGTGGGGCAGGATCCCTGCTAGTGAGGGACTCCTTTGTCTTTCTCTGCAGGTGGAAACTCCTTTATTTGACTTAGTTTTTCTCCTACACCCATTAATGAATATGGCTGTCACATAATAAAAGGATTGCAATTTGCTGGCAGATAGGATAGTAACTAATTACTACTCTTTATAAATGACTCTTAGGCTATTCACAAGTGACTTGTCCATGGCAGGAACCTCTGCACTTCCCACACAATCATCTTTGCTTTTCCTGACAACCCTGTAAGGAGGTTATCATCGTATTCATTGAAGACACACAAGAAAACTAAAGGCTGAAGAAGTGAAGGAGTTTGCACAAAATCCCATAGTAAGTAATAGAGCAAGCATTTAACTGCCTATGCTGCCCTGGGTGAAGCCCCGGGCTACGTGCACAGCCCTGGAGAAAGGATAAACTATGTTAGTAAATGATCTATTTCCCTCCCTTAATTCAAGGATTATATCTAATATTGTTGTTGTTATTACATCTCAGGGTCTCTTTGAACTTAAGGTCCACATGCTAAGTTTAGATTATAGCTTCAGCTCCCTCTGTTCCTTGTCATATATTTCCAGTATTTTCCAGGTGACTTTGAATATAAGTGCGTTGGACATTCAATCAAAATATTCTACTCCTCCAAATGAACTTTGAAGAATTGAAAGGCAGGACCCTTTCTTATTCACCAAAACCTCAATTCCTGGACAGTAGAAGATAGTAAATAAAAGCTGCGTTGCCTCAGTGTTGCCCCTGTCAGTCCCTAGGTTTGCTCTCACCCCCTTCCTTCCTCCTTTGTTCTCCTTTTATCACCTACCTTCCTGTATGTCTAGTCTTAGAACCGCACTGTCACCCACTGTCACCCTCAGTCCCATGGCAGCAGTCCAGGGCAAAAGTTTAGCTGACCACACCACACACAGGCACGGTCTGTGCCCAGAGTGGTCTGCCCTGCCGTGGGAACCCAGCGGGCCCTTTCCTCTCTAATCTCACGGCATACTAGCTTTTCACATTCCTGTTTAGCAGCACTCGTGTTCGAATTCATTAATTAATAAAGATTAATCAATAATTAAGCATTCTATAGCCACCCAGAGGCCGTTTTGTGGCATAGTGATATATTTATTGCCTTATTCAGCAGAAGGACTCCAGAGCTGTCTGGGATTGCTCACAGGCTGGTTTATTACAGGATGCCTGACTGATAACTTTGGACTCCAAGCGCCTCCCTCCTGTCCCTCTACCATATAGGGACCTCAACTCAGTCCCTTGGCGCAGCTGCTGTCTGTACTAATTCAGACCTCTCAATCTGTCCCTTATAGACAGTAGGCTCAGTTTCCTTGAGCTGATTTGTGCTGGGGCCTGGATGGAGCCAGACAGCTTGAGAACAGCAGTGGCACTGAGTCCCACAGGGCTGCCTGGAAGCAGCTGGTACTTGTTGCTCACATTAGGTGCTGGCATCAAGTTCAATGCTCTCTACTCTAGTATTAGGGGCATCTCCATGGACCTTAAAAACTGTAAGTGGAAGGTCTGTGAGAATGTTGTCAATCACACAAAGCCAGAGCACCCTGTTCCCCAAGAGTAGCATTCGGAGTCTCCATGAGGGAGGCTCCTTCTGACTCGGGGACGTGCATGGCAGATGGTGCACACTGCAGACTGTTGTGACCTGCTATTTGACTGGCACTTGGGGCTCTGATTTTAGCACCAATTACTATGTGAGGCCAAATATATCCTATCAAAATATATCCTATCACTGCCCAAACTCCTATTTGCCACTCACCAGCTAAATATTACCCCTAAAGAAGAAGAAAATTGGCCTTTAAGTCTAGGACAGTATCAATGTGGGGTGAAAACTTTATACAAACCAAAAGATACTCAGTCTCAAGTCGCCGAAGATTTTCCTTTTTGTATGTTTCCAGGGGAAACAGAGGCTACTCAGAACAGAGTCCAACACTCAGGTCCTGCATTCATATTGTTTAAGAGATCCATGACAGCTTAACCAAATCCAGGTGGGACTTCAAGCCCTTTCTATATAAAGTCTGACATGGTGGGCCTTTATTCAAGGAGGATTTACTTATTGTAGTTTCCATTAACAATGACAAACTTAATGAATATGAATAGTGAGGACATAAAAATAGCCACTGATGATTGAGCACCTACTAAGTTCCAGTCTCTATGTCATGCATTTCCCACGGAGCAAGCAGAGTCGCTGCAGTAGGAGATGAAGAAATCACAGTGGAAGGAATAAGGGATTGTGAGTGGAACTGAGCTGGTCAAATACTTTCTGTTGATTTTTCTCTTTTTTATCCTCATTCTCTTATTGCAGATTTCGTAAGGTGGGTGTGGAAGAGCCTCCTCATACTGCTCTCACTTTTGGAAGGATGGAACTCCAGGATGGAGGGTAGATGGGGGAAAGGACAAATTGGTGGGGTCTGCCTTTGCGTTAGACAGCAGGGGAAGAGGGAAAGAGAATTGCAGCCTACTTGGGATGGATTTGAGGCTCAAGCACCAGTCAGCCATAAGTAATGTCATTAGACTGGAGTAAATCTCATAGTTAAATCCATTGACAGTGGAACAAGCTTTAGGAAATCAGGATCCTGTTTGTAGTATAGAAGTATAGTGTATAAGAGAGAAGTGACAAACTTGGATGTGACTGTTCTTATTTGATGATTGAGGAAATTGTAGCTCAGGGAGAATGAATAACTTCCCCACAGTAACATAGCTCATAAGTTGCTGTGTTGGAAGTCACCTCAATCTGACTCTAAAATTCTGTTGTTGAACAGTTATTACATACAATTTTCTTCCCATGATTAAGAGAAACATTTTCCCCTGTTAAAGGTATATGAGAGCTCAGATCCTAAAAGATTTCACATAATACTCGTTGGTTTTACATAAAGAAATCTAGCAATTACCTAGGATCCCAGTTTTCATTGTTGAAGACCTACACTTTTCAGATGAGAAAACCAAGTGTTCACCTTATTCATGCACAGCCAACAAGAATCCTGTGAAGCTCTCATAGATATTAAGTTATAATATAGACCAAACTTATTCTCTTGCCATGAAATTAAAGGCGCTAGAATCCAGAGACTCAAAGTTATCAAAAAGAGGCCATCTCTCCATTACCATTTTGGGTAACTATTGTCAAGCTATTGTGCAGTCCTTACTTTGGGGGACCACTACCTTTTAAAAGAGAAGGCAAATAAAAGGGTCTCTTCAGTTCCAAGGAAAAGAGTGACTTAGGCTTCATATCAAATTACCTGTTTTCCTGCATAATTTTCTGTTTTATATGCCCGACAGAGGTCCAAGATGGTTACTGCCCATTAGTAGTAAGAACTTTCATTATGCTAAGAATGTAAGAAAATAAAGAGAAGAGAGAAAAATACACACACACACACATACGTATATACATAAATACACTTAAAAAATTAACAACACAAGGTTTTTCTTGTGCCTCTATGTACTTCTCTGACTTAAGTGGAATTCTAGGGTGGGTTGGCTTGAAATTTTGCATCTCCTCCATCAGCTTCATTCTGGAGCGACTGAAATAATATTGGAGGGTGCATATGGGGAAATGTAGAAACACGGTCAACAACCACAGTGAAGACAGCAAGCTGAGCAGTGGAGACCAGGTCTGGATCCCTGTGAGGGTAGTGAAGAGCTAAAAAGAAAGAGGGACCAAGACAGGGTAAGAGGGTGATAAGAAAGGTCTCAGGTATTTACAGGATGTCATGATCTCAGATGGCAGGAGGAAGGGAGGTAATCATGCAGCAGTGGTTAGTTGAGATGTTGTAGGTTTTCTATGCCAGAAATGTGGTCCACCATCATCCTCCCTACCTTTCATTCCCCTTTGTATAAAGTGTGGCGTATCCACTTTTACCTGTTTTCTTCCTGTCTGAGAAGATAAAGCAGATCTCTTTCTATCCAAAACAACCCATTTATTAAAATTAAATCCAGTTTGTGTGAGAATTAGTCATTATATTGTTTTTTACCCACACCCCCTCACTCCTTCTTTGTCTGATCTCCCCTTCACCTATGCCACACCATGTCATTAATTGTCATTAATTGTCTTCATATCAAAGTTGAATACATAGGATTCTTACTTCTCCATTCCTGTGATGCTTCACTAAGAATAATGTGTTCCACCTCCATCCAGGTTATTACAAATGCTGTAAAATCTTCATTTTTTGATGGCTGAATAATACTCCATAGTGTACATATACCACAGCTTACCAATCCTTTCCTGGGTTGAAGGACATTTAGGCTGTTTCCACGTTTTAGCAATTATAAAACATATGTTGATCAACGTATATTACTTAAACATCAATTTTTAATTCAACATGTCAATATGTTGTTTATCATATTGCATCCTTATTTATCAGTGAAATATGCCTGTAATTTCCCCTTAATAATAGTATATTTTTTCTAATTTTCCTATCAGGGGTATCCAGACTAAGTAGAATGATTTTGAAGTATTTCTATTTCTACTGTCTATAAGACTTGGAGTGATCTGCTTTTTTTTTTTTTTTAGAAATTATTTTTTACTTTTATTTATATATATTAGTCGTCTTTTTTTTAGACTTTGGTAAAAACATAACAAGGAAAAAATTGCTATTCATATTTTGTCTTGTGTATTCTGTAACAAACAAGTAGTAAATGATTATGTATTCAAAAAAATTGCACAGCTGTTGTTAAAGCTATATTGATAGGTACTTTCTATTTTGGTTGCTGATACAATGCTATCTTTCTTTTTCTAATATTATTTTGTAAGTCTTTTATATAGGAATATAATTGATTTTATATAGTTATTTTGAAGTTAGTTACATTGCTGAATTTTTCTATTGTTTTTGGTAACTTGTAAGTAATTTGGTAACTCAGAAGTAATGAAATTTGTATTTTTTTTACAAACCATTAGGATTTTTAAGTTATAATAATTGTAGCTAGAATCTTCAACTTTACTAGGAGTGGTAGTAATGAGTACCCTGATCTCATAATTGATTTGTAGATAATGCTTTTGTTTCCTCATAAAATTGATATATTTGTCCCAATGTTATCTTCAATGATTATGTCAATGTTTTACCTATAGTTGATGTTCTGTAAATATTCATGGACTAAAGGAGCCTGAAATAAAAAAAAATTATTTATTATTTTTATCCCATAGTCCCATCATCTCCTATAAGGCATCTTCTATATATTCTATTTTTCTTGTGTCTTATTGGTTTTTTTTTTTTTTTTTTTTTTTGGAAGCAGGGTGTCTCTGAGAACTTTGGCTAGAATTCAGTGGCTATTCACAGGTGTGATCATAGTTCACTGCAGCCTCAAACTCTTGGGCTCAAGCAGCCCTCCCATCCTTGGTTCCCAATATGCTGAGACTATTGGCATGGGCTACAAGGCCTGGCCTATTGGCTTTGTCTTTAACCTACAAGCATTTGTCTTAGTCCATTTGCATGGCTGTAACAAAATAGCTGAGACTGGGTACTTTGTAAAGAACAAAAATTTATATTGCCACAGTTCTGGAGGTTGGGAATCCTAGTATCAAGGCTCAGGCAGGTTCCTTGCCTGGGGAGGGTTTCTCTCTGCTTCTAAGATGGCACTTGGTTGCTATACCTTTCAAAAGGGAGCAATATTGTTTCCTCATGGGCTGAAAGGTAGAAGGCTGAAGGCAGAAATGCAAGCTAGCAGAATGCAACATGAATCCTCTTTTATAAGGGTTTCAATTTCATCCATGGGGGAGGACTCCCCATGGCTTAATCACCTATTAAAGGCCTCACCTCTTAATACTATCCTTTTTTGTTTGTTTTTGATTTGGGGGAGTTGTTTTGTTGTGTTTTGAGACAGAGCCTTCCTCTGTCTCCACAGGCTAGAGCGCAAAACTCTAGAGTGCATAGTTCACCATAGCACTGAACTCCTGGGCTTGACAAGCAATCTTCCTGGTTTAGCCTGCCAAGTAGCTAGGACTTAGGCCCAGGCCACAAACCTGGCTTTTCCTTCCTTCCTTCCTCCCTCCCTTCCTTCCTCCCTCTCTTCGTCCCTCCTTCTCTTTCTCTCTTTCTTTTTCTTTCTTTTTGTAGAGATAGGGTCTCACTCTTGCTCTGACTGGTTTGAAACTCCTGGCCTCAAGTGAACCCCTCTGCCTTGACCTCCCCAAATGCTAGGATTATGGCATGAGCCACCATGCCCAGCCTTATTACTATCTTAATACTTACTATTATCACATTAACACCTGAATTTTGTCAGATCATATTAAAACTATAGCACATTCCAAGCACTATGTCCACTTCTTGACCCCAAGATCTATTGTCTATTCTGCAATCTCATTTCTTGTCTTCCATTCCTCATCTTGGATCAGCTAATGCCCCAGTTCCTCATTCCCTACTCATTCTTTAACCTGCCCTCTATTTCTACCAATAAATATCAAATCTATCCACCAAGTCCTAAGAAACCATCCTCTTTCTAAGAAATGTTTCAATCCATACCATGCCCCTGCCTTCCTTTCACAACTTTATTTCTTAACATGTTTAAGAGCTCTTGTAGTCACAAGATTCAGGTGTCCACATATATAACGTTCTGCTGATGGTTGAACACTAAAATCCACCAATTTATATAATTTTCTTGTTTACTTAAAAGTCTGAAATTTCTTTAACAACATAATTAGTTATTGTGTTCATCCTTCCTCCCCCCCCTTTTTTTTTGCCTTTTCACTAGAGTAATCATGGCCTTAGAAAAAGGACATTTGGTTTGAGAATGCTGCGATGTCAGCACGCATCTTCATTGCATCCCTTGATGAAATGTGTACACTTGAAGTGCGGCCAAGGTCCATGCTCCCTGAGTCTCTTTGTCCAAACTGGGAGGATCTCACAGAACCAATAGATGGTTCTTGGGCAATTTTGTACTTCCCTGGGGGTACTTTTCTGGCATCACTGACCCTATGCTGAAGGGCAATGCAGTCTCTTGAGATTATCCATCACCCATACACCTCCCTCCAGTTACTGACATTAGTCCAGTCTCACCTGGTGTTAGAATCAGAGCTAATTGAGAGGCTTGGTATCTCCACAACAACCATACTTTAACTTACTCTATTTCATTGAGTATCTCTGAAGAAACTGGAGTCACACATGACTGGACCTCAGAAAATCCCGCACCAGAGCTCATCTTATCCTGGTTGTCGTATCCTCAGTTATTCCTTTTTCTTGTTAAGTGTTTGACCATTGCTGGATTTGCCTTCCTTCACAATGATGCTAAAAGCGATTAAAGTACTAGAGCTGAAGATACAATCCATAACTCCTCAATGTAGTGCCCTTTGCCTGACCTCCATGCCACACTCCACCTCTCAGGTGATAGGTGCTGAACCAGAGGTCGTTTTCAGGTCTGAGATTTAGACCAATTAGATTTATCACTAAAAGGAACAAAAAAAAATCATGCCATTTAGTGCCAGTTATAAAAAAGAGAAAGAATTTAACTCTTGATTGAATGAAAAGAAAACTAACATTCAGAGCAAATGGATTGTCCCAAGTAGACTTATGCTATGGTGTGGTAGATGACGCAAACCCTGAATTCCCGCTGATTCAGATCCAGGTCTAGGCCTGAATAACAACCTTGTATTTGCCATAGGGATTTATGACAGTCTCAGCTAAGAGAAAGTTAAAAAAAGGGTCAAGGTTTTATCGTCTTCTTTATATAAATAAATCTTTCAGGTAAAGATTAAGAAAGTAGAAGCTTACAAGCTTTCATAGATATTTACATAAGCTATGAAAGATAGTTTTCTGTATATACCTGGCAATGCCCCAAATTCTGAACTGTTAGAAGTAAAATTAGCCCTTTGTCTAGTAAACTCAGGCATTCCCAAAGAAAAATATAATGTCTATCTCCTGTCTTGTCATGTCACAGTCTGGAACACTGTATATGTCACTTTTGTTATCTCTGGGCCTGCCTGATCTCAGGGAAACACCTGCAATTAAAGAGTTGCCCATTGAACAGCTTTACCTCAAAGTGCGGAATTTGCCTGATTACTGCCAGTAGAAACAGTCGAGATCTTAGTTCCTTAGACTCTGTCATCTTTGAGTCAGAGGTTAAAAGTACAGAGAGAAAGAGCAGAATGGATCAGGTTACTTCTTCATCTTTATTAGCAGCTATGTCATGAGTTGCAGACAGTTGATGATGCCACTCCAGCACATGACGCCTTGTTGAGCACTGGTCCACTGGTCACTTCTGACCAGTGCTTAGCCACTAGATTAAGAACATTATTGCCAACATGTAAGATGAAATACTGATGTCTAGCTCTGGGATGCAACTAAAATTCCCTAAAAGCAGGTTCAGGGCCTTGCCATTGGGGGTAGGCTTCACCAATACTAAGTGATTTGTCAAAGGTACACAGATGAATGGACAGTGACATCATGGCCTTGCAGGTCAAGGTATGCTGTAGCCTCAGGAGTGGGAGGAGGGCAATGAATCTTTGGCTGTCTGTGTAGAAACCAGCTTCCTTCAAGTCCAATCTAATTTTTTTTCCATGAAAGTATAGATTACTCTTCGTTTAGAAAGCAATTTATTTGTTTAATCTGGAGCAATAGAGTACCACCAACATTTGAGTTTTCCATAGCTGGATCAGATATCTTCTGATGCAATACAGATTTCAATATAATTTTTTAAAAAAACAAATTAAAACTGGTTTTATTTTTGCAGGTTGGAAGTTGGCTCAGGTATGTTTTATTTCCAATAAACTTGTCTTGCAAAACTTGGCACATACTGATAAAGCCTGGAATACTCTTACTATTTTTAGTACAAAGGTAATATCAAACAGTAATGCAGCATAGGCTATAAAATGAAGATACCTGGAAAAAAATCCTGTGTTAAACATTATACTCCATGAAATACACAGAAGTGTAGGAAAAAAAAAAGATCCAAGAATTTTTAGTTTACTGACCAAAGCCTATCAAGCAGGGTATGAATTCCCTCAGTCAGTAGATGATGGAGAGCATGGGACAGGAATACAAAAAGTGCGTAAGACAGAGTTGGGGTAGCAGAAGGCAGAAACAAAAGCTGAAAAAATGCTACAAAAGATAAATTAGAGAAGTTTTCCCTGAAGAAGACAGGCACACAGCCTATAGACACATGAAAAAATGCTCAGCACCCTTAATCATCAGAGAAATGCAAATCAAAACTACTTTGAGATGTCATCTAACCCCAGTAAGATTAGCCCACATCACAAAATCCCCAAACCAGAGATGCTGGCATGGATGTGCAGAAAAGGAAACACTTCTACACTGCTGGTGGGAATGCTAACTAACATGTTCCTTTTGGAAAGATGTTTGGAGAAATCTTAGGGATCTAAAAATAGACCTGCCATTCAATCCTTCAATTCCTCTACTAGGTACATATCCAGAAGACTAAAAATCACATTATAACAAAGATACTTGCACCAGAATGTTTATTGAAGCCCAATTCATAATTGCTAAGTCATGGAAGAAACTTAAGTGCCTATCACCCCATGAATGGATTAATAAATTGTGGTCTATATAAACCATGGTATATTATGCAGCCTTGAAGAAAGATGGAGACTTTACCTCTTACATGTTTACATGGATAAAGCTGGAACATATTCTTCTTAGCAAAGTAGCTCAAGAATGGAAGAAAAAGTATCCAATGTACTCAGCCCTACTATGAAACTATATTTTCAAGAGGAAGAGGAAAAAGGAGGGGTAGGGGAGCAGAGGAAGGAGGCTGGGTGGAGGGAGGGTAATTAGTGAGACCACACCTATGGTGCATTTTACAAGGGTACATGTTAAATTTACTAAGTGTAGAGTATAAATGTCTGAACACAGTAACTAAGAAAATGTGGTAAAGGCTATGTTAACCAGTTTGATGAAAATATTTCAAATGGTATATAAAACCAGCAAATTTTACCCCATAATTGTATTAATGTACACAGTTATGATTAAATAAAAAAATAAATAAAATCCTGTACTGTAAACTCAAAAAAAAAGTTAAATTAAGACTCTTAACTCCCTCTATCAACGCCTCCACACCAAAACTTTCATTTATACCTACTATAGAATTTTGTAAATATTATGTGATGCCATAATGAAACATGATGCAAAAAACAAGATAAATAGCAGCATTATGAGTTACTTATTTTGCTTAAAAAAATCATTTAACTAGAGCAGAGATCATGAAACATACCAGAATTTCTCTATAATCCAAAATTTTGATGCTGAAACCTTAGAAGCAATTGCGTCCTATTGTACAAGTTCCAAAATTCTACTACTTCCTCTTGTTTGATGGTCCTAAAATAAAGTGGAAGATTATCTTGCGGATCTTAATTTCACAGGGATGGGAAGCCTGGCCTATAGTTAATTCAGTGTTTTAGCTGTGAAAAGCTAGCGTAGGTCCTCAATCCTGCTCTAAGATGGATGGCTCAGCTCACACCGCACCTCCCCACCTCCAAGCCTGGTGTTTGTATGGAATAATGAGTCCCATAAGCTTGGGCCTGATAATGCTTTTATAATGTAAAGGAGGAGAGCCAAGTAAAGTGGATTTGTGCATCCCTCTAATGAAAAGTTGGCCTGTCTGTTTTTATCAGACTAATGAAGCTCCTACTCCATTCTCCTGCCCAGTGTAAGCCTCACAATGGGGACAGTGAGCTCCCTCCAACACAGCTCCTCCACAGATGCTATCTGCCAGCTCTCTTCGCAGAAGAGTTCATTTTAAAGGGATCCTGGCTTGATTAAGGCTTTGTGAGCCTCCTAGCCTCATTACAAATCAATGGAGATGAACTGAGTGCTTAATACTCAAAAGCCAAGCTAACAAAAGCTGACTTATTACGAGCTAAGGGGTTGGGACTCTCCTGGGTGTTTCAGCTTTGTTTTGTTTTGTATTTCAACCCCTTTCCCCCTGCCCTCCCCTTCCTGACCACCCCCAACCCAGCGCATTTTCCATGGTAATACTCAAGTGCCTATTCCTTCTCCCTTATAGTCCTGTCTATAAAACTGCAGCTCTTAGAAGAATAATATTCTTATTGCATATTATGCTCCACTGTGACCAGGTGAGTGTTCTAAAGGACAGGGAGATGTTCCTTTCCCCTGTCCCACTTAACACCAATTTCTCACACAGGATTTAATGATTGCAGTATCTTTTGGAAAGTGTCCTGTTTGCCGTTTCCCACCTCCTGATTCCTCCCATGCAGGCCCCCAGCAGACACGCGGATGTAGATGGAGAATGGCAGAGGGAAAGCAGACATATTTGACCATCCTGATGGAAAAGGCATCAGTTGACATAAACCTGCTTCCAGACCCTTGAGCAGTTTCAGACACCTCTTCTCTGCTTGGCTCCCTCTGTCTCTCTCTTCTCAGAGAAAATTGCACTTTGAGTGTTTCTCTGCTTCATATTCAGAGAGAGGAAGGTGCCAGAATTGTAATTAGATGATGAGAAGCCCCAGATGGGAAGGGAAAACACCCCCCAAACAACGCAAGTTTCAAATATCACTATAAAATCGAGTCTCATTGTCATAAAGTCAAGAATCTGGGGCTGCCTCTTTCCTGGAGAATGTTGAAAGGGTTGATCCTTAGGGGACACCACCCCCTGTCTTTCCCTACAGAAATAATAACATGATGGTTGTGCATTTATTCTGTTTCAGTCTTGGTATTAAGCATTTTCCATGCAGTATTTCCTTTAATCATCGCAATAATTCTATAAGGAAGACTCAGTTCATGTTTATACTTTACAAATATGGAACAAGAAAAAAATATGTTTTCCAAGTCACACTGTCAGTAAGCAAAGACTGTATTGAAATCCTGATCTCACTCTGACTCCAGAGAGTCTGCCAGGGATAAGGAACCTGAAGGCTAAAGTCGACAGTGGCCGTCTAGGTCCTAAAGTGTGGCCTTCTGACTAATTGAAAGGGGAGAAGAAGAGAAAGAAGAAGCTTAAAGAACAATCTTAATATCAGAAGCCCACAGGTGCTTGCCCCGGGAAGGGTTTTGCGATGCAGGAGCCACAAGTTCACTAATGACCCCCCTCTTTTTTCCACCCATCCCTCCTGATGGCATTCTCAGCAGAACTCTGCTCTTCCCTACCTGACTTGCATCTCCTCCATACTCTAAACTTCCTCCAACTTGGAAGTCAGATGCACTGGATTCTAACCCAAGATACTTCAGTTTACCAGTCAGATGTTCTTGAGCAATTTGCCAAATTTGGGTAACTTTTGTTGAGTTTCCATTTCTCTATCTGAAAAAGGAAGTTAGGATTATGTGAAAATTAAACGTGAAAACATGTATAATGCATTTAAGTAAGGCTACTTTCTTGCCTCTTTCTTCTTAAGATCTTTTTCTCATTTTTCCAAATCCTTCAATAAAGTCTATTAACCAGTTCACACCAGTGGCTTCTAAAGTTTAACACACGACTTCTCTGGGGGCAAGCTGCATTTTAACAGACTACAATGCTTTAGGCCAAAAAGAATGGACTTCTAATTATGGAATTTGATTATGGGAGAAGGGAGTTTTGCACCTATGAAATCTTTCCAAATGGCAAAGCTCTTCTTCATTTGTGGGTAGATTACAGATCCACAATGGATCGCAAAACTTTGAAACCCTATTTTTTGTTGTTAAACATAATGTAACATTAACTATCATCTGCCCCCCCAAGGTGTGAATAGTTAGCAAATGCTCAATTGTGCTTTCTTCCACTGTATCTAACCTCCATGTTTTCAATTGCCTAATTCTTTTCTCCCTTGCACAAGGAGCCAAAGAGTCTTGCCATTGGCCATATCGAAGAAGATAGAAACTAATGGTGGCGACAGAAATGATTATAAATTGTTGCAGAATTATTTTCTTCAACAGCTTTTTCTTTAACTGAAAAAAGTATCAGGGAACCGACCTATACAACTCCTTGACAGGTATAAGTTCCAAAGACATTTCCTCCTGGAATTATGTTCATTGTCACTGTCCTTCATAATATATGTGTACACCTAAAGCTGTGTTCATGCCAATTCAAACTTTTAATTGGTCTCCAGTTCCAGACAAGAATCAAGATCATGGAGAATTTCTATCATTCTTATTTCAGAGTATGATTATTTCCTCTGGATAATCTGTTTGCCTCTTGGGCAGTTCATGGGCAAAGCAAATCCAGTTCTTAGTGTAGGATAATGAAAGAGTAAGTGCTGAAAACATTAGACGTCGCTGGAGGATTAGGCCAAGCTGGGTCAGGAATGGAGCGTCAGGCAGACCAGGGCAGCAGAGCTCCTTGGTCTTTGCTTCAACCATCAGCTCACTGCTAAATCTAATTTATTCATACAACAATATTTATGGAGTATCCACCATTTTCCAGGTCTTTGGAGTGGGATTACATCAGAATTCCACTGAGACATATTCTTACCAACTCCAGTAAGACTTGGTAAGACTGTCCAGGGAACTGGGTGTCCAGAACCATGTCCAAATAGTGTCTATAGCTTCTCCATGGAGAAAAACTTGTGGAGAATTCTAGGTCAAGTAGTCAAGTACCATGGGGAGCTTGAAGCACTATTTTTATGTATCCTTACCCACTCAAGAACCAAAGCCTTCATCCTTTCAGAGAACTTGATTTAGATAAAAAGGAGGACAGGGAGCTAAAGTTTAGTTTTCTAGCTTGTTGCTGCTCTTGTTTGTTGTTTTGTTTGACTTTTGTTTTAATGTATGCATGTCATCCATACAAATGGGATTGACAGCCACAGAACTGAATCTTTTGATCACGAATTTCTGCCTTTCTAAAAGAGAAACAAATGAAACCATTTAAATCAAGTGGAAGAATGTTGCCAAAGAGGATAAAAGGCAGTGATTACAGAGATCATGCCTTGCTCTCTGCTTTGCATTGCCCACTTGATCTTTTAAATTAACTTTTTGTTTTTTACTAATTTTACATTTACAGGAAAATTGCAAAAATTTTATATAGAGTTTACAACATCCTTTACCTGTTTCTCCCTCATTTAATCATCTCAAAACTAGGAAATGAACATGGGCACATTGTTAATGACAAAATTCAGACTTTGTTTGGGTTTCACCAGTGGTGGTTTTGCTTTCTTATTCTTTTTTTCTAGAATCCAATCCACCATGTCATCTTTTATTTAAGAAACCACTTGCTTTTATTGATAAAATATTATCACTATTATAAACATTAAATTTATATGGTTGACATCTCCATGAGCTCTAAAACATAAGCAGCTTAGTGTAAACTTCAATTGGAGCCTTCTTTCTAACTCAAATAGAGTACTACGATAATAACTTATTTCCATTTTATCTATTAGTTCTGGATAGACTTACTGGATTCTCACCAGTTTGGCTAAGGATGTCAAGATAGATTTATTAATGCGGGAAAGAGAAGACACTGCATGTTACTGAGGATAGAGTCATTTAGGAACTGCCGACACTGAGGATCATGCTTTTAAAACACAGATGGGCACAAAATCATGCTTATGGTTAAGAGCCACCTTGTAGGCCGGGCGAAATCCTAGCACTCGTGGAGGCTGAGGTGGGTGGATTGCCTAAGCTCACAGGTTGGAGAGTAGCCTAAGCCAGAGCGAGACTGCATCTCTAAAACAGCTGGGTGTTGTAGTGAGCACCTGTAGTCCCCACTACTTGGAAGGCTGAGGCAAGAGAAGCACTTGAGCCCAACAGTTAGAGGTTGCTGTGAGTTATGACACCACGGTACTCTATGAAGGGCAAAAATGTGAGACTTTGTATCCAAAAAAAGAAAGAAAGCAAGAAGGAAAGAAAAAGCCACCTTGAGAAATCAACATGTAATTATGAATGAAAGATAAATTTTAAATATAATTATGCTATTCTTCTGCCTTTTGCCATGGACAACATAAATAGGATGTAATAAACAACTGCTGTGGAAGAAAATCTGTTTCTAAAATCAGAAGACATATGCTGTTATAAGAAATTAGAACATTGAACCAAGAATGCCAGTATATATATATATATACATATATATATACATTCTCGATATATATATCAGGAAATAGTTTAATGAAAAATGGTAACTCAAAAGGTGTCAACCTATAGATATTCCATTGCTACAGAGCAATGGCTACATCTAGATTTTTGTAAAACACACTGAAATCTCGATCTGTAAACTACAACCAACCTTCAGTATCCTAGGGGATTGGTTCCAGGACATCCCATGAATACCAAAATTTGAGGATGCCCAAGTCCCTTATATAAAATAGCACAGGGATTTGCATTTGCCTTACACATATCCTCTCATGTATTTTAAATCATCTCTAGATTCTCAAGATTACTTATAATGCCCAGTATATTGAAAACTCTATGCAAATAGTTGTTATACTGTATTGTTTAGGGAATAATGACAAGTAAAAAAGTACACATTTTGAGTATAGATTTTTATTAATTAATGTAGTTAGTTAATTATTCATTTATTCATTTACTATTTTCTTTTTTTTTTATTTAGTATTTTCTATCTACTGTTGTATCCACAGATGCGGAACCCCAGGGGACAGAGAGCAAACTGCATTTTACACAAGCATCCCAAACCAATCTTTCTATTGATTAATAATCATAACTTTACAAGATTTATTTATGTTATTGTTTTTAGTAACAGAAGAAGAGGGTGCCAAAAATATATACACATTTTAAGAAAGGAAAAAACTATTAAAATTATAATACTCAATACATGCTGATAACAAAAAGGAACACAAGTCTCATTTGTCTACTATATTTACAAGAGGTGGTCCGAGTGGTTACCATCATCACCCAGACATTTCTGATGATCGCAAACTACTGCTTGAGCAATGCCACAAAGAGTCCGCTGTGTCACTGAGCACGCTGTTTCAAGTTCTTCCCAAAGCACCGTGAGTGCAGCAAGTTTAAATTTGTCATGGTCCCCCACAACATTCTCGAATTTCAAATACCACTTCAAAATGGCCTTGCATTCCTTGAGGGACAAGACAATGGTACCTCTGCCATTTAGTTTGACTGTCCTTCCTGTCATGTGTTGTATGGAATGCTAGCATTCATTTGATTAGTGCCATCCTTTGCTGAATGTCATGTTACACAATGCTACTGTAATTCAATCCAACTTTGAAAAGTAATACATAGATAACATTGCTTAAAATGTGTATACAATTTTTTTCACCCACCCTTGTAGGTTTCCATTCACTACCCTAAAGGCAATCTCCTTCCTCTGATCCTGCACCTGCTTTGTTTGTTGGTTTGTTTTGCTTGGCTTCTTATTCTTGGCTCTACTTCCAAGGTAAAAAATCCTTTTCCTGCTCTCTGAACTTGGTGTTCTGTCTTCACAGCTTGATGCTCAGTTTTCTCTTAAGGACTTGGCTTAAAATCAATGTGTGTGCCTGTGTGTGTACATGTGTGTGTTTCTAGTTTGGGCTGCCCCAGGTAAGACCTTGCATGGGCCCTCAAGTGCCTATTCTCAATTCTCTCTGTTCCCATGAGGAAGGCTGTCTCATTACAGACACTTGATAACCCGTCATTGATTACTGCCTATAATATGTGCAACATGTGGATACTTTCTCAGTCAAACTTATCAGAACTGGTAACATGTCTTACTACAAAGGAAAAATCAGCCCAACCCTATTTAGTGTTTATGTTGGGAAATCATGTTTGTTGGGAAACCACTATTGCAGGTAGGAGAAGGATGTTTAAATGGGTATCTTATATGTGTTTCTAAAATTGAAGGAATACTCAAATAGCATCAGAGCAGAACAGAAACACAAAATGGAAGATAATGGAGAGAAAATAAAATAAAGAATCAATAATTCACTCATGAAGAGACCCTGTTCGTTTGTGTCATTTCCATATTGAAAATATAATTTTAAAAGTCAATGTGGGCTGGGCGTGGTGGCTCGCACCTGTAATCCTAGTACTCTGAGAGGCCAAGGTGAGTAGATTGCCCTGAGCTCAGAGGTTCAAGACTAGCCTAAGCCAACATGAGAGCCCATCTCTACAAAAAAAAGCTGGGCATTGTGGAGGGCGCCTATAGTCCCAGCTACTTGGGAGGATGAGGCAAGAGAATGGCTTAAGGCCAAGAGTTGAAGGTTGCTGTGAGCTATGACGCCACAGCACTCTACCAAGGGCTACAAAGTGAAACTCTGTCTCAATAAAAAATAAATAAAAGAACAAAAAAGTCAATGTGGTTATCTTTTCTTTGTAGCTTATATGTGCCAAATTCTTTACCCCATAATTAGCCAGAGGGCCTTCCATAGCTCATAGGGTCTTCTGGTAATACCAGTCCCAACATACAGACAAGCTACACTGGATACTGTGAGCTTCTGAAAATTGGTGGTAGGAGAAACTGCCTGCCTGGGTCTTGGAGCAGAGATTTTGCTTGTAAAGATATTATTTTGATCTCAGGGCTCAAGCCACAAGGGCAAATCCAGAAATGGGAGCAGTGACTGATAATTCTTAAAAATAGTGCTATTACAGGTTCATAGCAAAGTACAAAAACATGAGCTATTGTGGCTGCAATCTAAAGGTCTGTGAATAAAAAATGTTTGAGGCCAAAGTAGAGGAGATGGTTACAAATGGTTTTGTAGTATAAACACAGCTGGAGACATTTTATTTAAATGAACTGAAAGGGCAGCTTTTAAAAGCAAAGCCCGTCTTGAGATTCATAAAACTGCACCCATTGCAAAAGCCTTGGCCAGCAAGCACAGTAAAACATTCAGGACAGCTGGGGTCAAAGAGTCTTTCACAGATATATTAAGAAAGAAAGGCATACTAGAGAGAGAGTAGTCTGCTAATAAATCAGAAAAGGAATGAAAATCATGATGGCTCAAAAATGACTGACTTACTGAACTGACATATGGTTGAAAAAATAGATGTTAGCAACAAAGCTAAGGAAAAGCAGTGTGGGTTATTAGAAAGCAATGAATACTTTGTACATATAAAGTAGCTATTGATGGAAAGCACTATTAGAGAATATTTGAAAAATCTGAAGCATAAATCAGTAGTCTGGGAGGACATATTTCTCCAGCTCAAGCCAAAGATTGTCTGGTCCTTTTCCATGCAAGTGGCGCTAACTGCAATTCTTACTAAAACGGAGGGGGAGGAGGGATATCTGTAGCTGTCATAAAAAGAGCTATGAAACCCAAACCTAAAAGCAATCATGAAGAAAAGAGAGTAGGAGGGAGAACATGGAAAACAGTTTGGGGATGAAATTGTGAAAGCTTGATAAAATGGAAATAAGGCACATCTGATGTGCTGGAGAAAGAAATTTCAAAGTTCGCTAGATGCCCAACACAGAAAAAAAACATTGGCCAATAATTTTGGACTTTTCCCTTCACTATGTCAGTTCCTTGTTGCTAGAGGGTAGAACACATTGGCAGTGCACTTACTGTTTATAAATCATATACCGGGTTTATGCCAGATCTTGACCAAAACCCACATCGAAGCCGGGGATACTCTTGAAAAGCAAATTACTTAACAATGCCTGGGAGTAACAAAAATCCTGACTCAAACTTAATATAAAGAAAACTTCATATGAATGAAATTCCCAGAAATTGGACCACCCGAAAGCGTGATAAGAAGTTATGTTTGACCCATTTGCTTCCATTTCACTGCTGTATCTTTGTATTTCATTGTGGGCTTCATTCTAAGTCTGACTTTGTCGTGGCTGCAAGACCGTGGCAAGGGTCTACCAACTAGACGCTTCCCCATTCACACTCGCTTTAGAATAGAGAAGAAATTTTTGTCTTGGCATCTCCAGAAAATGTCTTGTAATTCATTCTGATTGGATCAGCTTAGCTCATATATCCAGTCTTAAAGTATAGCTCGGGCCAGAACAGTGAGGGAGAAGAGTGATAGAGGTTACCAACTGGCTTACTCTAAGTCATATACTCCTTTTCTGCAGCTAGAAGTCAAGTCAGCCTCCCCAGAACTATATGAATCTAGAACTCCAAATCCAACAGATTTTTATTTATTTATTTGTTTATTTATTTTGTAGAGACAGAGTCTCACTTTATCACCCTCGGTAGAGTGCCATGGCATCACACAGCTCACAGCAACCTCCAACTCCTGGGTTTAGGCAATTCTCTTGCCTCAGCCTCCCAAGTAGCTGGGACTACAAGCACCCGCCACAATGCCCAGCTACCAACAGAGGATTTTTAGATGGAGCACGGGACATGGGTTGTTTGTGGAAACAACCTACCATATGTCCAGAGATTCACTGGAAGGTTAAGTAAAGGGAAGCATATCCAGAGATACAAGGAGATATGAAGAGCTAGGCTTCCTTTGATCTCAGTGTCCTCAATGTCCAGCTGACAATCCTTCATCAATCCAAATGCCTCCCTTACAAGCAGGCCCAGTTTAGCTGACACACACACAGACACATTCAAACCATTTCCAGTGGACTAGATCCAGATTCGAAGATTTATACCAGGTACAACTGGAGAAGAAATAAATAAGGTAATGAACTCAAGGAGGGCTATACCAGAGGTCATTGGCTAAAGACAAGGTTTCAGACATGGAAACAGTCTAAATAAAAGTCACTTGGTATCAGAGGCAGAGTAGATGTAGAAGTCAAAGATTGAGCCTAATGTCCTGAGTGGGTGGATAAAGTCCAATTAATCCATGTATTTGTAAGCTCATTGATCCACACGGACAAACTGTAAAAATTCACAGTGCTCACATCAACTGTCTTGCCCCCTTACCCCCTTAGTCAATCCCAACATGTTTTCAAGTTAATTCTGCTTCCAAGGCCTCAGTGTTTGGTTGTTATATCTTAGATTCTAGAGCAGCAGTTCTCAACCTGTGGGTTGTGACCTGCAGGAACTGTATTAAAGGGCTGCGGCATTAGGAAGGTTGAGAACCACTGTTCCAGAGGCAAAGCCACCTGGTAGCTTAATGCTATACAGAGCTGCATAATAAGAGCAGGTCTTCGGCAGAAGTTATGAAGGCATCTCATAGCTACTAATGAGTAACCAACAGGAGTGGACAACACCTTCTCAGAATGGTTTTTGGTTTCTGTTCTTGTATCAAGAAAGGAAAATCCAGCAAGTGTTTTTCTTAGAAAGCCTATTTCTGTTAAACATGAGGGGATCACTGATACAAATAAAAGCCTGGCTAAGCAAAGTAAATAATAAGCTCAGTTATACATTTATTGATTATTTATACTCTGCCCTGACTCTGGGTTTAGTTTGCCTTTGAATTTGCCTCAGTAAAAATGAAAGCACCATACTATTAACTACAGTGACGTGCACCTAGAGATGTCCTTTGTATTTATAATCTTCAGAGCGAGGTTCTTGTATCCTGTGGTTCTTTTATACATTTTCTTGTGGAGATTCTTCTTTTTGAGTTTATATTAGAGTTTCCTGATATGCAATCATGCGAATGGTATATTTCTTCTTTTAAACCCTACTTGGAGTTTGGTGATTGCCTGCCTGCCCCTTTCATTCTATTGTTGTTTTTTTTTTTAACCTTTCTATTCATCTGTTGCTTGGTTTTTTTTCTTCCTCCCTCCAGTATGTTTATGCATTCAGAGAAGAGTCTTCTGGGAAAATAATGGAAGGGAAAAGCTCGTGATTTATCATTACACTCTAATGGGTGCCCTGCTTCCGCTGAAGGAGGTCAACCTCTCTCAGAGATACCACAGTCCCTCCTTATTAACGTTCTGTTCCCACTAATGGCTTGGGGTAGGGCAGCCAGGTCTTACAAGGAAGGCATTTAAGAAGAGCACTTTGTTTAATGGGAGCTGGGGGTGGGGGGGAGGTTACAGGGACACACATAGCACCAAGCTCTCTGATGAGAGTGACACATTCACAGATAAAGAACACTCTCTCCCCACCCTAGGCGAAAGAAGAATGGGCTTTTTTCAATCAGTGCGACCTTTTCTTTCTCCCCTATATGCAGTTGGTTCCATGTCTCTCTGAGTCTTATTCTGCAATACTTTACAATGACTGCTTCTTGCTCACTCTCCATATTTAGGGCCCTTCGTCTTGTCTTTTACACGTCTCAATAGAATTCTTTCTTCATTCCCAGGGAACCTACACTGCATTGTTACCACTGTATGTTATTTAATGTCTATACTATTTTGCATGGAAAATATATTTCATTGTCCTTGTGCTTGGGCATTAAAATTAACTCATGTAATAAAATTTGAAAAAAAAAAGAAAAGAATTCTTTCTTCAGTCTACCTTAGTGCCCGTGCCCTTCCTAAGTCACTGGTTTTTATCACCACCATATTTAAATCCTTTGCACTAACAATATAAAGTTCAAACTCTTTAGCTAAGATCCTTTCCACTCTTGCCCGAGTCCCGGGCTTCCCTAAACTGCAGTCATACTCAACTTCTCACAAATGCTTAAAACTGGAGCCCAGGAGATCAGAACAGGACCAGTGGGTGTGAGGGAGGATAATCTGAAAGAAATTCAGATTTAATTGTTCACGAAGGTGAAGGGAATACAAGCTTGCCCTTTCTGAGATGTGGAGACACTGCCTAGGAGAATATTCATCTTTGTATTCTACTCCTGGAACAGTGCTTGGTCCATGGTGAGTATTAAAAAGAAAAACAATCAGCAAAGGATGAAATAATTTAAAGTCAGTGAAATTCCGAGGTGAGTTTTGTTTTTCTTTTTTTAAGAATTAGATATAAAGCTCTAATTTCAAAGAGTGCAGCTCTTTGAAGCTCCCATTATCAAGGAATAAATAGTGATTTAAAACAATTTTTTATCCCCAATGTAGTAGTGCTTAATGAGCATCAGAGAATAGTGCCAATGCCACTGTCCATTTAATATATGTAACTTCATCCTAATTAGCCTCTTCACTGTAAATGATGCATTATGGCTGCAAAGTGGGTAAAATTTCACCCAGGCATGTTTGTGATGTGATGTGATTTATTTGTACTTTCCAGAAGTGAGTAAAGAGGCAGAGGCCTGCCAAGGTCACAGAGCAACTGTGACAGTGTTTCTAGACAGGAGGTAGGCTCACCGTTTTTGAACTTTTATCCCCATTATCAACCTTAAGCACTGTAATCAATTGTCAGCTATGCTGCTGTCTTGACTGGTAAGTAGATCAACAGCACTGATGCTTTCATTTTAAGACGTGGGTTTATTATCTCGCAGGTTTGTCCTAGTATCTAGTTCTTTTGAACTGTTTTCAAAAGGCCTGTATTTCTGGAGACGCAAAACAATCTAAACATCTACCCTATGAGGATTAGTTAAGGACATAATGTCACCGATACAGAAAAACATATTATGCAACTGTTAAAAAGAACAAAGAGGCAAGCAGCTAGACAGCCCCACATAAAACTATACCCAACCTACTGTTCTAGGTTAAAAAAAAAATCAAATTGCAGCATATACATGTTAATTATTCATATTCCCTTTTCTGTAATTTGGTATACCTTTTTTTATAGTCTTTCCTGCTCCTACCAAAAAAAAAAGAAAAGTCCAGAAAGCTAGATAAAGAGTTGTTGATAATCTTTACCTATGGGGAATGAGACTAGGTGGAGATTCATTGACTAGTTAGGGAAGATTGTTTGAACTGGATTTCTTACCAAGGAGACACTGACTCTTTTGGAAAAGATAATAATCTTAAAAATAGAGTCCAAGAGCAAAATTTATTTTAGGTCCACAAGATATGAAATTTTATTCGCCTGCATTTACAAACTATAGCTATGGTAAGCATTTGACGTGGCAGGTTAAACAACAAACACCTCTTTCTCATAGTTCTTACAGCTAAAAAGTCCAAGTTCAAAGTGTTGACAGGTCTGGTGTGTGGTTAAGGCACCGTTTCAGGTTTTCAGATGACCATCTTCTTGTTGTACCTTCGCATAGCAAGGGGTGGAGGTGAAGGGGGAGGGAGGAAGAGAGAAAGAGAGATAGAGAGAGAGACAGAGAGACAAAGTGCCTGGTTCCTTTTGCTCACAAGAGCAGTAATTCCATTATGGATGTTCCACTCTCATGATCTCATTTAAACCTAATTACCTACCAAATGCCTCATCATCACATTGGGAAGTAGGACTTACCAATATGAACTTTGAGCAGGACGTATTCAGTCCATACCTCTATCATCTATGCCTCTCCCTACCTACCTACCACAGAGAGAATGATCATGTGACTAGAACGTCCTCCCTTAGCACAGGATTTTTGTGTATTTTCCTCACTGCTTGTTTCTTCTTCTGCCCTTCCCCCTCCCCCCATACCCTTTCCTCTAGGACATTTCTATTGATTACTATGTGGAAAGCAGTACTTGCTGCTTCTAGGTGGAGAAGATTCTGTGGCCACTCTCGCTGAAGTGGAGTGTACTGAATATTCCGCCAAGATTTCCTACCCTTGGCATGAATGAGCCGGTGCAGAAGCCCCATTGCAGTGCCTTGCCAACACCAGGAGGAGATACTTTCCGTATTTGGAAGATGATGAAACTGGATGCATCTTTTTTTCCAGTTTTGTTAAATCTCAAAATCTATTTCACCTGTACCATAGTGATAAAAATTTAGTTCTGTTACCATATTATCTTTTCTTTTTCTTTTTTTAAAAATTTCAGATCGATATGAGGGTACAAATATTTAGGTGATGTTGTTTTTACTTCTAAGATAAGGTTCAAGTTGTGATGGAGCCATGACTAGATGAATTTTAAGACCTCTTCCAAATCTGGTGAATATGATTCTCTAAGTATTGCTGTTATCAAATGTGTGACTGTTTGTGAAAAAGAGATGGGCATTTGTCCCAACATGGAAAAAGAGAGAAAATGTGCTGATGAAAATACCACTGTGGTTGTGAATGTTTAAGGAAAGTATGCTTTAACCCATTTTATTTAGTCAGTGATTGGTATGGGCCTTATTATTTAGAAACCTTTCTTCCAAAGGGTTTAATGTTAGAATGCATGGTTATCATTGTCTTTTTCTGCATCCTTGTACGATGGGGAAGAACTTCTGCTTTTCTTCACATGAAGGAGTGAGACTGGGCTTATGCAACCTCTCTCATGGGTGTTTTTCTATAAAAACATGTTTAAAGGCACCAAATTGTGTTATAACCTACTTGGGAAATAAAAGAGAAATTAATTCTAACAGAATCTATTGATAGAGAAGGATAAATGTCTGATTTATTCCCTTTCTTGATTTCATATAGATTTTTATTCCATGTTGTTATTGTTTACTGAGTGTGAAGATGACATTCATCCATTACTTTTCAATCAGTTATCATCTTATCATCGAATAGAAAACAATTAATTATATGTTATTAAATAATTTCTTCAATTATTGTAGTTTCCAACAAACAATAAACTATTTAATCCTTCTTTGTATGTAATTAATAATTATATGCAGCAGAAGATGATTTGACATTATTAAGCAATTACCATTCAATTATTTTGGTTAGCAAAATACATTAAATGGCAGTCAACCAATTTTCCTACAATTATGTTATTTAGTAAATTATATTTAATTCAGCCTTAAAATCAAGATAAATTGGAAAAATTTACAATTTTTGCAGCATAATTGTAAGAAAATTAAGTAGTTCAATATGTTAAAGATTTTATTTAGAGACATGAACCTCAAAAATGGGCAAATTTGACAAGTTTTACAGAATTGCAATATCTGATAATCCACGTTTAATTTTTGGATCTCAAAAATTTAAATAATAAAATGTTATAAAATTACAATACTAAAATTATTAAATCCTTTTCAGGAAGGCAGTGTCTGTACATTTCAAAAACTATTTATTTGAGCCAATTTCAATTAAGCTTTTCCAACTTTGATTGCTTCCATCTTTGCCACCCACAGACTCTGTCTTGTACTATAGATTTTGGCACTGATCTGCATTTCACCTAATATTTTATTATATAATGTATCATTGCTATATAACTTACTACGTACACAAATCCTTCCCTTTATCCAAATGTTAACTTCCTTGAGAGCAGAGAACGACATGTGTGGGCATGTGCATGTGCATACGTGTTTGTGCTCTCCATTTATTGAACAGATTATTGCACATATGGTGGGAACTGATTTAATGGAAACAAAATAAATTGGGTTGACTATTGGAATGGAGCTTTAACTGGAGTTGATGGAGTTCTTTCTGAAGAGGTTACAAGATCTGAACGATTTTTATGATCCAATGACAAGGTTTTATAAAACCAACTATATCCAATTTTCTGGATTAGTTGTTCATCAGATCTCTGCATCCCAAGTCTGTCTTATTTATTAAGACCAAAGTAATTAAAAATTCAAAGTAGTCAATACTGCCATTTTTGGCTCTTGAGAGACCATAGAACATTGCTTAGAGACAGCTTTAATCAAAGCAACTCAGAAATCACAGTGTTCAAATCATACTTCTTTCGGTTGAGTGGGAGAGACGTGACCTCTCTTTTATCCCTTTTAATTCTTCTAACGATTTTACTTTTGAATTTGTTTTCAAATTCTGCCACTTTATATCACTTCTCTTTGAGGCAGTCAAAATTCTGCTTTGATTCTAAGCTCCAACTGAAATAGTTTGTCTTTGTGAGGCTGTTAGCCCAGTCCTATTTTTTATCTTCACCCTGGTGGAAACAACTTCATGCCATTCTTATTGTGTGGGAGGGCTGGCAGTAGGGTATCCGTTTGCCTCTTCTTGGCCTTTTAGAACAGCGACTTTGTATTTGCGTTCATTTACCCAGAGCACGAACATAGTGAAGACTTGGAATTTTCTGGATGAATATAAAACCATTTCAAAGAACAGCAGGAAGGAATTATGAACTAGTAAATGCAGAGAAGCAACTACACCCAGATGTTGCATGATGGAATCTCCCGTTGACTCCTTACTGGCTACCATCCCATTTAACCATAATTGATAGTAATGGGGGTTGAGGCAGAGCTCAGATCCAGGAAAGCAGAGCAGAGTCCCCTAAATCTGTCCACCTCTTGCATCATTGTTTTCCTGTGGTCCACCCTACTCACTCTCTTCCCCTAAAACTCAGTTTGTCACAGCTGCTATGCTGAGCTCTGTTCCTGGCTCAGCAGCTCTGGAGTCCATCACTGCAGATTTCACAACCTCTCTGGCTTTTCCCAACACTCTGCCCACCCCAATTTGATGAAGTCAGGTATAGAACTTTTCCACAGCTGTGCAGATCTAAAAAGTGCCAATGGTCCTGCCTGTTTCAATCTGAGAAGTTTTTCCTTTTTCGATACATGTGTTGACTTGTCAACATTGATGGGATTGGTTTGCTTCCTGCTTTTCATCCAGCTAGAGAGAAGCCAAAAGTGAATTGTTAGCTTAAACCAGTTTTTCTTGCCATTTTTAACATTGCTGCAATGTACTGTGGTTGCAAGTAGAGTCAAAACTCAGGGATTAGTTAAAAAAAACACACATACACAACTCTATTCCTCACTTAATTTTCCTTTCTAAGTCAAAAGGAAAGGAGGCTTCAATCCATTTGCATTTTAAATTCAAAATTTGTATTTAAGGCACTTAGGAGGGTCCTTTGCATGTTGACAGCTTCCTTTTTAACTGATCCCAGACTGGGCTGTGGAATGTGTTGTGTCTTAATTTGCAGAATATGTGTACTGGCATAATGTTTAATTAGGCTTTGGTGTCAACTTTAAATCTAAAACCATCAGCATCTAATGAAACATCAGAAGCACTCGGTGTCTGCGTGACAGATCTTCTGCAAGAAATCTACTTCTTCTGACCGAATCGTTTAAAAATAAATAAATGATTTTAAAAAGGGGAGGTCCATGAGAAGGATAGGAACCCCGTTTTGTAGAGGAGACTTTCCTCTGTCCTTAGCTCCAAGACAGAGTAGGGGGGAGGTGACTCTCAAGATAAAGATGCAGCTTCTTTTATGTAATTAGTAGAATTCGGAACAGATGGGTGGAGATTAAACCGATGCATATAAAATTATTTTCTCATTGGCTAAAATCATAGCTTCAGGTGGGCTTCATTTTTATTTTTATTGTCAGTTGAATTCAGAGAACTGGGTTGGAACCGGGAGGTTCCGATGCACTCTGTGCTGCAAAATAACAGTTGGGGGTAATGTAAATACAAAGAAGTAAAACCAGGCGAGTCATGTCCCGAAAGTCTTGTAGCCTTTTTTAACCTCATTATTTTTTCTGTAAAATGATGATAATATCAATCCCCACATTTTGCCAAGCAAACAAAACAAATAACATATGTGAAATGTTACACTTATCTAGTACCCAGCACATGGTAAGTGCTCAATATATTTTAGATATTATGAGTTACCTATTGCTAATTTTTCAGACAGTAAAACTTGATGAAAACAGTGTGTGTTCTTCTCCTATTGCTGCTTGGTGTTACTCTAGTAATTCAGTGTCAACTAATACAACTGATA
Source organism: Otolemur garnettii (assembly GCF_000181295.1). Classification (NCBI taxonomy): domain Eukaryota; kingdom Metazoa; phylum Chordata; class Mammalia; order Primates; family Galagidae; genus Otolemur; species Otolemur garnettii. Next base: position 27,704,803 of record NW_003852411.1, on the reverse strand, counting down.
TCCCTAAATCCTGCCTTTTGACCTGTAGAGAAACTGTCAGGCCTAAGGATTCTGAAGTCTGTCTTTCTGCCTTATTGTTTGTCCCTATCCCAAGTAGCTGGCATTTCCCTTCTTTGAAAGTTGTTTTATTTTAAGGAAATTATACATTCACATATAAGAGTGATTTATCTGAATAGAAGTAGATTTTCCCCCTCATTCTGTGAGGAACACTTTCTTTATCCCAACAGAGAAGGGTCATTTTGGGGCCTCACATCTAAAATAAAATGTATCGATCTGTGTTCTATGAACAGGCTGCTGAGCTACAAATGCCCTCTACCTTCTGGGTTACAGGGAGGGACATCTACCTCATCTGATCCTTGCAACTACCCAATAAGACAGTTTTCATTAAGATCTCATTTTATAGATAAGGAAAAGAGGTCCAGAGAACTTAAGCAATGTATGTAAGTCTCCATCAGGCACAAAGAACAGGAACTTGATTCTGTCTTTCATTTCTTTTTTTTTTTTTTTTTTTTTTGGCCTTTACTTTATCTGTCTTATATATTTAGCACTCAAAAACTACTTTGCAGGCAGGCCATGAAGACTTGAATTTCTGGTTGCTGTTTGTTTTTAATTTTTGAGAGACAAAGAATCAAGATTATTTCAGTTCTGATGTATGTATGTATTTAAACATGCTGGGATGAGACTAAAAATCAAGTTCAAATTGGAGAAGGAGCAGCATCCTGACTAATGTGCCTCTCCCAGCCAGTCTGCAGCTTGGGTAATACTCAGAAGCTGAAGGTAAAAGGGAGCTAAGACTGTTAAAGCTACAGTTCTCCCAGTCCTTCAGGAGTCTCTGCAACAACAGTCAGAACCGGGTCACCTTTTGCCATTTTTTGGGTAAATCTTGCTTTTCAACCACCACCTCTGTTCAGTTTCCACCAAATTCTTAGTGCCCTCATTAACTGGGTTACAGGGCACACCCTAAATGTCCAGGCCATCTGCTCAAAGATGCCTTCACCACAGTTATCTAAATTCAAATACTGCATGAATGACAAAGGTAAGGCTGCTCAGAAGATGGGGAAAAAGGAAGATTCCACGCAAAGTCTAGTGCCAAATGTGAGTCCTAAGCATAAAATATACAAGTATATCTTTGGAAGCAATGAAAGTGTAATTTAACAAAAAACATTATGAACTGACCTGCCATACTAGGTTTGACTGAAAAAAACTCTTGGTTCCAAACAAATTATTGAAGGTGACCAGGTGTCTTAGGGAATAAGCCATGTACTTGCAATGGACTCAAGGATTATAGAAAAGCATGAGTTAAAAATTGGTGACCCACTTGTATCCCCATATGTGTATTCTATCCAGTACAAACCAGCATTTGTAAAATTAAATTCAAATGGCTTTAGACAGAACATGGCCTTTCTGCTCATCAACAGCTAACCTTGCCCTGTGACACTGGCCCCTTCCCACATTTGGATTGTCTGCCTGGGACCTGATGTGTTTGCAACTGGGGATCCAAAGTGGACTGTACCTTCTGGTAGACTGTTACCTGCAATCTCTAAGCTCTGGCAGCTTCAGGGATTCTCCCCAACTCTTTTCTCACAAAGGGGAGGTAGCACTGGCTGAAGTCGCTTTCCACTGTCTGAGCTGTAAGATTTTTGTCCAGTACATCAAGCAGCTCAGACTACCTAATTTGCAGGGCTCAGTGCAAAATGAAAATGCAAGACTTGTTGTCCAAAACTTATTAAGAAGTGGCCATGTGTAGCGGCTCACACCTCTAATCCTACCACTCCAGGAGGCCGAGGCAGGTGGATTGCCTGAGCTTAGAAGTTAGAGACCAGCCTGAGCAAAGTGAGACTCCGTCTCTACTAAAACTAGAAAACTAGCTGGGCATGGCAGGCCCCTGTAGTCCCAGCTACTCTGGAGGCTGAGACAAAAGGATTGTTCAAACCCAGGAGTTTGAGGTTGCTGTGAGCTATGACACCAAGGCACTCTACCCAGAGTGACACAGTGAGACTGTCTCAAAAAAAAAAAAAATAAGCACTTCAAAATCATTAGGCACTTTAATAGTGGTGTGCTCATTAAAAGCAAGATTATTACAAAGAGCATTAGACAAAGCTTTGAGTCCTGAGTGTGAGGACCCAGGCAACTGTACAGGCTGGAAACCTGTGGAGCTGGTTCTGATGTCCAGGGCTGAGAAGACATTTCCAGGTTAGATGAGGCTTCTCCACCCCATCACCATCCTGGCTCAAATGGAGTGACCATCTGGAGAGTGGGAGAAATTGGGGCTCTTATCTATATTCTACCTTCCCAGAAGGCTGCACAAATTTGGTGAGATGAAGTGTCACTTAGTAGGGAAAATGAAGAGCAGCAGTCGTGGTTCCCACTGCTTTCTGGCAAGCCTCCTAACTTGTTGAAAACAATACCTTAAACAGATCATCACCACCTTGAGCACCAGAGCAATATAATACTTCATTTATTTATTGTCACTTCATTATTTGACAACATAAAAACATCCTTACTTCTGTGGATCTTATATTTTACATTTATTATAATAATTGGGATTTGAAACAGCCAGAAAGCAATGGCTTGTGTTATGAAAAGGCATTTTGCATAACAAAAGAGCTTGATATCTTTTCACCTGAAGACTTACAAAAGCAATCAGAAATCTGTATCCTGAAAAGAGAGGAAGGGATCTCCAATTAAAGCTGGAAACCTAATCACAAACTTTCATCTCTGCTTCCTCCTAAAGCCCCCTTACAATCGTGTAGCATAATTTTTAATAAGATACAAATCCATAAACTCAAAAGAAGGCAAAAATCATGGTACTAGGTAAAAGATACAAATGATATTTTGGAAAAGAGAAAGTAAATGGATTACTTGAAATTGACTTAGCAGCTGGAAAATACCTAAACCCAAGCCTTAAGTGCAGGACAAGCAGAAGATACCCAATTCAAGCCTGAACCCTAGAAAGGCTTGGAAATTGGAGCCCCTTCTGAAGGTGGGAATATCAAGGGATGGAGATGAAAGTTTGTTTGAAAGCATATTTGAAGTCCACCTAGACCCCCAGTGCCCTTTCCTACCAATTCATACAGGTGATTACTTTCTTGCCATCCTGCAGGAGATAATAGTCTTTATTCTCTGAAGAAAATGAATCAGAGAGCTTCCAGGCAAGGGAATTGCAGTCATATTAGGGAAAGAGGTCAGGTATCTTCAGGGGAAGGGGGTTAAGTATTCACTCCCAACCATGAGACTTTCTAGTCTTCACAGCCCCTTTTACCATGGAGAATGCAGAAATCTTCAGTCTTCTAGGAAAGAGATTGGAGGCTACCACTCTCAGGAAACTGACCATCAGAGAAAAAGACTTACAGGAACTGACATTTGGGCATCTTGCAATGAAAATATGTGGTCCTTTGCCTAATCACTATACACTCAGTCCCAACAGCTAGCAAAGCCCTCCCTGGCACATAAAACTTCTAATTGGCTTTTTAGTAACACTCCCTTATTAATGGGCAAAGATCATCCTATATTTTATAAAAAGTATCTAACATTAAAGATAGGACCCAAATCAGCAAATATGAAGAAAGAATTCTATAAGAAACAATTTCAAAAAGAAGAAATCTTTAATAACTCAATCGTAATTAATGTCCTCAGAGAGATAAGAAATTATATTGTGCGTGTTACTTTGAATAAGATGCTATTTAAAAAATGAAAAGTCAGAGAACAAGAAAACACTATTGAACATCAAAGTATAACAGTAAAAGTAGAAAATTCAGTGGAAAAAATTGGAAGAAAGCATTGAGAACATTTTCAGTAAACTGTCATTCCAAATCTCAACGTACCAAGTTCTCACCTGATTACCCCACAAAAGTCTAGATTTGTTCTGTTTTTCCCCAATGTTCCCTTCCAATAAAACATGTGAGAATTATCACACTTGTGCTTACAAGATATAATCCATGTATCTTCTTATCACTTCCCAGTTTCTCCCTAGATTACCATAACAAATGTCAGGACCTCAGCCTTCATTCTTGGTTTCCGTTTGAAATGTACCAAATGCAGCGGAGGGGAGAAGGGATACGCTCGCACTCGGTAAGAGCCTGTACATCTCCAGTGTGTCTGAACTGCTGCTGCTTCTCTCTGTCTTTCTGACCTGCATTGGTCTCACTCTGCTTGTCTGTACTACTGAACAAAATCTGTGCTCTCCCAAAAGTCCTCTGCAGGCAGGCAGAGCTTAGAGCACACTATCTATCCTTTATGAATGTAAATATGCAGTATGAACTCTACTCGGCTTTCCACTGGAATATAACCCTAGTCATTTTCAATGAATGTAAGTATCACAGGAGTAAAAACTTGTCTTGTTCACATTTTATTCCCAGCCTCTGAAAGAGTGTGTGATATATACTAGGTACTCATTAAACCTCTATTCAATGAATAAATGAGGAAAAAGACCCTGGTTGGAAAGAGGAAACATATTCCAAATGTAGATGTTGATCTCTTCCTCACTGGACACCTACTACTCCACAGTAAAGTGGAGATGACGGCACCCAGGGGGAGCAGATGCGGTCCCTAACACGGGCGCTGAAATCACATTGGTTGTAATCAGATGCAGTGTAGCTAGTGACACGATTTACCATCACAGTGACCATAATTTCTCCATCAAACAAGCACACTGTTGTGAGTGAAAGGGCGCAATAAAAATAACGTTTAGGTGTTAATTGATCTAAAATAGGCACAAACCATAAATATTCAAGGCGACCAGGACATATGATCTTATTGGTTATTTTTAGATTGATACCAAAATGATAACATTTGGGTACCAGATAACATTTAACTTATAAGTTAAAATTTATAAAGGCTACTCTAGTATTAAAAGGAAAATTAGATGAGACAGTCTCTATAATTCTGCGTGTGAGAAATAGAAAAAAACATAAGTTTAAGAACATAGTTTTCAGGAGAAATATACTCAGCTGGGACCTGGGTCCACAGTAGCACTTTCCTGGACGCATCTAGTGGTTTGCATAAATAATTTCACGTCCACATCTGGGTACCGGCCTAGGGTCAAGACCTTTTCCCTTTCTTGTTGCCTTGATTCTCCATCATATTTTTGTCTTTTTGCATAATCTTTCTTTTTTTTTTCCTAAAGTAGCTATTTGCCCTTCCCCATGAAGCCCACTTTCTACAAAAAGGCTGGGCCCAGAGGCTACAGGAGGGCCAGCACCTCCTAGCAGGCTGGGTGAGGGGCTTCCAGGTGATGAAGGGATGCATGTGCAGCAAGGTAATAAACCAGCACCCCAGTCATGTAAGCTTCCATTAAAATGAAATGCAGACCAGGCACGCAGCGTTTCTGCAGCTTGTACCCTCTCCCATAGAAGATCATGAATAAAAGAGAGAAGTGTACTGCTGACAGATGCCAGCATGCATAAAGGACACTTCCTATAAAGGCAAAGCTCCGGCTAACAGATGGACTAAAGATGTGAGATGCAGAAAGATTTACCAATCTAAATAATTCAAGGGAATGTCGTATGGCAAGCTAGCGCTTTTCGGAGGGAGCCAGCAGAAGGTGCAGATGGAAAGGCAGGCCAAGCCTTTCCCATAAACCCATTAAGAACAGTACTTGTCTGAGCTACAGTATGTCGCAGAAGGCCCAGAGAGAGACCGGCACATGAGAAATTTGCTTCTAGAGTTTGTCCCACAAGGTCAAGAGCATATTTAATAGCGAAGGTTGCAGCATTTAATGAGAATGAAAAAGGGGTGCCGGAGGTTTCATTGCTCATTTTCCTGCCCTCACTTCTGAGCTCTTCATCTTGTGAGACTTGAAATCTCGGAAGGTGACACCATCCACACATCTTGTAAGAGGTCCAGCAAAGCTCAATCTTCTTAATTCTTAGACAAGCAGACACAAATTCTGGGCTCAAAAGCCAAATTACATGTGGCAATTCTACTTCCCGTGGTTCTCAGAAACGTGTAACTATATGCTTTCCTAAGGCTCTGTTGATATTCGCTTTTGGTGCCAACTCATGATATGTTCGATCCTATGTGACTGCACATTATTAGGTGTATTTCTATGTAGTTAACTTGTTCTCTAGACTGCATTATAGGGAACTTGAGAAAAAAAGTTTCTTCCTCACCCACTGGGACTTGGTCTGAGTAGGTACCCAGGAGATACTTCTTGATATTGAAACTCTTTCAACTTAAAGGATTCCTCCCTTAAAAACTCCCATGCCCTGTACTGCTGTGAGAAAGTGTCAGCAAGGGTGTTGTGATAGGCGAACTCCTAAAATGCGTTGGTCGGGAGAGTTGGCCAAAACTCTGTCCAGTCTAGTCGCTGGTAAGCTGGGCTACCCCAGAGGAATCAAAGCCTTCCCTCCTTAACTATAAAACAAGTAATTTGACAAAGTAATTTCTAAACTCTTTTCCAGCTCCAGCATTTAGGTATACTGGGATAAAATAGAAGACTTTTGGGTAAACACTTTAGACATTTCAGGCAATGGCTCAGGATCATTTAGACACTTCAGGATCTGTGGTTCACAAACTTTCTTCCAATAACTATTGCTACATCCTGCAGAGGTGTTCACTAGCATGACCCCAATCTAAAACCTATAGACCAAGCATCAAAAATATCTATAGATTTGCAGATAATCTGTATTAAGCTCTTTATTGGAGTCTGTGCTTTCATTTTCTTAGATTTGATTACACCTTTTCTTTACGTTATGAAAGAAATGGTAAAATGGTAAGTTTTGGTGTCTCACTGAAAGCCCCTTTTATAAAAAGCCTTTCTGTACTCCCTCCACTCACCTACACACACATTTTTTTCTTGATGTAGTTGTCTTAGTTTTATTGATTTCAGTATTTAAAGGTCTTAGAACTTTCATGATAAGCCCAGAAAGAAGACAAGGAGTCCCCTCCCTCTAACAAATTATAATAGCACTGATGTTCACAAAGTACAGTTCTCAAGAAATAAACATTGGTTTGCATGGATTTCAATGGATGAGGTTTGCCAATTACTGAAAATCATGTTCTTGAAAAGCCACACAAATATAAAATTGTTTCACATGAGTTCCTGGTGTGTTCAGTTCCCTAAATTATCAATCCCAAGGGCTTTTGTTTTATTAATGAATTTTCACCTGGCAGCAGCTTCCCACACTCCTCTTCCCTCAACCCCGTTTGACAATTGCTTCAGCTAATGATCTAAAATCCAGCAAATAAAGGCCCCAGGAAAGCAACTCAGGAAAGGAGCTCTTAGGTAATTTTTTTGCAAAGTAGAGAATCATTTTTAAATCATCTTTCATTGTCTATTTTGTTTATAAATACAAACATCTTAGAGAAAACCTGATTACTTTATAGTCAAAATCAGTCATTAGTTCCCTTAATATCTGTGTTATTTGTTCCTTGAGCTCCTTCTCTGCTTGCTTTCTCTATTAATACATAAGAGTGTGTGTGTGCACCCACATGCATGTAGCAATGATCTAGGAAGGTTTAATAGATTTTCTGTTTTCCTTACGAATTTCTTGAATCCTTGACCAATTTAGAATAGGATCTATTGGAGGTAAAGACACAGGTTTATAGCTTTGAAGTACTAGACATAGACACTCTCTCTGCTTCATTGGAATTTGAGGTGGTGCAAGTAACTTCATCCATCTCTGGTCTGATGCATCACCCTATGGAGACCAACAGTGCAGGGTGGCATCTTGTTGATATGAGCTAATACACATTGGCTGATCACATCCCATCAAAAAGGTCTTGTTGGCAACAATGTTCCATTGTCAATTTTTTCAACATTCTGGCAGTTCTTATAGAAGGCTTTTATTCCGACATCACCAAATCCTTTACCAGCTCTCGTTACCTGATACCTTAGTGAAGACAGAAATGGTAGATATCAATCTCAGGCCAGCTATTAAGGGTGAGAAGTAAGCACACTGCTCATTTTTTCCTCTATCAGAGCACTCTATTTGGAGGCCCTAAAGGAAGTTCCATTTAATAAATTCCTAGAACTAGAACTCTGAGTGGTCTTGACTTCCAGGCTCTTCAGATTCCAATGTACTAAAGAAGACGCTTGATTTTTGTTTATTTGGATTTCTTCTTCCCACAATCCCACAATACCCATCCCCCAGGCATTAGGAAAGGGCTGATGTATGCAATTAAAAGAGTTACATGAATTAACAGGAGTACCTGGCTCTTCCCAAGTCCTCTACATTCTGATTATTTTAGGAATTTCATCAACATCACTTCACTTTAGCCCCCATGAATCAAATGAGGAAATCATTTAGACCAAAATTAACCAGTTATCTCATCTAGGAATCCAGTTGTTACTGTCTTATGAATAACATTTTGTTGTTGTTAAAAAGTTTCTGTCATGAAGATTTTGACAAATCATAAATGCCCTCTCCCAGTTTTCCATTTGGAATGTTTCCCACCATCACTAAACTTATAAAGACCAGTTACTTTAAAAATATGGCAATACATTTAAACAACAACAGAAATAAAATATTTATACATGTCAATATTTATTTTCAAGGACCATGTTAAAAAGAAATGAGAATTCTTCTGAGTAAGCTAAAGCAATGGATAAGGCATTTTGAGATGAGATCTTCATTTTAAAGATAGCCAAAATTTCTCCATCTTATCCAAGGTCCTCAAAATTTTAAACAGGGAGTCAGTTCACTGTCCTCAGACCGTTGGAGGGCCAGACAGTGGGCCCTGGGACAAGTCATTTGCTAAGTAGGACAGGCAGTGGCAGCAAAAACACCCGGCGGGTGGGATAAATGTCCTCGGCGGGCTGCATGTGGCCCACAGGCTGTAGTTTCAGGACGCCTGTACCTGTCTGTGAGGAAAACTAGTATGTTTGCTTTACTTGCATGCAATCAGTTTTTTAGTGGCTCAGTCTCAAATATAAGTTAATAAGCCAGAATCATCAGACATTTCAGAAAATCATTTAACATGAAAGTTAGAGACTAATATATATAGGCAAGAAAAAAGAAAGAAAAAAATTTAGAGGAAAACAAACAAAAAATGACAGGAAATAGATGGAAAAACATCCTATAGTTAACATCCAAATAGATAGTGAGTTCATGAATGAAACAAAGACTAGATTCTATACATAGGAACGTTCAAAGATTGGAAATTTCCCCCAAAGAAACTAAAAAAGGGAGAAAAGTGACAAAGTAACAAAAAGTGAAAAGAAATGATAAAACTTGAGGATAAAGGCAGAAGGTCAAGTCCTTGGACAATAGTTTTAGAAAGAGAGCAAGAACATTGAGGAGAGAACATAAATCACCAAATATTAGTATATCCTCCCACCCCACCCCCAAGTCAAAGTGATAACTTGGAAAGGGCCCAAAAAGAGCTCATCACAGTGAAAGGAAACAGATTTTCATCGCCCCCTCATGGTGAAGCTGAGAATAACGGGAATGACCCAAATACTTTTCTGAGTGAAAAAGTAGGTCTTCTACAAAGAATTCAGAGTCAAGGTGGTATTTTTCTTCACAGAAACACTGAAAGTCAAAAGCCAATGGCAAAGTTAGAAGATAAATGCCTTTCCATTTCCACCTAGAATTCTTATTCGGTTGAACTAATGAGACAGAAAGATACAATAAAGACATACTGAAGAACTGGAAGGTGTCAACAATTTATTTTTCCCCATGAACACTTTTTTAGGAGTTATAGGGGAATATAGTATGTTCTTCAATAGTAGGTTCACATGGAAAAAGGAAACCAAGAAAGGAGACATAGAAGACAGGAAAATGGGAAACAAAGACACTGAAGGAGCAATCATTAGCAGGTGATGCTGGTGTGAGAGATCTAAAGAGCGGGCCTTCCATGGGGAGAGCCCAAGGAGGGCAGGGTCTGTAGGAATGCCTCAAACAAATGAGGCCAAACAAATCAAGGCAGAGAGGTTATCTCTGTACTAGACCAGTTTTGGAAAACTGTCAGAAAGTTTCATTACAAATTCACTATAAGTTCACAGAAGAAAGTAAAGGCAGTGATTATTAATTTAAGAAAATAACGAAATATTATACCAAGAGGAAGTGTTGTCACAATGCAATCTTTGACTAAGCAATAATAGCCCCAGGCACCATAATGAGGCTTCAATCAATAACCTACTGCCTGGACGAAGATGGTCTTATAAGATGATAATAACATGATACTACCATATTTTTACTAGACCTTTTCTACATATAGATACCCAGATACCTGCTATTGTGTTAAAATTGCCTACTGTATTCAGGAGAGTAACATATTGTCCAGGCTCATAGCCCTGGAGCAATATCAGTCTATGATATTTGCACAACAATATCACCCAAGTATACGTTGTTCAGCACATCCCTGTTGATCAATGACATAGGACTGTAATTTCCTTTTTTTTTTTTTCAGAAAGATTATTTATTTATTTATTTATTGCAGTTTTTGGCCTGGGCTGGGTTTGAACCCCCCACCTCTGGCATATGGGGCCAGTGCCCTACTCTTTTGAGCCACAGGTGCTGCCCTTGTAATTTCCTAACTATCATGACAAACATTGTCTTAATGAAATACCTATCAAAATACCAATGACATTTTTTACAGAAATAGGAGGAACTATCCTAAAATTTGATGAAATCACAAAATATCTGAATAGCCAAAGTTATATTGTACAAAAGGAGCAAAGCTGGGGGCATCAAAGTACCAGATTTCAAAATATGCTACAAGGCTATAGTAACCAAAATAGCGTGATAGTAGAATAAAAATGGGCACATTAATCGATGGAACAGAGTAGAGAGTCCAGAAGTAAATCTACACATTTACATCCAACTGATGTTTGATAAAGGTGCCTGGAACACACAATGGAGGAAGAACAGTTTCCAGCCTCCATGAAGAACAGTGTCTTCACTGGGAAAACTGAATATCTACAAGCCAAAGAATGAAATAAGACTCTTATCTTTCATAATATACAAAAATGTGACTCAAAATAGATTAAAGACTCACATGTAAGGTCCAAATCTATGAAATTATTATACCAGAAGAGAAGATAGGGGAAGGCTCCATGATGTTGGTGTGGGCAATGATTTTTCTGAATATAATCTCCAAAGCACAGGCTACAAAAGCAAAAATGGTTAAATGGCATTTTATCAAACTAAAAAGCTTTTGCACAGCAAAAGAAATAATCAGCAAAGGGGAAAGATAACCTAGAAGATGGGAGAAAATATTTGCAAACTATCTGTGTAAGTGGTTAATGGCCAAAATATATCAGGAACTCAAACAACTCAAGAGCCAAAAAAATAAAAATAAAATTATAAGTGAGCAAAAGACCTGCATAAACGTGTCTCAAAAGAAGACATACAAATGGTTCACAGGTATATGAAAAATGTCCAATATCACTAATTACCAGGGTAAGGCAAATTACAACCACAGTGAGATATCACCTCACTCCTATTAGAATGGCAATTGTCAAAAGGCACAGAGGTAACAAGTATTGATGAGGATGTGGCGAAAGGGAAGCCTTACACCCTGTTGGTGGGGAGGTAAATTAGTATAGCCATAATGGAAAATAGTATGGAGGTTCCTCAGAAACTTAATAATGGAATGACCCTGTTATCCAGCAATTCCTCAATGGGTGTATATTCAAAGAAAATGAAATCAGCATGTTAGAGAGATATCTGGACTTTCATGCTTGTTGTAGTGCACAAGTTTGAACAATTAAGTTCACAATTTCATCCCCCCCAAAATACTACATACCCCATTGTGGAATATCACTGTGGTCATTGCCAAAGTATTCTCCTTGGGAATATTCATGCCAGCACCTGGACTACCCTTGAAAGCACTTTTTCTACAATGAATTTGCAAACTTAATTGAAAGACATCATACAACAACAGCTCTGATGGCCATTCCAGAAAAAGAGTTCCAACATTGCTTTGAAGTTTCCAAAATATGGGATCAACCTAATTATTTATCAACAGGCAAATAGGTAAAGAAAATATGCATATATACACACAGTGGAACTCTTCAGCCATATAAAAGAAGGAAATTCTGTCACTTGTTATATATGAATAAACTTGCAGGGTATCATGCTAAGTGAAAGATGCCAGGCACAGAGAGGTGTCCACTGCATCGTCTCACTCCTATGTGTTATCTAAAGAAGGTGATTGCACAGTAGTAGAGAGTGGGATGGTGGCGACCACACACTGCTGTGACTGGGGAGGTGGTTAGGGAGATATTGATCACAGTGTGCACAGTTACAGTTAGAAAGTTCACGTGATCTGTTGTCCAGCATGGTGATCATAGTTAATGGTAATATCATAGTTAATGGTAATATGCTGTATTCTTGAAAAATGCAAAGAGAGTGAATGTCAAGTCTTCTCACTACAAAAATGATAGCTATGTGAGGTAATACATTTGCTAATGAGGTAGATTAAACATTTCACAGTGCAGATATACTTCAGAATGTCATGTTGCATACGATAATATATACAATTTTGTTTGCCAGTTTTTAAAAATATCATTACCTGTAGATTTCACTGAAAATAATTGTGAAATAATTACATGTGAAAGCTGGATAATGGCTGATATGTGTGCACAGGAGAGTGGATTCAATCCTCATCTTACACACTAGGAAGTCAAAATGTAATTTCTATAAGTACAAAATTAAGAAATATAAAGTGGTGTAACTATAGCAAGAGAATCAGTTTCAAAAGAAATGGCTAAAAGTGTTGAAAGTCACTGCTTCTTAGAAGGGGGCTAAGAAGTGGGCTAGAGAAGGTTGGGGCAGGAGATTGCTATTTTTCATCAGGTCTTACAGACACATTGTCCATTCAGCACATATGCTATAATGTATTATAACCTCAGGTGTAAGTAGGTAAATTTGTGAAAAAATGAAAAATAAAAACATATTACTTTTTGGATACGTCAGAATACAAACAGAATGGCTCACATTGTAATTTTCAGTAGAAAGCCACAGTAAATGATTTATTCATGGCCATGTGCATTTCTTGATAAATAAGTGATAGAGGTGATAACATCAGTTTATTTGAAAAGATAATTTTTAAAACGTGTAAATCTGTTTCATTACACAAAAACACCTTGCCTCCCTCCCCAATGCTCCTAATTACGCTCCTATAATGCTCCTAATTATGCTCCTATAAGTACAATGAAGTAGAGCACCGAAGTAGTAGGTGACTCGTACATACGAGCATATATTTTATCTATTCGCTCACAAAAACTCTTCTGAGCATGTACTCTGAGCTTGGCACTGTGCTGTATGCTGGAGTTTATGAGATTAATCAAAAATATTTCCCCAAATGTCTTGATATCAAGATAAGACAAAGAGGGGAAGAAGGGTCGTTGGTGCTCGGTGCTTCAAATTCCCAAACCTGCCTGCATTTTTTCAGTCTAGCTTTCTAGAGCCCACCTGAAAGTGAATGTTGTCTCTGGAAACAAATATTTGTGTTTCTTTCGTGGCGGTCAGAAAAGGAATTTGGAAAAAGTTTAAATCAATGTTTACTCTGAAAATTAGAGCGATGTAATTGTTTTTCATAATTCCATTTAAATGAGTTTCTTCTCTTATTTTTGTTTTATTCCTTTTCCTCACAATTTGATGAAGGAGAGGGAGCACAGCAAGAATTCCAAACTGGTAATAAAAGCTGAGGCTCACAGGTAATGAGAATAATTAACACTGTCCCTATAAATTCAATCTGGATATCCTCCCAAATTTCATTGCAGCAATTGGGCCATCTTTTCAAAGCCTAACGCCTAAATTTGTCCTGACAGAGGACAAGCAAGCTTCCTGACAGCATGTCCCTCGGAGACCTCAGTTGTCAGGCAATCTTAGCCTTAACAGGCCCTCAGTATAACATGGGGTGCCCTTCCTAAGCTCTAAGGAACCCCCAAGGTTCTTACTGTATGTGTTAAAGATATTGGATTCTTGGCTCTCATCACTGTGGATGACATATTTTCAAGCCCTTCTTCCCCTAAGTGAGATTCTACTCAATTAGAGGGAACCTTACATCAGGCTTTGTGCAAATAAATTTTTATTGCTGCATTAAATTTTAACTTTTAGTGAGATTTGTTAAAATTCACAGTCTCTATATTAGAAAGCGTTGGGAGGCCACAAACTACGATGTGTGATAAAGCATTATCTGCACCCAAGGCACCATCAACAGCAACAAAAAAATATAAGTCCTCTTCCTACTACTGAGATTCTCTTCTGGAATTCCTCGGTGCCTGGGGGAAGTGAGGGAGAGAAGTGAAGCTGCAGGAAACAAAAAGCAACATCAATAGGGACTTTCATGTACTTGTAACTCTGTTTCACTATTCAACACAATTTTATGACGTTAAAGGGTATGAGGAAATTCATGCCAAGAGAGCTTTGGTCAAGTTCTTAAGGTCTGTGAAATGATGTCATGTCTCAGTTCCCATCCACGCTCAGATTAATCCATTTATTCACTGTGGTCTTGTGACAGAGAGAGACATGGATAGTGTGGGATATAATCGGGACGGGTTCCGATGAAGAGGCTGGAGAGGGGTACACCCAGCGAAATTTCTGGGTAAACAATGAACAGTTTATAAGAAGATAAATATCGGTGGGTGGTTGAGATGGGGGAAAAGAGAATTTGTTCCTTATGCTAAGTTTTCTTCCCCTTTCTGTTCAGGTTCCCCTGGTGGAGAAGAAGCCTCTAAAAACACAGCAGCAGGAACAAAACGGTGATGGGTGCTGTCTCCTCACACAGTTGCTCCGTCACTGTGCTAACCTCAAATTCTATGCAGAATATTTCAATACAAACATTATTAAATACTGGCAGTTCCTTTGCTCCAGTCACACTTTCTTTTAAAACAAAAAACCACTAGGGAAATTATATGCAAAAAGCTATGTTAATAAAGCACTCAGGTACAAATTTATACAAAAAAAAAAATTGTTAGGAGATACAAAGCCTGAGAGGCTCTTAGTCACGTACAAGCAACCATATTTTTCATATTCTATATAAAGCTGTTTTAACAGCTTAATGAGTAATCTAAAAAAATTACGTACAGGGTAAGTGAATTAATGTTACTGGGAAAATGTTAAGCTTTGATATTTCCAAAGTTTTTCCTGCTTCCATCCATTAGCTAACTGTGACAGCTCAGCTTTTTGAGACCATGTGTATTACAGCAATCACCTATCCGTGGGCTTTAACATCATATTTCCTCTTCCGTGGCAAACGTTCTTCACTCTCCCTTCCAAGTTTATGACTCTCGAACGTGTTGAGACAATGGCTCCCACAGGGCTGGCTTTGCATGAGGAGGGGTCAGCATTCGAAACAGGGTTGCTCGATGTGAATTTGTAAGAAGCCAGTTCCTCCAACAGCCTTTGTCCCGTTGGACCCGTGTCTACAAAGCCAGCCTTGGGTTTGGAGCCATTTGTTTCAGGGAGCTAATAGCGTTTACAAAGCTCACATCTCAAGAGAAGCAGCACATCGAAGCGGTTTCGGGATAGCTGCTCACTAATCAGGCCTTTTGAATTGTGTACAGTTCTTGCCGCGTGCACATCTGGGCCTGGAGAAAAAAACGAATAGTAAGAGTAAGCAGAGGGGCCACCTTGAGCATCCAGCTCTGGTTGAGTGCTTATGGACGGTTTGTTCTTTGGAATTTAACTTATAGTGGCGATTTTTTGTAATACCTATGGTTTCATGATGCAATTTCAGTGAAATCAAATTTGAACAGCCCAAAGTTATGTAATTAAGGACCTTCACTTTCAATTACAGTCACGAATCGATTGCGGCCTGCTGAGAGGAGGACCCCTGGTGGTGGGTGGTCACACTGCAGTTTGGACTGCAGGAGGTCCGTCCTTCCAGCTTGCTAACGCGTTTGGTTTGGCTAGTTAAGGGTTTTGTTTGTTAACCATCATTTTCAGATGATTGCTACCCTTATCTAGTAGCAAAAATGTTACCATTTAACCCTTAACTGGTACCAAAAGTGTTGCTACCTGTCTTTTAAGTAGAGTTGCTAAAAGTACCTAAAAGACGGGTAGCAACATTTCTTTATGGACCACCATGGTGGACATAATAGCATGAAGATGAATCTGAGAGAGAGGTTAATAGAGAGATACCAGGCATGGCACAGGGAAGCAAGGGCTCTACCAATACATATCCTCACAAATCTATGAGCACTGATGGCCTAGAACAAGAACTCTGGAGTCTCATTTGATTCCTAACTTCACACTTCCTAGTGGTGTCACCCTAAATCCTTGGTTTTTAACCATTACCATGCATAAGAATCGCTGGGAAATCATAAACATGCAGACTGTTGTGTTCTACCCCTTGTACTGTTCTCAGTGGGTGGGAGTCGGGTTGGGATGGGGATTCAGCACACACAGATTTCCAAAACCCAAATGGTTAAAGAAAACATTATCCTAGAGTGCGATTAACAGATTTTCATAAACATGAAGGAAGTGGTCCACCTTCAAATCCACTCACATAAGGAAGGGTTACTTAAAGCCTTCAGAACTTGAGTAATGTGGACATACGAATATTATTCTTACTACTGTGTTCCTTATATAAAATTTTGTGTATGTGACCTTGTAGAATTCTGTTCATATCCTTCACCTCAGTCTACTGATGGCCATTTTTCTCTTCATTGCCCTTGTACATACAAGTATGAAGGGAAAAAAGGTGCCATTTACCCCAGCCTGCCCTTCTTTCCTTCCTTCCTTCCTTCCTTCCTTCCTTCCTTCCTTCCTTCCTTCTTTTTCTCTCTCTCTCTCCTTCATTCTGTCCTTCCTTCCCTCCCTCCTCCCCTTCCTTCCTTCCTTTCCTTCTTTCTTTCATTTTTTTTTTTT
>NW_003852411.1:27567861-27688020 GCF_000181295.1 Otolemur garnettii | reverse complement strand
TTTTTTTTTTTTAAGACAGAGTCTCATTCTGATGCCCTGGATACAGTGCCACAGAATCATAGCTTGCAGCAACCTCAAACTCTTACATTCAAGCAATCTTCCTGCTTCAGCTTCCTGAATAGCAAAGACTACAGGCACCCACTGCAAATGTCC
Organism: Otolemur garnettii; assembly: GCF_000181295.1. NCBI lineage: Eukaryota > Metazoa > Chordata > Mammalia > Primates > Galagidae > Otolemur > Otolemur garnettii. The sequence continues at coordinate 27,687,867 of NW_003852411.1, read as the reverse complement.
AGATAATTACTCTAGTTTTAGTAGAAACAGGGTCTCCTTTTTGTTCAGACTGGTCTCCAACTCCTGCGTTCAAGCAATCCTCCCACTTCTGTCTCCCATAGTGCTGGGATTACAGGCATGAGCCACTGCTCCCGGCCTAGCCTAACACTTTGAATAGTTGCCTGCTGTTCTCTCACAGAGTCCTCAGTGTGGTCCTCCTCTGGGCTTCAGATCTGAGTAACTGGCTTCATATATAAGCAAGACAAAAGGTGGGTGGTGGTGGTGGAAGAGAGAGAAATTCAACATCAATGAATGTGGGCTGGGAGGGGAAAAAAACTGATTGTGAAAGAAAGAAATCAAGGGAGAGAGAGAAGATTGAATTAGAAGAGAAAAGGGGGAGAAAGAATGTGACAGAGAGAAGCAAGGGGTAAGGAACCCGAGGAAAGAGTAGGGAGTGTGGAAGGGACAGGAACACCCAGCAGCTGTTTGGAATAGATTGCCTGCACTGTCCGTTCCACGTGGACTCTTTCCTGTGTTCGTCAGCCGTCTGCAATGTGGTGATTAATCATTCATGTCAAAATCCCTAATCCTATTCAATGAAAAACAAATGCCATGGCACCCAGCCCTTTGCTTCTCCCATGCACTTCGCATGCTTGCTTGGGCGAGGTTGTCTAGCACCAAGATGGTTTTATGGGGACCCTCTGAGCACTTTCTGGGCTGCTCCACATGTTGGAGATGCCCCGTGATCTCAAGGGCCTTGCCTTTTACGGGAAGAAAAAAAAAATCACTAGCAATAAAGGTCAAGTTGTGCTAGTTAAGCAAACAATCAACATTCATTTAATTCTCTTTTAAAGAGAAAAGTAGTCTCGGTTATTTATAAAGCTCCTTCCTCTAAGGCACACAGCATAGCTCACCCCACTTACTTCATCAGTCCTCTCGACATCCCTTTGTGGCAGGGATTAGCTCTGTTGTCTCATTTTGCAGATTCTTTCTAAGGTTATGCAATCTTTGCTCCTTCCCATCTTGCTCTTCTGGCTTCATTTTCTTTGTCCCTTGTTTTCCTTTATCCCTGTGAGACATATATCAAAAGAAACCATCTAGAATCATGATTTGCCCTAAATAGCATTGATATAGACTACCTGAGAAATCGCCATTTGCTCGGAGAAAATAATAGTATTGTCTAGCATGGGAGTTAAGCATTCAGGCACTAGAAACAAAGGGCAGGGCTTCAAATTTCAGTTCTGCCCAGTTACCTGGGCGGCTACACAGCCCATGGCCCACACTTCTGTATGCCACAAGCATCAGTTTTCTCTCGGGCTCAGGCAGAGATACCAATGAGGTGCACATTGAACGATGCATGGCAGCACGTTACCTATGATAGGTGCTGCACAGACATTGGCATTTCTTTTTTAATCTAGTAAGCCAGAGAACTAAGACTTTCCGCTGTTGTGTCCCCCTTTTTCAGGGAGAACCTAAGCACTTAGAAGTGTTCCCTGGGGGTGGGCGCTCCATTTTAGCACTCACTGAACAGCGAAGTTTCTCGTCTGTCTCTTTGCCAGGCTTAAGACCCTCAGCAGCTGTGAGAACTAAAAAGATGCCGCTGCTTCCAACTTCACACGTGCCTGATTTGACATAAAAGGAAGACTAGGAAAAGCATCAGAATTTCTCTTTTTCTCACAATGATCACTACTATGTTTTAAATATATAGTTTTTCTCAAAACATTTTCCTCATTGTTTGATAGTGTGGTTTCTGTACTGGTGCTGTAGGTTTGTGTGCAGACTTGCCTTCTGGGTGTCACTGTATGCTCTCAGCAGGGAGACGCTGGAACTTGGCACATTACCAAGGAAGAGCCTTTGAACGCCTCTGATGAGTCGGGTACAGGTATGTACTTTACCTTGCTGGGGGCTTACTCAGCCTTCACTTTTATAGCAACCTTTTGTGTTACAGACGACTATTCCTGTGGTAAGTGTCTTAACAGCTAGTAAGCCACAGAGTGAATGAAATAAGTAAACCACAGTACTCATAGGCTCTAGGAGAACGCAGGCCTGGAGAAGATGATCCAAGCACATAGGAAGCTCAAGAAAGTCTAATTATAAAAAATAGAACTCTTAGGTCCAAATTTTCTAGAATAAGAAAAAGAAAACGTAGACAAGAAGCTAAAACAATGAGCCATTTACCACACATAGATGAGTCAGGCTTTCTTAGGAGTTCTTTATTGTATTTCATGTTCATGAGAACAACCAGCTGTGCAGTGAGGGATTGAGATAGCAAGCGAAAAAAGAGGGTTGGAGAGTGCCCTTCCCAGCTGGGACATAACAGGTACTTAATGAATATTCATTACATAGAAGCACGGATGAAAAACAGCAGGGCATCATGTCGGCCTTTGGAAGGAAAATCCTCTTCTGGACCTGGGAATGAAGAGAGTCTACAATATTCAGGTTTGGAGATTGAACTAAGGAGGTCAAGAAAGGGATTGTAAAGGACCAGAAGTTATAGGGGTGAGACAGCAGGGCATTCTTTTATATTTTAAAATATGGAAGATATTTGTATCCTAGATTTTCTTTTTATCCTCCAGGTAAACGTTGGCTTTCATGAATGTGCAAATAAAATATGTTCTATGACGTACTTAATGACAGGGAAGGCAAAATCCGGATAAATTTATAGTGAACAAGAAGATCTGCTCCTTCAGAAGACCTAAGGTATGGGAGAGCTATGCATTTGGGACACCTCAGTGGGACATTTTGAGAACTATTAGATCAAAATAACACAGATAAAGTGAAAAACAAAAGATAAAAACTATTAATGAATACACAATCAATAAACCAGTATTGATAAATTGTGCTCTACCTACTGGGAGGGGAGTTCACAGTTTCAATTTTAATGTTGTTCTTTCTTTCTTTCTTTCTTTTTTTATTTTTTTTTTTGCAATTTTTGGCCCAGGCTGGGTTTGAACCCACCACCTCTGGTATATGGGGCTTGCGCCCTACTTCTTTGAGCCACAGGCACTACCCAATGTTGTTCTTTCTTTAATGTGAAGGGCTACAGGACGAGCTGCTCTATGAAACCCAGGGAGACCAATAGGACAACCAAGCAGTACTCCTTCACAGTTTCTCAATAACTATATTCCAAAAGGGGGAAGTCCTTAGCATAGTGCTAATCGGGAGCTGGAATTCATTGGGAAGGGCTAGAATTGAGAAGATTTTGGTCAAAGAATACAAAATGTCAGTTAAACAGGAGAAATAACTTCAAGAGGGCGATTGTACAACATGGTGACTAGAGTTAACTGTAACGTCTTGTACTCTGGAAAACTGCTAGGGGAATAGATTTAAAGAATTAGCACCACACACGAAAAATGTGAGGTAATGTATGTGTTACTTATCTCATTTTAGCCGTTTCACAATGTATACATATTTCAAAACATGGTGTTACATGATAAAAATACACAGTTTTTTTCTGTTAAAAATAAATTTTAAAATTTAAAACGACTCAACAAGAGATGTGAATTAAGTTAGTTGGGGAAAGAGAAAAAATGAAATGTGCCAGCGAGAGGTCTGGAATGGGGAAGCTGATGATGCCTCTTCATACTTTTCAGCACAAGAGTGCTGGGAAAAGCAATTGTTGGTTCCATAGTTCAGAGAGAATTCTTGGCTGCCAACTGGGTTGTCAGTAGGAGAGCAGGCTCTGGGTGGCCACTCTCAGTGGTCCCTCCAGCTCTTGGTCACCAAGAACTTTCCTGTCCATGGACAGCATGTGCTAGACAGCCCCATGGCCCACGTGTTGTAGGAGAGTTTCAAGTACCAGGTGCTCCATGGATTAAATAACTGCTATTGTCCCTTCTACCCACATTTCTAGAAGTCATTGTCACTAAGTAGGTTAGAATCAAATTCCCATAAAACTCTTTTTGTGGTGTGACTCTAGTTCTGCCCTTTGGCTTAACATTAGAATATGAAATGTTTAAGTAAGAGCTTTATTTTTGTTCTAATGGATTATTTGTAACATAACAGGAACAAGAAGGCATCATACTTCTTGTTTGCAAATTTTGTTTCTTTCCTTGGTTGGTCCCTACCTTAGGGGCCTAACAGGAATCTAGGCAGTGAATTTATTTCTCTTATAGCTGCAGTTAATCATTGCTTGGTACTCTCTAAATCCACTTTTAATTCACTCCTGTGTCTCAGAGGGTGTGGCTACATGCCTAAAACTGTCCTCCCACCAAAGAATGAACAAGAGCAACATGCCCAACCCTGATGGCGCAGGGCTGCTTGGTCCCGATTGCCAGGCATCTTTAGTGTGGCCAAGGAGCTGAAAACCAAAAGATAAGAACATCCCAACCATTTTAATTTGCCTCTCATATTCTGAAGGGCTTAATCTCGAAACAGAAAAGCAGCAGGACTTCATTTCAATCTTCTCTTCTGAGAAAATGTAATGACCTTTTATATGGACACCTGAATTCTGGGAACACTTAGCAAACACAAATTGAGGGGGGTGAGTTAACATGCAGGATTAGTAAAATACTGTCATAGACTTTACCATTCAATTTTGGCATTTAATTTATCCTAGCTAAATTCTTGTGATCAGTATCTCACCAGCTTCTTTCATTCTTTTTATTCTATTGTCTGTTATGGTTGACACTCATGATGACAACTTCATATTTGTTATATTAATAATATCCTTTCGAAGAGATAAACGTTTGATTTTGACTGGCTTTCTCATTTTTCTGCTCTTAGGTAGGACTCATTGAACAATACAGTGTTCTGCTTTTCTACTGGCTTCTTCGTGGACACCAGAATGAAAAATGAACAAATATTTTCTGCAGATACTTCTTTGTTTTTGCCTTTTGCTGTGTGGTAAACAATTGTGTATCAGTCACTGCACCTGCCTCCAAGTTATTTGTAATATAATGACAGTGGATCTATTTCAGAGTGACTTCAAAATTATTTACTGAGCACTCACTATGACCTGGGCATTTTTCTGTGGATGAAACAGTGAACAGAATTAGCGTAGTCTTTATATTTACAAAACTAACAGATTAATGAGCATGACAGGAGAGTGAATAATGTAATTAATGTTATAATAGGGGTGAAGAATGGGGGAGAAACATTTAACCCATACCTAGGGAATTATTGAAGATTTTCATATGAAATTATCATCTAAGCTGAAAAGTGGGGGGAAAGGGTGATAAAAAGGAGCAGGAATAAATTAGGGGAGGAAGACAGACATGGAGGGGCAACGATTGTTGCAGTGTTGAAGACACAGGGACCACTATGAGCAAATAGACTGAAGCAAGGGAGACCGTTTAGTGTGGCCTGATCGTCAAATGTAAGGGCAAAGTGGCAAGTTGGGAAACTAGATAAGTAATCAAATGACAAATCTTGGAATGACTTTTACATCTTATTGAGGAGAGCATACCTTGTCCTAATAGACTTATAAACTACCAGGTTTACAGAGGTGTAAGCAGGAAAGTGATCTCACCACATTTGCACATTAGGTAAAATTATCTACCTACCGTATTGATATGGGATTGAAGGGCTACGGGCTGGAGGAGTGAAGAGGCTCTTTCAATAACCTGGATGAGAGAGAAAATGACCTGAGATAGGAAGCAGTAATGAGGAAGAAGAAAAGTGATCATATTCTAGAGTATTTGCACAACTGTTAATTAGATACAGGTGAGGAAAAGAGAGGAACCAAGGGTGTGCCCACATTGGTGGTTGGATGCCCAGGTGGTCAACAGTGCTAGTCCCTGAGAGAGGGCGCATAGGAGAGCAGGTGGGGAGTCCAAAGACAGAAAAGATGATGAATTAGGGAAAGCACACACAGAACAGTGCGGTGTAGGTGTGAAGAATGCTGGAAGTATTCAAATCACAAAGTAGGATAATTGAAAGAAACAAGCAGTCGCATCAGGTCTGGCCAATTCTAGATGAATTTAGTTGCCAAGTAGGAGCTGAGAAGGGCATTCTAGGGGTAGAGATAGATTAGAATGGCCATTTTATTGCCATCTTAAAGCAATGGAGTTGTGGTTAGAGGTTTAAGAAGTATATATAATGCTCCCACTGTCTATTGCCAACATAAGAAGCCATTTTGATTTTTTTAAAAACCTAATTTGTATTATGTTACTCCCCTACTTAATAGCCTCCAAAGTCTGCCATCCCATGAGGAGTGAAGCCCAAACCCTTCCGGTGGCCTCCAAGCCTTTCCCACCACATACACGCTCCATCTCCTCTGACTCTTTTGGCCTCGTAGTCTCCCCTTGCTCACCTTGCTCTGGATGTTTGTCTCCTGTAGTCCTCTAGGAGTGATCCCATCCTTGGAGCTCCCAGCATGAATTCTCCCTTTCCTTAGAAGCGTCTTTCTAAATTTATGTCTCACTCCTTACTTCAAGACCACACTCAACTGTAACTGTTGTCACTATAATAAATGTCTGCTATTTAGACTCTTACCCCATCTGCAATACTCCCCATTTTCTTGTCCTGATTTATTTTTCTCCATGACACCTACCACTTTGTAATACACTATGTAAATCATGTGTTTATTTATTCTTTATCTCCACTGATTAGGATGTAAGGTTTATGAAAGCAAGACATTTTTATTATTTGTATATTTTTATTGGTATATCCCAAGTGCCAACATAATGCCTGACACATGGCAAGCCTGTAATAAGTATTTGTCAAATAAATAAAATGTATATACTTACAACATGTTTTATATATGCAATGACTTCAATCACTCCATGGAAAATATTTTATATAAAAAAAGAATTTTAAAAAGTGTATCCCCAGGGAAAGAAATACTGAAAATAGCGTGCAATTGGAAGGCAATGGTTTCCATCATAGCTCTACAATGAGATTACATGAGAAGCTTTAAAAAAATGCAAATACTGGAATCTCACTTCTCCCTGAGATTTCAGCATAATTGGTAGGAATATAACCTAGGCATAAGGACTTCTAAAGGCCCCATTCTTCTCTCCCAGGTGACTCTAAAGTAGAGACAGCATTGAGAGACACTGCTCTAAGGGGGAAGAAGATCTGAACTCAGAGTGAGAGGCAGGGTCACAAGTGGGTGTTTTTCAACTATCAGGCTGAATAGCTTAGAGATAATTCCGCAACAAATCTGTTCAAAATTCAGTGCAAACTTCTTCTCTAAACACTCTTTCTTTCTCTCCTACAGCAACAGACTCTTTTATATTTTCGGTCTTGCAAATCTCCATCAGTGAAAACTCGCAAATTCAAAACCTCTGAATCATCTTAAGTCCCTTCTTGATCCATATCCCATCAGTCACCAAATCCCACTGGATCCCTCTTCACAATGCACTCGTAAACAGCGATTTTCTATTTTCCTAACTTCACCATCCCACTTTTCCCACCTGGATTATTGCAAAAGCTTGCTCATGTTTATTTCCGCTCTAGGGTCTGACTATCCCCTCTTCCTGCTGCCGCTGCCACCCATTCCCATTCTAAACTGTCATTCCCATCATGTCATTTTCCTGATTAATTTTTTTCCTTTGCCTGATACTCATATCTTCTATAATTACCTGTAATTTACCTTTCCAGGGTATTCTTTTGCTAATTACTTTTGAAAACAGTCACCTTCAGTTAAACCAGGTCTCCTCATTACTCACTATAGATGCTCATCCTTTCCCTGCACTTTTGACAAGTTTCTCATGTCTGAGATCGTCTCCACTCCCTTCTTTTCTTCAGTTCAAACCCATTCATTAAAACCAACTCAACATAGCCTTCCTTGATCATTCCAGAGTATAATCTTCCCATGAACTCATAGCAATTATTGTTTATACCACTCATTTTGTACTTAAGGTTAAATCCCTCTGTGAAAGTTTCTCTAAATTTATGCTGCAATTTGATGTCTCATTTTCCCAAATAGCTTATAACCTGTCAGTACAAGGATAAAACACAGTTCCTATAAAGTTCCTTGAACATAATAAGTGTTCAAATTTATTATTTAAAGGAATGAATTAATGCATGAATAATGATCTGGTCTGAACATATCACAGTGACTGCATGTCTTACTTTTGATGCTGATGGAAAGACCTGTCTTCCTCATTTCATCCATACAAGCATTCCCCAGGCCTATAATCCATGGAGGGCTGCTGTGTTACCCAGAAGCATTATCAATGTGTCTGGGGGCGACAATCAAGTGCACTTGGGAAGTGGAGGGGATAGGACAGAAAATTCCACAACTCTTTCCTAAGTTTGAAGTTTGGTCTACGAGGATTCTACTTGAGATGTGAATTGGAGAGTCTCTCCTCCCAAGCCCTCCCACTCTTCTCTTTTTCCCTCTGCTTGTTTTTTAAAATACCTCTGCCTTCTTCACACTCAGCCCCTCAGGCTCTGCTTTTTCCTCCTCTCAGCCTCTAGCCTAGAGTTTCTTTTAATGGAACAGAAAGAAAGTAAGATGTGAGGCAACCTCAAGGCTCATGCGGGACATGGGGGGAAGGGGAGAATTTAGGAAAAGCCTCCCATCCCCAGAGCAGCCTTCTGATGAAGCAGCATCTTGTAAACACAAAGATTCTATGGTTAAAAAAATTGCATCAGTTATCTTAGTTCAGTTTGATTCAGAGTGTCAGGAACAGTGAGTGGGGACTTGTGGTTGTGCCCCCAGGGAAGAGGATGGAGGAAGATACAGGAGGAAGAACTGGTACCCTCCTTAAGAAAAGTGTCCTGAGCTGCGCTGGCTGCCATCTTTGTCCCACGTGAAGCGCCCCATCCTCTTCATCACTGGCACAAAACAGGTGTTTCTCAGGAAAGATATCATAGCTTTCTCTAAATTGTGACTTCTTATTTATTCCAGAAACCCTGTGAAACAACCTGCTGTGTAGACTGATGCCAAGAATTATGAATGAGTCAGAAAAACAGAAACCAGACATCTAAAAGAGAAAATGAATATGTTCTCCATGGCGCCAAAGGGCAGACAGTAGTTGGGAGCTCAGCGTAAGAGAAAAACCCAAAATGTGTAACTTTACAAAAAGAGAATGACTCCTCTTTGAATAAAGTGAGTTTTCTGTGCTGAGGTGTCAGCATAGCTATGATGTTCATGTGGTGAGGCTGTTTTAGAATAGGCTTAAACATCAGCAGAATCGTTGAACTTGGTAACCAGCCAGGTCTCTTCCAACATGGGCCTTAGGCCCCAGCCTTAATCAGCTCTCCTATTTCTCAGGGTTTGAACCAAGGGAGTGCTAGGGCATCTTCACTGCTCATATTCTGCCTGTGTGACTTTCTTATTCACAGTAAATAAGATCTGGAAGTGACTATATCCTAGCAAGTAACATACACACCTCTTTCCACTTATAGATAAGATGATTAAGGGCAGAGAAGTTGTGTCTTGGGTATCATTTTTGGTTCCTACTTAGTACATAGCATTTAGCTTATCATAGGTGCTACACATACATTTAATAACGCATCTCAAGGTAAACTGGATCTGAAAAATTCAGTGGGCTTTGTTTTCATCAGGATCAGAAGGTTATTTGGAATTTTTGGTTCCCCACCTGCCAGATTGTTTCTTCAGGTTTTCAACCTGCCCCTCTGCTTTGCCCATAAGGTAGATCTGATCACAAGTCTGCTGCTGGACTCAGCTGGGCATGGCTCCCAGAGGATGACAGTCACTCCTGCCATGGCTATGCAGCTCCCCAGTCTTCCTAAAGACCCTCAGGTGGCAGGGCCATCATTGAGGCCACAGTCTCCCCATCCTGTCTTGGGATGCCTCAAATATTAAGGAAGGCTATGGTTACTTTACCACACTTTCCAAAACCCCAGTCTCTGCCCCTTCATGCCAGGCCCCAAGTCCACAGGACATGCCCCTACAAACACCACTAGACTTTTTGAAAACAGAAAATTTGCATGTCAGTACCTAGTTCAGGTAGGAGTGGTCTAGATAACTTTGGGTGTGAATTAAAGTCAGGATGGTTCAAATGAAAAAAAAATGAGTTGAAAAACTTGAAAATGTTTTATGTACTGAATGTCATATGTATTTGCTTTCTGTCCTTATTATTTAGATATTCTGTTCTGCTACCTTAATTTGACATCAAAATACTTCTCTCTATGGTGAAATGGTAATGGTCCCAGCCTTGTCAATTATTTATGCTGCATGTCCTTGGGCTAGTATCTGATCTTCCCCAACATCAATGCTCTCATTTTTAAGTGGAATATTACTTCTTACCAAGTTTACTTCAGAGAGGAGAGAAGGCAACCTTCTAAGTAGACATGCTTCATATCTAAAAAGAAAAAATGTCCCCATAAATATGTGTGATCTGGCGACTATGATTGCTCATTTATTTGTCCTATAACCCTTCTACATCACACTTTCATCAGCTTCATCTTCTGTGTCTTAATCCAGTTCCTTCATGATATCAAGATTCTTTAAGTACCGGAGAGGGACATTTAGTCCAACAGAGACATTTTCACAAAGAAGGGAAGCTATCAATTAAAAAGTGTGAAAAGTAATTCATAGTGTCTCCAAAACATATCTGCACAATTCATGTTTGAGAAATAAACTTCCATTTGTCAAAAATTATTTTGTGCGGTCTCTGATTTTCAGAATGTTTTCCCCTTCATGCCACCATCTAAGTCTCAACCAAGAGGTAAGAAGTCATCTTTAAACACATTGCAAATGAAGCTTGGCACCCGTAGCACAGTGGTTATGGCACCAGCCACGTACACCAAGGCTGATGGGTTCGAACCCGGCTCCAGACAGCTAAACGACAATGACAACTGCAACAAAAAATAGCCAGGCATTGTGGCAGGCACCTGTAGTTCCAGCTACTTGGGAGGCTGAGGCAAAAGAATCACTTAAGCCCAGGAGTTTGAGGTTGCTGTGAACTGTGACGCCACAGCACTTTACTGAGGGCAACATAGTGAGACTCCGTCACACACACAAAAAAAGCATACTACAAATGAGAAAACCAAGGCTTAAACAGAGGCCTGAGTGGCAGGATGGTAGCCTGGTGGAGAGAACATGACTTAAGGTCAAACAGATTTGTGTTCAAGGCTCTTTTTCTTATTTAACCATTAGCTACATGAGTTTGGGTAAATAGCTTCTGTGGATTGTTTTGGTTTTGTTTCTGTTCCTAAAAATGGGAATAAGAAAACATATTTCATAGATTTCTCATAAGACAGAGATGAGCAAAACAGATGTGAAGGTCTTATCATAGGGCTTTGCACACAGTAAATGCTTAACAGTTGTAATGGTTTTTATTAATAAGAATCTGAGTGTTTTATTTTCAATGCTTTCTCTTTTTCAAAAAAGTCTTTAAATTTTTACAATATAAGCATTCTTATTTCATACGTTGAAATTTTTTTTCTCAGATATACTGAAACTGGGCCTTTTTGCATCAAGAGAATAAACTGCTTTGAATGGACTCTATAACCTGCCATCCAAAAGTTCAGCTGTAGACAATTAGCTACTACCTTTGTCTGGAAAAGCATAGTATAAAGATTTGAACATTTCTTTTGTGCTTTTCTTTTATTATTTTATGAAAATGAGAGGGGAAAAAGAAAAATAAATGTGCTCATACTGGTAGTAAGAAACATAGGTCTCATAAATTTCCTGTAGTTGAGAGAAAGATGGCAGTCCCTAGACATTCTAAAATTGATGAATTTTTGTTCAGGTTTTAAGCTGATCAACTGGGCAAGCACTTGGAAAAGAAAAAAGAATAAAAGAATGAATAGGAAACCTTGGAAATATATCTCCTATAATTATCGAATATCTAATAAAATTTCCTAGGGGTTGTTTTCAAGCTGTTTACCATTCTGAGACTGTAAACTCCTTATAACCCTTAAGTCAATTGTTAAATTTATTATATTTGACCTCTATGTGAGAAGTATTCAAAACCTAGTACCTAAGAAGATGGGGATTGGTTTCAGAGAAAGCTTAGTGTAAGAACTATTGTTAGTAATAATGTTTTTCCCTCAGACAGCGTCTCTCCCAGTCTTCAGTTAAATACAGACAAAATCTAAAACGGCAAAAAAAAATTTTCCTTAAAAAAAAAAAAAAAGCAAGATGAACATTGCTGCCTGGTGCAAAGAGAGGGACTTTGGAAAATTCCTATTGGTATTTTTGCAGATAATCTCTAAGGATGTACATGATCCCTGTCTGTGCTGTACTTAAAAGAGTCAGAACATTGCTGGCTGGCTACTGCCCTGACAATAGATGGAACTTGAGATCTATTTCTTTGTGGTTTTGTGAGAACTGTCTATTGATACCTTTGTACATTTCTGGCTGACCATATAAAAAAGAAGATTTTTCTTAATAACCTTTACCTCATTTTGAATAAAGACATTTAAGGTAGGTCACTGGGGAAGCTTGAAAACCAGACCATGTTCCTTTAAACAAAATGACATTTCTTAGTAAAGAGGTTCCCAGTGTCCCCTGCAGAAATATATCTGATTTCAGAAAAGGATTGATTCAAATAAAAATGTGTTTGTATAAGAAAAATTATTTTCTGCTGAGAAAACACATAGTTTGGGGTAAATTTATAGTTCTGGCCAGGTCATTAATATCTGGTTGTCAAAAAGTATTGGTTTGAACAAAAATATGTTGTAATAAAAATGCATTGTTTTGAAGAAATTTATTGGCCCCATGAAAACCTATTCAATTCAGAAAGATATGTTGATTTCAATGAAAAATCTATTTGTTTTAAGGGAGATAGTACTGGGCTCTCAGCTTTTCTGTGGGAAATCTTCCCTGTGACATTGATGTTCACTTAGAAAAATGAAACATGGGCATAATTAGTAGAAAAGCTGTGAAGAGAGAGCAGAAGGCCTGTTTAATCAATAATGCTTAACATGGTCATAATGAGCTCCAGTCTTCAGAGCACATTGACAAACATTTGCTGAAGAATCCTTCCAAATAGCCCAGAGAGGGGTGTGGCCAGCCATGATTTTAGAGGATGGATGCTCACTGGAGAAAAAGTAATCAGAAGACAGAAAAAGTTGACTACCAGACACTGCATCTGCTGGCAGATCCTTCCCTCCCTCCACTGCCTATGACAGAGCAGAGTCTTGGAACAGCTGGGAACAATGCTGCCATGTCACATTCCCTCTCAATAACACACCCACTTCTGAAACAGGGAGACAACAGAATGGCACTAGAATTGGGTTTTCTCAGTGTGGGCAAAGTGGACTGTATCTTTTATCTCAAACAAAGATCTATCCCTGGAAATGTTGAAAATACAGAATCCAAAAGCAGTTTTGACACCTTCAATTGTTGGCTTAGAGCAGGGTTTGACAATTTTTTCTGTAAGGAGTCAGTTAATAAATGTTTTAGGCTTTGGAGGGCCATACATTCTCTGTCAGGTTCCTCAACTCTGCCATCGTAGCTTGAAAGCAGCTCTCAATAACAAATAAATTAATAAGCCTGGAGGTATTCCAATAAAACTTTATTTACAAAAACAAGACTGGACATGGCCTATATGCTTACGGAATCAACTTCACCACACAGCTTGCACAAATAAGCAGAAATTGTGCATAAATATGCCATTAACAAGGCTATCATGCCAGCAGAAGATACTGTATAAAGGTAAAAGAGAGAATCCAAAGAGGGGAATGGCTTGAGGGAGGAAGATTCCATATGGTATTTACAGAGCTTCAAGGAATCCAGAGTAATTTCAGAGTCCAGCCTATTCCTTCATACTAAGTAAAATTTTATTGTATAACAATATTTATCAAAATTAGACAGCAGGAATATGGTTTGGAGTGTGCATATCCCTCTGCAAAGCTCTAGAGATAAATATGAATGGAGGATATGCTATCTGTTTTCACAGCTGGCTCCTGGGTGGTGTGGTCTTGTGCAGAAGCAATGGACCATGTTCTCAGGCACTCATAGACACATCTCCTCTGCTTCAAAGTATGTTCCTTGGTCCAATGTGGTGTTATTTAGGATTCCATGATGGTGGATACAACGCTCTGGAAGCCTTTTGATTGTGCCACTGACTGGGACCCTGTAGGAAGGATGTGCAAATCCACTTCCAGAAGAGATATTGATTCCAGTAGAGATAATTACATTAATCACTTCTCTGATGAAAGGGATAAAATGTGGTCAACTTTCTAGCAAGTGGCAAGTTATCCCCTTGAGAAAGACTGCCACATGAAGGGCTAAGCTTGATTTCTGTTGAGGTTAGCCTGGCCAGTCACAAGCAGCAGTAGCTAGGTCACCCTTGGGGACTGGGAGCCCGTGCACTTGCCCATGTCACTGTGGTTGCTCCATTCACACTCCTCTCGTGCCTCTACTGGGAAGTTTGGCTGAGAGTAGAAGCTGGCTGGGGCCAGCTGTCTGAGTCACTCAGCCTACTTGTTGTTTAGCATCTCTCTTGTGGTGAATGCTCTCCAGTGAGTGTCATATGTTATTCACAGATCTTCACACTGCTTGCCCGCTCACATAGGCTCACCATAAGTCCCACGTGCCATTTTTCTCACCATGGATTCCTGTAATATGTGTACCATAGGCGCTGGCAGGTTGTGTGGGCCAAGTAGCAAGGCTGCTGAACCGGCTGAGAGGTCTTTGTTGAGTTACCATTTTTCATTTACTCTTTTAGTCTGGGGTAGAGGCAGTTTCAGGGGCTTGCAATTTGTCTTCCCCATCATTACTATTCCAATCTCACAGCAAAGACATCAATAGGAGGGTTCTGGAAAATACTTATAATATCCATCCCTAATACACATTCAGGGGAAAAAATGAATGGAAAGGGTAAATGACTAATAATAGGTTTGCAGATCCACTTCAATGCATGCCTGGGCCACAAGTACATTTATTACCTGGCCCTCATGTGCTCTACGCTAAAAGAAGGGGGAATCATCACACTTAAAGTCCCTAAGTACTCTAATGCCTACCCATCCTCAAAATGTTTTAATATTTCCTGCTGTGTAGTCGTCAAAGTAAAGGGCTATAGGTCCCTTGTTCTGTTGGTAGTGTTAGGGGAGGAACTTAGGAGTCATTACCACAACCCCTTGACTGAAGGTTCAGGGTGCTTTTTGGGGGGGGACCTGGCCTATCCTTTAGAGTAATTCCTGGTCTGAATATTATCTCAGATCTGGAAGCTAGACAAGGGGTTATGAAATTTTATTGGGACAGCTGATCTCAAACTCCTGGTTATCCACATGTATATCATTTGGTTTTACAAATTTAGTAATAATTTTGGTTATTCATCCAACTTGTCTCTATGGAAACTCTATTCAGGATCCCCAGTATAAACCTTGCCATGCATTATGATAATTCTATCCACCTTGCTTTGGATGGTTGAGAATCACCGCATGTCCACTATAATTCTGGAGTATTATCATCTTTTTTTCTATCAGGTGGTAACTGTTCTGAAATGATTTCCTACCATCAACATTGCCCTGTAAAGGATACCTCACTAATTTTAGTGCTTCTCTCATAAGCACATTCTAACAGGAGCACCAGGCTGTGGATGAGGTGAGGCTTGAACAATAGATAGAAATGAGTCATAAAGGTAGTGGTGTGGAGGACTTTCTGGGTTCAGAGAAGAAAAGGAAAAAAAAAAAAAAAAAGAAGAAGCTGAAGCATTGACTCGGGGTCCCAGGGGAGGGGAGCATACATGTGGGAGGGCATGAGGTTAAGGTAGGTCTTACAGGATAAGGCCAGACCTCTGATTTAGGCTGTGGAGTAAAGATTTGTTCTGTTGGTGGCAGCAAAAAGATGAAGCCAGAAGAGCAGCATAGAGGGTGAAAGCCAGAAACCGTTCCCTGTTGCCTCTGATAGACACAATGTGAAAACCCAAGCAAGTAAATGGAGCTGGAGAGCAGGGGAGGAGAAGGTGGCAGTGGCCCAAGCACTCCTGACATGTGTAAGGTAAAAGTTTAATGTGCCTTGGGCACACAGAGCTGCCAGCCTTATGACACACAAATGAGCTGGTTCCACTCCAGCAGGTAACCATATTAGCCACCAGCCCTGGGTGATGCGACTCTACCAGCAGTAACTCAGGCAAATCTCGGCTGATTCTCTCCAGGAACCGAGCCTTTTTGTTCTTGTCGTGAAACAATTTCACGAGGACTGTTGGCACAAAGCAGCCTGAGGAGAGATGTAGGCATTTTGCCTGGAGAATCCCTTACTGGATTGTGAAAGGGAATGAACCTGAACTTACCAGAAATTTTTATGATTTGTTTCTAACATTTTTCTCCTTGTATTGCATATTTGACCCCACATGGATACTTAAGCTACATCAAAAAGGTTGCTCATGAGGTTAGGAGTACAGTCTAGAATCACAAAGGCAGAGTGTTTATGTGTGACATAAGGACTTGGTAGGAAAATACAGCTCTGATCTACCATATAGACATATAATGGGCCTCAGATTAAGAGACCTTAGTATTCCTAAGGTCTAATTGCTCCTCCAGTCCTTAAATCTTTTCTATGACAGCCTTGACACATGAACCTCTCACTTATGCCTACATGTACCTCCAGCACAGAAAAATCGCTCAATCCAGGGAGTAACTATTCTATTCTTGTCAAGTTACATATTTTTTAAAGTTTTCCCTTGTCTTGAGATTTCACCCATCACCCACCATTTAGAGTCATAGAGTCTACAGTCTCTTCCAGGCTGCTAAGGCGTCCTCAGAGATGTCTTGGATCTCCATGTTGCCTAGGACTTCTCACTCAGGCCTAGCCACAACCCACGTGTGTTTGTTTCCTGTTTACTTCAAGCATGCATTTTGATTTTTCCAGTGTCTTCCTTATTGTCCATCCTTAGAGCTTCCTGGCCTTAGACGTTACTGGAGTCCTGAGTTTGAAGTAAGAAATACTTGGACTAGGAGTGCATGTGTATGTAAATGTGTGTGTCACAAGAGAGAGTGAGGTCTTCAGAACTTGGAGAAGTACAGAGGAAAGGGGGTTTTGCTAAGGAGAAAGTCAGAGCCTACAGGATTAATGCTAGAAGGACTAAGGTATTGAAAAGAAAAAGATAGATTCAAGAGGGAAGTAATTAAAATACAAGAGTATCTGAGTAATATCAGTAGTCTCATCCCAAAAATGCAGCAAGGAGGTGGAAACCAAGTGCTCAGCATGACTAGATTTTGGTTTCCAAGAATAGCAGAAGGTCCCATGTATGCGTGTGTTTTTTGTGGCATTATTGTGTTCATTTTTTCAAGTGAACCTTGGAAGCAACTGAATAAACAACTCATATATATAGAAGTCTTCAAAAACAATTCATACAATGAATGAATGAAATTCTAATTCTTAGGGAAAATAACAGATTACGTATCTCCTACATGTACTAGAGAAGATAATTTGATTTCAAGGCTGGGCACTTTTCAAAAAAATTATCTCTAGTGTACTTGCATTTCAAAAGCAGAATAGTCAAATCTTCAGGGAAGAAAAAGCAATATAATAGTCTCCTTTTATTCATGAGGAATATAGTTCAAGACCCTCAGTGGATGCCTTAAACCAAGTATGGTGCTAAAGCCTATATTACATTTTTTTCTATCCATACAGACATATGAAAATGTTCAATTTATAAATTAGACACAGTAAAATATTAGCAACAATAACTAGTAATAAAATAGAATAATCACTATAACATACTATAATAAATGTTATGTGGTTTTTCTCTCACGTGCATGCATGCTCTCTCTCCCTCTTTTTCTCAATATATTTTATGGTACGGTGCCCTGGGTAACCACAAGAAAGAAAAGCAAAATTATGGATAATGGGGGACTTCTGTATTTTATTCTTCACCTGTCACAGGTTCACACTCATAACAAATGAAAGAATAACAAGATAAAAGAAAACTTATTTCACAAAAGTTTTATAGAATAAGAACTTCAGAAATTAAGACCAAGAGAAACAGGAAAATCTGTACATTTTTATAGACTTTTGAACAGAAATATGATTGCAGGAAAAAGGGTCTGAGCTAATAGCACTAAACTGGGAGGAACTTGGAAAGTCCCATTTGTTTACGTTCTTCTTGGTGTTATTTCTCTCTGGGAATAGGGCAAGATACCTGTCACATGAGAGCCTCAAGGCGGACTGAGGGGGAAAAAACCAGAGAGTGATTTTCCTTGGTTTTAGAATGGCTGTAGGGAAGGAGGGTGAGGGTAAAGTGAGAACGGCTTCCTCTTTCTGTTGTTTTCTGAATTTACAAGGGGTAATATTTTGTGGAATTTTACCAAAGCCCGTAAAATCTGAAGCCTATGATCATTCACGATTACCCTTATATGACCCGTCTTCTTTATCTTAAATGTGAAACTGGGAAGGGTTTTCTGGAAGAGAAAGGATAATTCTGGCTCTGATAAGAAAGTCAAACTACCTTTTTCTGCTAACGTTTCTTCAACTATTTTCCATCATAAAAGTTTCTGGGGCAATAATAGATATATCCCCATGAGTTAATTCTGGAATGAAGGACAGGAAGATTGTGCAAACATCTCCTGATTGAGAGTTGCAAATAATTTCACTTGGAAATAGACAACGTTATGGGTCTGTGTTGAGTTTCTCATACCAAAAGAAGAACCCTCTGCCCATCTGTGCGATAAGTTTGGAAATAGAAAAGCCAAATGCACAGCCTGTCTCTGACACATTACGCTTTCAGGCCTCAGACGAATTATGTAACCTTCTTATCATCTGCAAGAAGAGAATTATGAAGCCTGTCTTATAGAGTTATTGGAAGTTTCATAAGATAACATATGTAAATGAATCTAGAGAAGAATAGATTTTTTAAGGTATTTTTTTTTCTTCTCTTTGTAGAGACAAGTTTTAGAACTGAGGGTTGTTGTCAGTCAGGATTCAATCAAAAAAGCAGAAATGATTCTATATACTTCAAAGAGAAGAAAATTTAATGGAGGAAATTGGTTATATAGGTGATGAAAGAATTGAGAAGCCCAAAAGACAATGAAACAAGCAGGAAGCCACTGCTGCCCCTAGGAATAGAGGATGATTTCCAAGAGATAGAGTTATCACAGCCCAGATTCCAGGGTCACAGATAAAGCTGGGACTGTGCCATTCCTGCCTGGCAGAAGCTAAGATCGTAGAGAGGGCTGTTCTCTAATAGGGGTGTGTGGGAGACACAGCCACCACCAGTGATACACTCAAAGAGAGAGAATGGACTGTTTCTTCCACCCACCCTCCATCTTCCACTTGTCATGTGTATTGGCCAAAACTGCCCTGGATCTAGAGGGTAAGTGGGTGTAAGAATTATAGTTTCCTAAAACTCAGAAAGATAAAGGAACAGAAAGGAGAAGGCATCTGAGACAAAAAATCAGATCAGTTCATCTATATACCAGGATGTTCTTCTAGCACATGAAGATTTATCTTACCTTCCTATTCCACTTCAATAAGAAACAACTATAATCCCTTGGTCCAGCAAAGTTCTTGTTCATATTCCCTAGGTAGAGAGTCATTAAAAGTGTTTTCGCTTTAATAGCAAAGAGAAATGATGGGAATTCAAAAGACTGAGGCTTGTTTTTCTGCCTAAGTACAATTTTTAGACTACTTATTAAAATTTTTTCTTTATAGAATGATACTGTGAGTCATTTTTACATGTGAGGTCATGGTATAAGAGAAGTATATATTTCAAAAGTTGTAGCTTCTTATTTCTGAATTAATTGATGCTCTTTCATAATGGTCATTACATTTGCTATGTAATTGACCTGTTCATAAAGGATAAGAAATAGAACATTTTCAAGATAATCTTCCATTTATTCCAAATGTACCATCTATCAACATCCCAATAAAGACATAGAATCAGTCTTCTCAAATAAAACTATGAACTTAATCCTACAATGACTCCTCCAAATTTTATTTACAGAGAGTTCTTGATTTTTCTAGAAAGCTAAAAGGAATATATATTCACACATATCATTTTATATGTACTTGAACCAAATGCTTAAGGGAATTAGTTTAAACCAAAATTTAAATTTGTATCAGTCCAAACTATTATATTTTCACCAACTTTTAAAAAAATATTTATTTGTATCTAGGCTGCGATTTAAAAACATAATAAAAACCAAAGGCAAAACCCTCGCTATATTCTGAAACACAAATGACATTAGAGGCAAAGTGGAATTGTTTTGCTTTTATAGTTTTATAGAATTTTAGAGAAGAGATGGTCTTTTTGAATCTCCAGTACCAACATCTCATTTTGCCACCAAGGAAACTAAGAATGGAAAACAGAATGCCCAACCTGGAGTCATACAACCAAGTCATGGTGGATCCAGACCTATCCAATCTTATCTCAGTTAGTATAAATGTTTGTTTGTTTTTTCCCCCTGTGTACCAAAGAATTTATTAACATCATGACATTGGTTCTCCCAGTTCTCATTTGAAGAGCTTGATGTATATTGGGGGAAATAGGAAAAGAGGAAGGGAAGGATTTTAACTGTCTTTACTGGAAGATGAAATCTATTGGTCATTTAAAGATCAAACCCAGAAACTAAATCTCCTTGACTTTTCTTGGAATTTATAGTGTGAGTAGTTGTATGTGGTTGACTCATGAGTTAAACCCCTCACAGTCTGAAGAGGATATGTTCAAACAAAGCAAACAGTTCAAAGTAAATGCCAAGCCCGGTGAAGACGTCACAGTCTCGGTCTCGGCCCAAATCCAGTGCCAGTAGATACATTATGCATGACCAACAAGATTTCTTTTTGCTCTTCTATCTTGGCCGTTGCACAAGCGCAAACCCCAATGGAACCAAGTAATCAAATACAGATTTGGAGTCATTAAATCTTCAAGGGGAAAGTTTTTTAAACATTTGGTTTGAGCAGTGCTCACAAGCTGGAGAAGCAACATGAGAAAAATCAATTAGAAATGGGAAGTTGGCTGGGATAGTATGAGAAATTATTGTAAATTTTCTTTATGACCTTGAATTTTACTCCTGCTATTCTGGAAATGGAAGGGTTTAGAAATGGGATTTTCCTGTTCATATTCGTCCTTTGGTTTTCTTTAAAAAGTAAAACTTGAAAAATAGGTAGCATAAACTTAGCTATGCTTCTACTTCTTAGTTATATAACTGTATGAAAGTCCCTTAGCTTTTTTGACCCTCAATTTTTTATCAGCAAAATAGTAATGAATACTGCAGAGCTCTCCTCAAACTTCACTAAGATTTTACAGAACACCACTTGTTATGTAGGAGAAACTGCATAGATGTTAAGCAGCAGTTCTCAACCTGTGGGTCGCGACCCCTTTGTAACAACGAAAATACATCGCGGCATTAGGAAGGCTGAGAACCACTGATAAGGTTTTGTAACTATTATATCCCACGTTTCTTAAACTAGAGAGAAAGTTTGCTCTTCTGCCCTTGCCACGCATGATATACATCGTAAAGGTGGAAGTTTTTGCATTCGTCATTTTTTGAAGAGTGTATCTGTAGCTTCGGACCTAGAATGGGTTCAAAAGAAAGTGGAAAACAACAACAACAAAGACAAAACCATCTAAATTAGTTTAAATGAGCAATGCTTGCACTAAAGGGAAAGGTGATGAAGATAATTTATAGAATCACATAACACTGTCAAGGGGTGAAGCTGATTGGAGCTTTGATTTTAATAGCATTGAATCATTCATATTCTCTCTCCTTCTTCCCCTCCCTCCCCCACTCTTTCCCCCTTCCTCTTTATGTGGTAGTCTCATTGTATCTTGCTAGAATCGTGTCTTCTGCCTTTTCTACACAAGATTGAAGAAGCACTTGGTTTATAGCCTATAGGAAGTGAGGGATAAATCTTCTATCTTCAGTTCATAGAACTATTTGGAAAGGCTATGATTAGTCTGCATGTGAACCATGTATACCTCTTCAACCAATCACTAGCTCCAGGGGAATGTGATTGTGGTTAAGGTAGTCTGGACCGTATGCTTCCTCCTATCCCACTAGAACGGTGGTTCTCAACCTGTGGGTGGTACCCTCTTTGGGGGATGAATGACCCTTTCACAGGGGTCACCAAAGGCCATCTTGCATATTGATATTTACATTACGATTCATAACAGTAGCAAAATTATAGTTATGAAATAGGAACAAAAATAATTTTATGGTTGGGGGTCACCACAACATGAGGAACTGTATTAAAGGGTCACGGCATTAGGAAGGTGAGAACCACTGCACTAGAACATATGGATTTAGAGAAAAGATTCTCAAAGGAAAGGATAATGGGCAAGAAAATCAAAGGATTTCTACTATGTAAAGTTTTCTCAGATTATCAAAAGAGTTCATCATTACAAAACATTTTACAGAGCTGCTGTAAAATCACCAAGAAATGCACCTTTCAGTGAAAGAAACTAAAAGTTGAAAAAGATCTTAGACAGCATTGTATCATTACTCTTGTTTCAAAAATGGGAATACAAGCTGGGCATTATGGCTCATGCCTATAATCCTAGCACTCTGGGAGGTGAAGGCAGGTGGATAGCTTGAGCTCTACAGGTTCGAGACCAGGCTAAGCAAAAAGCAAGACCCAATCTCCACTAAAAATAGAAAAACTGAGGCAAAAGGATCCCTTCAACTCAAGAATAGGAGGTTGCTGTGAGCCACGACGCCATGGCACTCTACCCAGGACAACAGCTTGAGACTCTGTCTCAAAAATAATAATAATGAAATGGGAATACATAGGCTATAAAAGCCAAAATATCTTGACGAAAGGGCAACATGAGTAGGGCCAGAACTGGAAACCTGATTCCCAGTGTAGGGGTCTTTCCCTTCCTCCTAATTAGAAACCAGGAAGGATAAGTCCAACATTTGAGTGGATAATCCCTGAAAATATATAGCATCACTCCAGAAACTTAGGAGAAACAAAATTCATTTCATTTTCCATTTTTCTTTCCACCAATTTATCACAAACTCACTGACATGAAAGCTTTCAATGAGCAAGGTTCAAATCTTGTTGGGAGTTCATTTATGCAGTCAGTTTGCTTTTCTTTTTGCCAAATTTTCAGGAATAAATTTTGGTTATGTGGGTTCCCTTTAGTCCTTTAAGTGATTCTTCCATCCCTCTCAGCCTAAGCTCCCTCAAATCCAAAACATATAGAACAGGAAATAGGGAAGGTTTAGAGGAATGAAATGACATAAGTAGAAGGTAAAAATCAAACCCAAGCAAAGAACTCTTGAGCACTGGCCATAAAAAGTGTATTTGCCTGGTGTTTCCCTTTTATTACATATTTGCCAGGTACCGTGAAGGTAGAGCAGCCTGGGCTTCAAGCACAAGGTCAGACAATAACATATGCTGGACCAAGGTTAAATGACACATACCACTAAACAGTCCATAATGCGATGGCTTTAAAGGTTTCTAGATTGTTGTAATAGGTGAACTTGAGGTGGAATGTAATACCCCGCCCTTAACTTCACTAATTCTGTGAACCAGGGGTCCTCAAACTTTTTAAACAGGAGGCCAGTTCACTGTCCTTCAGACCATTGGAGGGCCGGACTGTGGGCATCGGGAGGAGTCAGCTGCTAAGCAGGACAGGCAGCTACAGCAAAAACACCCAATGGACCGATAAATGTCCTCGGAGGGCTTCATGTGGCCCGCGGGATGCCGGCTGTGAACTGAAATCCTGGCACTTCTTGGTACACAGAGAAAAGCCATTTTATTTTGTCCCATTTCAAACTACCTACTTTACTTAAAAAAGCTTTGGAGGTTTCAGGGCGTCAATGAGTTAATACAGTTTTCCAAGGCAGAAGTTATCCTCCGTGGCTTCTTTCCCTCAGCTTGTAATATTAATAAAAATATTGTCAGATGCCAAAGGAGGCGGCATGTGGTGCTTGGCTCACGGACCAGCCAGCAGGGACTTGTTGAAAACCAGCTCCCATTTTGTAAGCCAAATGAAAAACCACATGGCAGCCTCAGCTGGGAATAGGAGAGTAACTGCTGAGCTCTCACCTTAAATCCACCCTCCCACACATTTGATTTAAAACAATCATCACGTATTTGCTATGGACTTTTCTTTCATTATAGTCCAACCCTGATATTTAATCAGTCTCCACTCTTCTCTGTTTGAACAATTTGATGCTAAACCATAATAATAAGAAAAAAAAGCCCGAGAAATGTCATCACCACCATATTATCCCCTCTCTGTGAACACATTCATAATGCATTATGGTTCCCAATAGAAAGGTTGCTTAGGATTAAAATTAATAAAGAATTAAAGCTGTATTTGTGGTGATGGCCTTCTTTAATTTTGCTTTCATCAGCTGGACCTGAAAATTGGAAGTTGTGGGATGAGGAGTGGATTGTGATAAAAGGATATATATTAAATTTGCTAATCATTGCATGAGAGCAGATTTCAGAGTTAATCTTTAACTAGTACTTCAGAGTGAGACAGCATTATAGTGGCTAAGAGTGAGTTTACCTCCTTTATCGAGAGTAATTAGTAACAGAGAGTGACATTTAGAAGGGGAAAAAATACCAGTTGAGGTACTGTGTCTTCTCGCTGGTCAGGACCTTCCAATTCCGTTGTGCTGTGTTGATACACCCTGATTTCCCAGCTACTATGTCTCATCACTGTGGTGTAGTATCACTTCCATGGACTCCTTACTCCCAACTTCAGTGTATTGCAAAGGGATATAAATAAATGCAATAGGAAAAAAGAATGATATCTGCGTGTATGTGTTTATCTGATGCACGACTATATTATGAGGTAATACTCAAAATGTTTAACAACCAATATGATGCACCCCCCCCATAGATTACAACTCTTTAAAATGTGTAGTATTCTGAAACAATCACACAGATTGTTTGGTACACATCAGATTTCCCTATAAAATTGTGAAGGACCACTGCAAATGTCAGCTGGTTGTGCAGTAGTTAAGAGTACAGGTCCTGCTAGAAAGACATAAACTACTAAAACTGACTTAAAAAGAAATAAACCATCTCAATAGACCTATACTAAATAAAGAGACTGAATTAGTAAATCGAAAGCATATTTACAAATACTTACAAAGAAAAGCTGGCTGGCTTCATCGCTGAATTCTACCAAACATTTAAAGAAATAATACCAGTTTGTTCCAAACTCTTCCAAAAAACAGCAGAAAGAACATTTTCCATATCATTTTGTAAGCCCATTATTACCATGATATCAACACTGAAAGATATCACAAGAAAGAAAATTATAGACTGATGTGTCTTATGCATACGGATATAAAAATGTGAAAGACTGGATGGTTTCCCCCTAATATCACACGGGAATCACACAGGAATATTGGCTTTCACTACTTCCGTTTAACACTTTACTGGAGGTTCTAGCCAGGATAATTAGGCAAAAGGAAACAATGAAAGGCAACCAGAGTGGGAAGAAATAAACAAAACAGTTTCTATTCACAGACGACATGATCTTATCTATAGAAACTGCTAAGGAATCTACTAAACAATGATTAGAACTTATAAAATGATTCAGCAAAGTTGCAGGGCACAGGAACAATATACAGATCAATTGTATTTCTACATACCCACAAGAAAATTATGAAAATACAATCAAGATAATAATGGAATTTACAATAGTATTCAAAAGAATAACATACTTAGAAATAAATGTAATAAAAGAAGCATAAATGTAATGTAATAAAAGTAGTTTAAAAACTACAAACTACTCTTATAAGAAATAGAAGATTAAAAAAAAAATCACGTTCATGGATAGGAAGACTTAACACCGTTAAGATGACAATACCACCCAAATTGCTCTACAGATTTAACACAATCTCCATCAGAATCCCAAGCTGACTTCTTTGTAGAACATGACATGCCGAATAGAAAATTCATTTGTAATTGGAAAGAAACCAGAATAGTCAAAACACTCTTAAAAAAAAAAAAGAATAAACAGAAAGACTCACACTTTCTAATTTTTTAAAAAGTTGTTTATTTTAATTTTTTATTGATACATAAGATATGTACATCTTTTAGGTGTATATGTGATTATTTAATACATTTATATAATTTGTAAAAATCAAATCAGTATAATTGGAATATCAATCACCTTAAATATTTGTCCTTTTTTTTTTTTGAAAGCTTTTTCTTTATGCTAGAAACATTCAAATTATTTTTTCCCACCTATTTTGAAAGATATAACAGATTTTTGTGAACTATACTCACTCTGCATGTCTATCAAGCACTAGGTCTTATTTCTTCTATCAGATTGTGTATTAGTACCTATTAATCAAGCTCTCTTCATCCTGACTCCCTCCTCCCTTTCCTGGCCTCTGGTAACCACCAGTCTGTTCTCTTATCTTCAAGAGACCCACATTTTTAGCTCCCATGTATCAGTGAGAATATGTGATGTTTATCTTTTTGTCCTTAGCTTTTTTCACTTAACATAATGACCTCTAGTTCCATCCATGTCGTTACAAATGACAGAATTTTAATATTTTTTTTATGGTTGAAGAGTATTCCTTGGTGTATATATACCACATTTTCTTCATCCATTCATCCGTTGATGAGCACTTAGTTTGATGGCATATTTTGGCGATTGTCAACAGAACTGCACTAAACATAGGAGTGCAGATTATCTCTTCAATATATTTATTTTCTTTCTTTGGACATATACCCAGTAGTAGAATTGCTGGATCATAGGGTAGTTCTATTTTCATAGCAGCTGTAGTAATTTACATTATCACCAACAGTGTACCAGGCTTCCCCTTTCTCCACATCCTCACCAGCATCTCTTATTTTCTTTTCAATAAAGCCATTTTAACTAGGATGAGGTTATAACTTACTGTGGTTTGGGTTTGGATTTCTCTGATAGTGCTCTTAAGCATTTTTTATATACCTATTAGCCATGTATATGCCCAATTTGAAGAAATTATCTATTAATATCTACTGAACAATTTTTAAAATCAGATTATTTGTTTTTTGGTTTTGTTGTTTGGTTATTTTTGTTTGTTTTGGTGTATTGTTTGGGTTTTTGGTTGTTGATTGTGTGTTTGTTTATTTGTTTTGCTATTGAGTTGTTTGAGGCTTATTATTCCTATTAGGAATTTTTTGTTAGGAGAGTTTGCAAATATTTCTCAAGTTCTCCCATTCTGTGGGTTATCTCTTCACTTTGTTGATTGTTTCCTTTGCTGAGCAGAAGCTTTGGTTTATTGTTGTCTATTTTTGTTTTGGTTGACTTGTGCTTTGAAGTCCTACATACAAAAAATTTTTGCTCAGACCAAGGTCCTGGAGTGTTTCCTCAAAGGTCTCTTCTAGTACTCTCATAGTTTCAGGTTTTATATTTAATTCTTTAATCCATTTTATTTGCTTTTCATCGATGATGAGAGATAGGGGTCTAGTTTCATTCTTCTGAATCTGGTTGTCCAGTTTTACCATCACCATTTTTGTTAAAGAGACTGCCCTTACCCCACTGTATGTTCTTGGCATCTTTGTCAAAAATGAATTGGCTATGTATGAATTTGTATCTGGGTTCTCTGTTCTGTTCTATTGGTCTATTCTGTTTTATGCCAGCATCTTACTGATCTGTTAACTATAGCTTTGTTGCAAGTTTTTAAACTAGTATGATGGTTACAGTTGTTCTTTTTGCTCAAGATTGCTTTGGCGATTTACAGTTTTTTGTGTTTCCCTATGAATTGTAGAATTTTTTTTTCTTTCTATGAAGAATGTCATTTGTAGTCTGATGGAGATTATATTAAATCTGTAAATTTCTTTGGGCACTACTACCACTTAACAATATGAATTCTTCTAATTCATTGAATATCTTTGCATTTATTTGTGTCTTCTTTAATTTCTTTCACTAGTGTTTTATAGTTTTCTTCACATAGATCTTTCATTTCTTCAGTTAAATTGATTCCTAAGTATGTTACATTCTCTGTAGCTATTATAAATGGAATTACCTTTTAATATCTTTCTAAGATTATTTTCTGTTGGCAAATAAATGTTACTGATTTTGGTGCATTGATTTTATACCTAGCAACTTCACTGAATTTGTCTACCTATTCTAACAGCTTTTGGGTGGAGTTTTTAGATTTCCCTAAGACCAGTTTGTGGATGAGGCTAATTTGACCTTTTCCTTTCCAATTTGGATACCCTTTATTTTGTCCTTTTACCTAATTGCTCTGGCTAGAGCTTCCAATACATGTATTATGTAGAATAAAAGTGGTCAAAGTAGGCACCCTTGTTTCATTCCAGATCTTAGAGGAAAGGTTTTATTTTTTCCTGTTCAGTACAGTGTTACCTATGGTATTGTCATAATATGGCCTTTATCATTTGAGGTTGTTTCTTCTATAACCAAGTTGTTGAGGATGTTCATCATAAAGGGATGCCAGATTTTAACGAATGATTCCCTGGTATTTATTTTAATGATCATAAGATTTTTTTCTTGGTTTTGTTGTGACATATCACATTTACTGATTTATGCATTTTGAACCATCAATGCATTTCTAGAACAGGTCCCACTTGATTGTGGTGATTGATATGTTCAAGATATTTCTGAATTCAGTTTGCTAGTACTTTGTTGAGAATTGTTACATTTATGTTGATCAGTGATTTCGACCTATAGTTTTCTTTTTTGGTTATGTCTTTGTCTAGTTTTGGTAGAAGGGCAATGTTATCCTTACAGAATGACTTTTAGGCATTCTTCCCTCGTCAATTTTCGTGAAGAGTTTGAGTAAAATATGATACTCGTTCTTGTTGAAATGTTTAGGAGAACTGTTTGGTTATGCCATCAGGTGCCGGGCTTTTGTTTTATGGGAGAATTTTTATTACAGTTTTGATCTCATTATTTATTGTTAGTTTGTTGAGATTTTCTATTTCTTCACAGTTCAGTCTTGGAAGGTTCCTGGGTTTTCCAATTTGTTAGCATATAACTGTTAGTAATAATCACTGATGCTTCTTTGTATTACAGTTGTCTCAGTTGTGTCTCCTTTTTCATTTTTTATTTAATTCTTTTCTTTGTTTTTAATTAGTGTACCAACATGTCAGTTTTGTTTATCTTTAAAAAAAAAACAACTTTTCATTGTTTTGCATGTACCTATTGTCTAGAATTAATGGTTTCTCTTGGAATTCATTTCTAGTTTCATTCCACTGTGGTCTGAGAAAATACATGGAATAACTTCTATTTCTTCAAATTCAATGAAATTTGTTTTGTGACCTATGATATGTTTAATTTTGGAGAATGTTCCATTTGTTGATGAGAAGAATGTATATTAAGTAGTTTTGGAGTAGAATGTTCTGTAAATACCTGATAGGCCCATTTGTTCTAGAGTCTCATTTAAAACCAGTGATCATTTATTTTTTTTCTTTATCTCTGTCCAGCTCTATCAGTAGGGTTTGAAGTCCCTAGCAATTATAATGTTGTCTTTTATCTCTTTGCCTAGATAGAGAAGAATTTACTTTATGATTCTGGTCTTCCTATGCTATAAATATATAGGATTATCATGTCTTCTTGTTTAATTGGTCCTTTTACCATCATATAATGGCCATCTTTGTCTTTACCATTATCTGACATGAGAATGGCTACATTTGCTTTCTTTTGGTTTCCATTGGCATGGAATACTTTTTTCCATGCCTTCTTCTTGAGTCTGTATGAGTCCTTCTGGGTTAGATGTACACCCCATGAAGAGCAGATATTTGGCTTGTGGTTTTTCATCCATTTATCCAGCCTGTGTCTCCTGAGTGGGGCATTCAGATCCTTCATGTTGATTGATATAATTGACAAGTGCAATGACCTCTGGTCATCCATGTTGGGTAGTACTTACTGCTTAGTAAGTACTTATCTTTTGTACAATTGTTTTCTATGAGCACTGAGCTTTAGCTTTTGGTTGGTTTTACACTGGTGGATGTCTATTTTGCTGATCTGTTTACAATGCAATTCTGAGTATTTCTTACAGAGCTGATCTGGTCATGACAAGTTTCCTCAGAGTGTTTCTCTGAAAAAAGTCTGTTTCTCCTTCATATACAAAATTTAGTTTTGCATGATACAAAATTATAGGCTGGTATGTTCTGTTTGTGGAGACAGAATATTGAGCTCCAATCCTTTCTGGCTTGTAAGGTCTCCATTGAGAAGTCTGCACTTAGCTGGGTTTTCCTTTATAAGTTCTTGGATGTTTTCACCCCATGGCTTGCAGAATTTCTTTCTTTGTGTTGACTTTGGCCAGTGTGATGACTACTATGTCTTGCTGATTGCCTTTTATTTCATAGAGATTCTTGTACTTGGATGTCTGAATTTCTGTCTTGTTTCATAGAGATTCATGTACTTGGATGTCTGAATCTCCAGCAAGACCAGGCAAGTTTTCCTCAGTTATTCCCTCAAATAGACTTTCCAGCCTGTGTGCATTTTCTTCACTCTCGGGGATATCTATGATTTTTCCATTTGGCTGCTTTGTATGATCCCACATTTCTTGTAGTCTGTGTTCATTCCTCTTCTTTGTTCTTTAATTTTGACTGACTGGATTAATTTGACAGAATTTTCTTCAAGGCCTAAAATTCTTTCTTCTGCCTAGTCTAGTTTATTCTTAAAATATTCTGCTGTGTTTTTGTATTTCCATAAATGTGTTTTTCATTTCCAGAAGTTCTATTTTCTTTAACGTTTACCTCTTTCTTGAATTTTTTGTTCATTTTCTGAATTGTTTTTCAGGTATGCTTAAGCCAGGTAACTGCACAAGGATTCCTCACTGTGCAGCCCTACTTATTTCTCTGGGGCATAGGGTGCCTTGTGGATTAGATATTGAGTGTCAGTCAGTCAGTCCTTCAGGCCTAAGCTCCTGGAAGCCAATGTATTGGTGCTACAGGCACCCATATGAACACAATGGAATGACAGTAAGGTCTCTAGGATGAAAAGGGTCAGTGGCTACTCGCTCCCAGGGTGGAGCACACTTCAGCTGTAGGTCTGGTTTCAAGATGGTGCCATAGCTGTTTATCTCTCAGGACAGGGTTGCCAGGGGGGTTAATGCTCCGTGGCAATATAACCATGTGGGTTCTTGGTAGTTGTCCACACTGTATTTTGGGCCTGTAAGAACGGCTAGATCTTCCTGTGGCCATGACTGCTGATTTCTTTGATGGTGATGGGCACCATGAGAGTCTTCAGCTTACCTTTCCCCATGAGATGTTCCTCCTAGCTTCAAGCTGATCCCAGCAAGGAAGACAGTGTGGCAGAGTCACACTGCCTTGCTTCCCTCTTGATGGTGCTATCCTGTTTCTGAGATCCGTAGGGATTTTCCTACTCCCCTGGTTCTCTCCAGTGTATTTTCTCAGTTATTCCAATTGAAATGCAGTTACTTATTTGTTATTTTAGTTCCTTCTTTAGGGAGGAGAAAAATGCTAGGAAACTTTTGCTTGCCATTTTGCTAGTGTCATCCCAATCCTATTTTCATTCTTTCTTAGTGAATATTTTTATTCTTCTATTTTAATATAAGTAGTCCAGAAATTCTCAGCCCTCATTTGGAGTAAATCAAAATCCTTAAAGAATAACCCCAAATCCTTTTTCATATGTTTGCCTCCAAATAAATTCTACCACCTTTAAGGACCTCTAGTTAACCAACCTTTAACTAGTTTATCAGTGCACAAAAATTCAAATTTCAGAGTGTCTCTCTGGTTGCTTATCGACTCTGATATTGTTCACAGGTGTACAGGAGACAGAAAGGCTTATGATCCTCTTTTTCACTCTGCCTTTTGAATTCTCCATATTAAAAGAAAGAATGAAACAGACTGGTGGGGCCCAAGAGACACTTTAAAGAACATGACTATTGTGCTCAATTGGAAGATGTTTCACAGTGTTTACCTTGAGACAAAGTCTCATTTAATAGAATGTCCACTAAGCCAGCTAACAGAGCATCCAATACAACCACGATGAATCAGTAGTCTTCTCTATCATTAGCGTGGTTTTTACTTGAGGCTTAGAACATTTGGCAAGGGAATTTTTCATTTTATACTCTTGCTTCCTTTAAGAAAGATTTATTAAACAACACAAAGGCCCTCTTTGTCAAACAGAAGGCTCAGAACTTTCTTCTTAGCAAGTGGACTATGTTCAGGCTAAGCTGTAAGAAGTAGTTTTGGAGGTTTGTTCCTTTTTCTCTTAGTATCTCAGCACCTTCATTATGCTCCTAATAACTTTATTTCTCATTACCAATGACTCCTGGTGTAATTCTGACTTAAGGTGTCTATTTCCCTAAAGTGTTTGTTGTATACTTCAGCTGGCACAAGGGCTAATTTTAAAGTAAGCTGAATGTGAGATTTCTGCCTTCAACTTTGAAAAAATAGCTTATAGCAAAATCAGACAACATGCCCACTGAAAACAACTTTAAAATCTTTAACAAAAAAACCTAAAAGATATATAGCATGCATACGTGTGCATCTGCAAGCTGGTAACCCAGGAAGGCTGATGATGTGGTTCCAGGTTCCAGGTGGAGGTGGCTGAAGATGTAGGGAATAAATGGGAAAGGTTCCAGTCCAAACTTTAAGTCCTGAGAACCAAGAGCACCAACATCTGAGGGCAGGAGAAGATGGATGTACCAGCTCAATAGAGAGCAAGTTCACATTGGTGAAGGAGGTCTTCTTTACTCAGTCTACTGATTCAGAAGATAAGCTCTTCAAGAAATACCTTCATAAACACACCCAGAAATAAGGGGTTTTACCAGATGTCTGGGCATCCCTTAGCCTAATCAAGCTGATACATTAAAATTAATCATCACAACCCCTGATTTTCTGCCCTTTAAAATCTAGCCTTCTGTAAGATTGAAAAGATGGTGATAAAGGAAATAGAAGGGAAATAAGGGAAAGAGAAAGAATGAAATTTTCTTTTTCCAGAGTTCCTGCTATATCTGATCTTGTGTTATTCTCTTCCTGTTAGTGACAGCTGTGCTGCCCAAGGCAATACTGATTCATTCTCAAATTAAAACAATAAAATTTACTTACTACTCTCCAAATCCTCAAGATAAGAGATCTATAAACTGTTTTCTCTTTTCCTCAACTCTCTGAAATGACTTCTCCATCTCTTTTTCCTTTTTAACTACCGGATTTAAGTACTCTTTTAAAATCTGAGAACTCTATTTCTTCTCCCACTTGGCCCTTAGCCCTGGTCTTGCTCAGCTTTAATTTTCTTTTTGAACTGCCTAGTTCTCTGAAAAGAACAGAACTGAAACCAGACAGATATGGGCTTTGATCCCTGCTCTCTTGCTTACTAGCAGAGAGATAGTTGGGGATCCTCTCACAAATTCTCTTTCCACCTTTGTACAAAGGGGCCTTAATAATAATGTTGCTGAGATTTTCAGGCAATGCTGCAATCAGAGTTTACCAGACTTCTAACAACTAGTTTCATGCCTAAGCTACAGACCTCTACTTCTTTGACACTCCCATGCACGTCAGTGTCAGAAACAGAGTAGACACATCTGTGCTGTTGGACACTTGCATACTGGTCAGAGAGACAATCAGTAAGTCTAAGTGATACAAAGTGAACAAAAGCCCTGACCTTGGAAGGACAGATGCATACATATTTATATAGCAATGTTTCCTATAATTGAAACTAATGGTGGATTTTTAGACTAATTCAGAAAGGAATTCTTCCTGAAGTTACCTTTCTGTGTGATAAGGCCCACATAACATCTCTCCTAAGATATAATGTATTGTATTGGCTGGCATTTTCAGAGAACATTCATGTGTATATTCCCACAGTTAGTTTATTAAGAAATTCTGGCAAATATCTCTGCTCTTGCTGAACAAGTGAGGTGCCTGAAGATGAAGGGAATAAATGGGAAAGGGAGCACAGTTTAGAAGTGGAAAGAGCCTGCTATCTTGAGCAACAGATGCAACAGATAGAACTCCTGCATGGAAGACATTGTGCAACATGAGCCCTCAGATGCTAAAAGACATTTTTGTATAGGTTGAGAGTTTTTTCCCTGCCATGATGATATTTTCCTCTGGTTAAATTACATGCTCAATTTCATATTTAAATGAAATATTGAAAAATCTTTATTCCCTCATTGAGTGTGAATTTGATGAGGAACAGTATGTAGTGGGAAAATAATTATAAATTGAGATCTAACACACTTGATTTCTACTCTTAGTACTTCTATGGTTGGTTTAGATGAGTTGCCTAACCCATATAGGTCTTTTTTTTTTTCTTTTGATCTGAGAAAACCACCCTCATTTCCATTGTAATAAACAGGAATATAATCCAAACAGAACAAAATGTCCTCAGCAGTATTTATCTATACTTCAGAAAATATCTTCTGCCTTCAAAGTCTCCTTCCTTCAAATGATGATATCAATCAATTTGTGGAGGTTCTATACAATTGTACACATGCCAAAATGATGATATATCCATAAATTATGGGCCTAACAGAAAGACAAAGAAAAATAAAATTTCTGAGTGGAAAAATACAAGTTGGGAATTGAACTTCTTTTTGCTATGTGCCCATTAGACCTCTCCTCATTCACAGATACAATCATTCAACATACATTCCTTAGACTTTACTAAATACTAGGCACTAGAGATAAAACACAGGGCCCACACCCAAACACCACTCATTATAGATCTGCACCTTCGTGGAGCTTCCATCTTATGGGGGGAGGGGCAAGCATTAAGCAACTTATCAGATGTTCCTGAAAAGTTAAAAAAGAAAAGAAAGAAAAAAGAAAAAGAAAAGGAAAGAAATGAAGCCTAAAATTACATATTGGATGAAAATTTTCAAAACAGAGTGGTTACTGTGGCTTGAGAAATAAATAAAAGCTATGTTGAATATTTAGAACATCTGATCTGACCATGAAAATATTGTTTTCCTAAATATTTCTAAACTTTATCTCTATAAGCATGACAAATTTGCTGAGCCAAAATTATTAGGCCCCACTCTTCACACCAAAACACATATTTACCCAAACATACCTCTTTTCTGAGTATGGCCTTAGAGTTATAGTGTACATTTGTCATATTTTTCTGGCTAAAATTTTCAACACTTTGAAAGGTATATCTCTATCTTTCCAAGATAGGAGCCAGAAACTATATTTTTTGGCCTTCTTTCTAAGTCTATGGACTATCTACCCAAAGCCCTTTTCAGAAAATATTAATAAGTGTACTATTCTTTCAACTTTTCTCTAGATTTGAAGTTTTCTAAATAAAATCTTAAGGAACTTTTGAAACATCTTCTGGACAGTCTGATTGAGCAATATGAATAGGAACCACCCTGAAAGAATAAGACCATGTTAAATATATATCTGGCAAAGACACTGGCAGAAGCATCAATCTTTGGCCTCCATTGATCACAAAGTCAAGTCCATGACACAACAGTGGTAGACAAGACTCCTGACTGTCACACCCAGTATCAGGAGCTGTAGAACCTGATCACTTCTGCCACATTTTTGTGGATATCATTCCTGACACATAAGTTTGAGTCTGACTGATCAGCCTTCCCATCTGTTTATTAAGCTCTCCTAATATCATGTTAATAAATTATCTTTGTACTTTAATGAAACAGAGTTTGCTTCATTTTTCGCAGTTTAGAACACTAACTCATACAGAGAATCCAGTAAGTGCCTGTGTCTTCTTAGGAAGATTAGTGCCTGTTGCTGATAATGTAGACTTAGAGAACTCAGGTAAAAAGGAAGCCCATTTCTGTTTCAAAATCAGAGAAACAAAAGGAGGAATATGATGACAGAAAAAATCCTGGTTTGCTGTGGCATTTCTGTGGTTATTACCTGTTTCCTCTTTGCCAGGCATCGTGTGACCATACACATGGGCTTTTCCCTGGAAGGAAAAAAAAATCACAGGGTCAAGCTACAGTCCAGAAGAGGATACTAACATTCCCGACTCAACAACTATATTCTTTCCAAGGGTGACATAAAAATACATGGATGATAGTAGGATCCAGCCCTGTGACAAGTATGTGGGATTAAATGAATAATATTGGGTTTTTGTAGACGGGGAGTGGAACCACTATTAGTTCTTATTAATCTATATCAGTAGTTTCCAAAGTATACATGTAATGTGCCTAAGAATCACCTGGAGAACATGTTAAAACACAATTTTATGAGATTCAGTCTCCTAAGATTCTTATTTTGTAGGTCTGGGGTGAGATCTGAGATTCTGTATTTCCAAGTTCCAGCTGATGATGGTACTGATCTGAGAATCACACTACAGTAAGTGCCCATTAAGTTTAGCAGCAAGCATTCATTGATGACCTTGAGCAAAGCAGGTTCAGTGGAGATGTGGAGGTGGAAGCCTGATGAGTAAGTAGTTTAAGACATGGAAGGAAATGGGGACAGCAATGAACCCTACAGAAATTAAAGAGAGATGGGATTTCAAAATGAGAGAAACCTTTAAAGACTATCAGGAATGAGCCACGGAGAAAGGGAGGTTGGTACTATTGAAATCAGAGACACTGATTAATGAATAAAGTGTCTAGAGATGCTAGAGAGGATGGGACCCAGGGCTAAGGTTACGGATTTGTCTTTGATAAAATAAATAAATAAATAAATAAATATGTATGGGAGTGTGTGTATATATATATTTCTCCTACTCTAAGAAAGAGAAAAAATAGAATAGAGTTTGAGAATGTGAATGGATGAATGAATTTCATATTACTAAGTATAGGACTCCCATATGCTAGTGAGTAGGGGAGGTCTTTATTGAGGCTGCAGAGCAGGGAGAAGGTTGGAACCGATCAAGAAAATTGATCAAAGAGCTATACAGAATTGCTGGGCAACGCTGAAGAGCCAAAAGTTTTTCCAATCTACAGGTTTTTAATTTTTTTTTTTTTTTGGCAGCTCTTAACGTCCTGGACATACATTCAAATAAGGTAAATAATTAAGTTCACCTAGGATGGGGGTTTTGTTAAGATGAGCACGATGAAAGAACAATTGAGCAGGAGAATTTATTTCTTGAAGGTCTTATTTTTGCATCTTGTTCCCATAAGAAGGGAGAAGAGCCTTCTATTTTAATGTTATGTCCAATATTGAAGAGAAACATTAAAATTTTAATTGTTCACTACTTGCAAACTGCTTAGATCATAAGGAGGAAATGCATTCATTAGCAGGGAAGAGCTACATCAATTGTGACTTTTGTAATGCATTAAGCTAAACTTCAGTCTGTGTTTTAAATTCCTGTTATCAGGGACAACTATTAGCAACATAATGAAATATATATATAAATATATATATATCCATATTTCACATGTATATAGCACATACTCATTATTCTCAATGTCTTAGAAAGAGCAGCCTATATAAATGAATTTAAGTGCTTTTTCATTAGAATAAATAAAATGTTAAGTAGTACAAGAAACTGGTGTAAATACTTGAGGCTAAAGTACTTACGGGGATCTTTTCCTTGAGCAATAGTAGCAGTTAAAAGAACATTTCAATACTTGTTCTTAATAATGACAACATAAAGCTGAAGAAGTAAAATCCCTTTTCTTGAAGAGCACCTGATAGAAGGTGCTCCAGTTAGAAGGAGCACCAGTTAGAAGGTTGGGCTGTAAAATAGATTTCTCCTCCCATGGAGAAAGGCATTTCACATTTTTACAGCTGGTCTTTACTCCTCAGCTTATGCCACATTTTGGTCAAGGTCCTTTCTCTTCTGTTACACCCTGCAGAGAATTAATATTAATTCTAAAGCCTTATCAACCCTTCTTGATGTGACCCTAAACTTTTCATTCTTCTTGTCATTAACTGTGTTAACACTACTTGAACCTTCTTACTCAAGCAAGCCAAGCACTCTCCTGTGTCAGGACACATGCACTTGGGTTCCTTCTGTCTAGAACACTCATCTCTCAGATGGTCCTGTTGTTGAGTCCTTCAGTTTATTTGAATCTCACTTCAAAAGCCATCTCCTCAAAGCTAACTTCCTGGATAGTCTTTATCTAAAATATCAGGCCCCATCATTTTATTCTGTGTGGTAGAGCCCACTATTTTCAACAAGCTGTCTCCCTCTCCTAAACAGTTAGAGCTGGTCAACTACACCATAGAACACTCCCCTCCCTCCCCCCGCTTTATGGTCAGTGCCTTCTATAAAGTTCTCCCCAGTGGAATGTAAATGGAAGTGACCAGCTCCGTGGGCTCTGGGTGTGCCCTCCTTTTCCTCTCCTTGTTGTCTAGGGCTCAATGACACCTAGTCACAATTATAAAGATAACAACATGGCCCTATGGAGTTATGCAGTGACACAATGGAGAGAAACTAGGCCCATGAATGACCAGCTAGAGGACAGTTATCACCTCAAACTAACAAGCAGGAAGCAAGCTTCTACCAAACTCTTTCATCCACTGAGTTTGTACCGGGTTTCTTTATTATATCATCTTAGCATTACTCTGACTTTGCTACATCACTGCTTCATATTACCTTATATGTGTTTTTTCTTTGGTTGTTGTATGCTTTTCCCACCAGAATGTTGCTCCGTGAGGGGTATACTTTGTCGATTTCTTTTGCTTTGTTTTTGGTATCCCAGCATGTAGAAAAGTGCCTAGCATTTAATAGGCACTCAAAAAATTTTGATGAATAAGTGATGAATAAGTTCCTGAATGAATGTTGGATGAATTTCATCTTCATCCACAGCTCTGCTTCCAGACTTGCTTTTCCTGTCCCCTCAGTTTCCCTGGCCCTTGCATATGTCCTCCACACTATGTGTATATGCTCCATGCAGGTGCTGGGTTGAGTGAGCATAAAGTTTGGGCTTGGTCACAGGGACCCCAGGTAGCAGAGCCTTAGATCCTGAGAACACTGCAGACTCCTCCAGTGTGTGCAGCTGAGCTCTGCAGGAAAAGCCAGTTCCATAATTTGGCTTGCAGGAGGTATATACCTCTGTCAGGTACCTTTACACTAACGGCCATTTCAGAAAATAGACAGGTTGGCAAAGCAAAAGGAATTGAGCTCTGCAAAGAACTCATCTTCAAGATTAAATCTTTGAAGATCCTCAGATAGCCATTATTACCTTGGCTTCCTTCCAACTGAAAGAGTCAGCAAAATGATCAGTGTCTTATCTCCCAGGTATAGGAAGATACTCAGAGCTTATTTCTTTTTGAGTATATAAAATAAAAAATTTCTGAGTGGTTACTTCCTGTGTTTGGCAGTTTTAAGATAGGCAGTACTTTTCTGGACCAGAGGGCGAGTTGGCAATAGAAAGTTTGCATGTGCTAACAGAGCTCATCAGTTTCGCCTGGAATGATTGTTCAATGGGTTTAAGTGCTGCATTTTTTATATAATTTATGAAACTGTTGATTAAATACATGCTGTATTTCACTTCCAAGGCTAGCTCAAGGTTCCAGCTAATGTAAAACCAATGCTAGCTAAAAGACTAGAAATGTTGAAAATATTCTTTTGCAATTTTATTTTTTGACTAATTGACTTGATAAATTAAACTATTTCAATATACACACATATACATACAAATTAATCGTATTTTAACTTATATTGAATCATGAAATAATATCTCCTATAGTCAGAGTTGGATATTGGCCTTCTAATTATTTTATTAGTCTTTCTTCTTATTTTTTCTGTATATAAGTTTCTTGAAAGCAAGGTTTGGGTTTAGTATTTTCCTAGTTGAAGAGTTAAGCATAGTGGTATAAATGTAATGTGCTCTCAACAATTGCTAGATTAAATAATTAGGATTAGAAGTTAATTTGTTGTTGTAATGTATAAAAACCTCTAAGAAGCTCTAAATTTTAACTATTCAGATTTTATTAAACCCTAAGTAATTAACACTGATCTACAGACTGAAGACCCAAATTGAATTAGGCCATTCTAAAGGAATCATACTGTGGCCACGTTCATTTTCAATTTTCTCTAAGCTGTTACAATAGGAAGTTTCTCTAGAAATTTAAAATATATCTTTTCCTATAGAAACATGTTTTACTTCTTGAGGATACTAATGAATTCTCACAGTACTACTCTTAGACCCAAACATACAGCCTCT
Organism: Otolemur garnettii; assembly: GCF_000181295.1. Taxonomy (NCBI): domain Eukaryota; kingdom Metazoa; phylum Chordata; class Mammalia; order Primates; family Galagidae; genus Otolemur; species Otolemur garnettii. The sequence goes on along the minus strand of NW_003852411.1, from coordinate 27,648,144 downwards.
GCACTGAACCCTGTGTTTCAGAGGCCCAGTTTCTGGAGCCTTGGAGGGCCTTCCTCAAACATGTTTAAATCCTCTTCCAGTGCCTATGGCCTGTTAGGGCCATCAGTAGTATGTACAGGTGTCCAAAACTCACATTGGAAGGCAAGGGAGTGCTGGCCTCCTTTATTCCCATCTGGGGACACCTTTCAGCCCTTTATTCCACATGATGGGTTGATTGAGTGTCTGAAGAAGCTTCAGGACTCATGTCTGATGGGTTGTATTCCAGGAGAATGATCTAGCAAGTAAATGACTCTCTCTAACAAATAAGCTATTTGCTGTTTCTTTTACAGTACTGAATAAGATTGGGCTACAAGAATGGTGTTGACACACTGATTTTGGGTGGCATTCACTCATAAAGAAAATACGATGAGTTCAGGGATTTGAGCCACTGGTAGTTCATCTCTGACATTGGGCCTTACCTGGTGATAGGGGCTATTGTGTCGGCTCTGGCCCCTTTGTGTTCTGCAAGTAGTACTGCCTATAAATCTCTGGAACCAGATAGAGCGAGGGTGGTGGCCAGCCCCGTCTAATCTGGGTACTCTTATCACTGAGTGGCACTACCCCTGCAGCATTTTTATTATGCATCAGGCAATATTGCATGTAGTTGCGCCTATTCTTTGAGGGATTTTGAGACAGTTGATCTGCAATTTTAATGGTTTTTCTAAGCATTGTACAATCTTGCCTCAAGCCAATGAAGTAGCACTCTGCTCTCCCGGGTCAGTCTTAAGCCCACTGGAGGTATTGGCTAAAGCTACTGTTAACAAATTACCAGAAGCTTGGTGGCATGAAACAACAGAAAATCTCTCACAGTTCTGGGGGCCAGAAGTCTAGTGTTTCATACACTGAAATCAAGGTATCAGCAGGTCTCTTCTGCCTGTAGAAGATCTGGGGAAAAATTTGCTCTTTCACTTCTCCAGCTATTAGTGGCTGTCCTAATTCCTTTGTTTGTTGTAACATCACCCAATCTTTGTCCCCATGGCCTCCTGGCTTTCTCTTTTGTGTCCAATCCCCCTTTACCTCTTGTAAAAATGCTTGTGATTGCATTTAGGAACTACTTTGATCATACTCTCATCTCATAATTCGGAACCTAATCATATTTGTAAAGTTTGTCTTGTCATATATGGTACCATTTAAAAGTTCCTGGGATTGGCTGATTCTGGGGGCCATCACTCAGTGTGCCATACTGGACAAGGATGGACATTCCATGAACAAATATGCCATGTTTTTTGTTCTACATACCTAACCTTCCCACGGATGATGAGGAGTGGAAAGCGGAAGTATACTCAACATGAAAGGAGATCACATTTGAAGAACGTAGGGATATCTGCCCAAAGTGTTAAGAGAAAACATGGTTGTGAGGTATGTGTTTCTATGCTATAATATTCTAAATAACAAGTTTTAAAAATATGGTACATGTTTTCTTCCACATCCTGAATAAAGTTTGCACTTATGGTCACTATCGTTGAAGGAGAGTCATTGAAAGTCTGTCTTCACAGGGGGCACTGTGGATAATGAAGCATGGAGAATAATGAGGGAACCAACATTCAACAAATGGTATCGGGGAAATGTACAGGCAAGAAGACCTGTGTTGTTTCATTAAAAATCTCCAAAGATTTGTATGTCTCACTTTTTTCTTATGGTGAGAGATATGAAATTATTCAAGAATGGCATATCCTTAAACATTCCATGTGTAAGGCGATCCTTAGATATAAGTCAGAAAATAATAGTGTCTGGATTATACGAACTATCTTCTCATGGATGTGATTAGACAATAAATAAATATTTAATTATCTCCTCTGCTACTTATTATCCCAAAATTTCATTAATCCATCCTTATACTTCACGTGAGTGCGTCAGTTTTGTAATACAAAAGCAAATTATGTATGTAGATAAGGGCCCCATGATAAATATTTGTCTGGGGGCCTGCAAATCCTAGAAGCAGCTCTGAGCTTCTCTACAGGATGCATACATGGATTAGGGGATGGAAAAGGGTGAAAATTTAGGTACAACATTTTTCTTCGCCTACTTAATTATTAGGGAAGTTGTTATGAGCTATTACTATTAGGTTTGGATTCATATTAAAATTTATGGAATTTTATGGGAACAAAAGGTTTTCTCTTAAAACAAAACATTTCAGTATACTTTATCTCCCAAATTGAGTAGAAGCTCCGTAAGATTAGGAAGCACTGTTTTACTTCTCCTGCATCACAAACAAAGCTGTCTTCATACATATTTGGAAAATTGATAAATGCATGGTTTCTCCCCCGAAAGGTTGTAGAAGGCAACATTCTCCTTCTGTAATTCAGATATGTAATATCATAATAATAGAAAAAAATGGCAGCTAAAGTGAACTGATCAAAGACCCAGGTTCCTCACACCCTATATCTATCTGGCCATAATATTTGGGCAAAAACCTGGAAATAATAGCATAGTTGATTCTCCAATTGCAAACGTTAAGTCTTTGATCAGAATTTTCAAAGAAAAGTTTCCTTCTTTACAAATTTCCAAGTAGATTGGTTGCAAATATCTCCAGCAACGGCCATTAACAAGGAGTGATACTGCTTCCCAGAAGGTATTTTAGAAATGTGTGGAAGCTTTTTTGGTTGTCATAATGATTGTGGAGAATGATTGACATTTAGAAAGCAGGAGGCTGAAATCCGTGGCACAAAAAAGAAGGACAATCCTGGGTCCTAAACAGCATTTATGTTGGCAAAGAATCTGCTTTAGATGGTCTAAATTTTAAACCTATATTTGTGTTGCATGTAAAATATTTGTGTTTTGGTAGGATTTTGGAATATACTCAGTTTTCTGGGATAACTTCCACATCAATTGAAGAAAGGGCTTGCTTCATTTTACTTGAAAGTTTACATAATCTGGTAACAATTTTGGAAAATTACATCATTGCAGGAAAAACTGCTTGTGGTAATAAGTATTCTCTATACAACACATGTTACAGTTTACATCTGTAGCTGTCATATTCACCGTAAATCTACATACAGATGTGAGGCTCCAATGGCTTAATTATGACTTCTATATTAGTACCCCCAAGCATTTCTTTATTAAAATAATACATTATGTGTTTTAATGCATAATAACGTTTTATTATACATTTATTTTCTTTGATTTCTCATTTCTGTTGCAATTAAGAAATTATACTAATAATTAAAAACCATATATTTAGTTAGGTAGGTTATATTATTTATGATAGATAAGAAGGTGTTGCAAATGGATTTTGAGAACCAGTCATATGGAAAGTTTAAATAAAGTCCTCTCTTCGAGGGACTAAAGTATAGATTAAAAAATTTGAGGGCAACAAGAACAGGTGGTGTGCTTTGGAGGAATGAGGGTATGCTGGTGAATTGATCTCATGTGAGATGGATTCTTTTTGTCCCTTTGATGTCATTTATAGCTGATGAATTCTCAGAAAGAAGACCAAAGGCAATACCCTGGGAGTCATGGGGAACCCATGGAAGAAATTACATTGCTTAGTAACCAAGACACAACAAGTTGCTTTAAGCAAATGAGTTCATTCAGTAATGGACAGAAATGATACTAATGTCATGGAAAGAATCTAGAGCAGTGGTTCTCAAGCTGTGGGTCACGGCCCCTTTAGGGTATTGAACAACCGTTTCACAGGCGTCACCTATTATCAGATATTTACATTATAATTCATAACAGTAGCAAAAATTGCAGTTATGAAATAGCAACAAAAATAAGGGTGGGGGGTCACCACAACATGAGGAACTGTATTAAAGGGTCATAGCATTAGGAAGGTTGAGAACCACTGATCTAGAGTTTATTTGCACCATTTTAAGCATGTGATACAGATTACATTTAAGACTATCAAGACAAACAAATAGATCTATTTCAGTAGCTTTGAAAGGTTAACTCCATAGAGGGGCAGACTTTGCATTTTTGTACACATTGTTTCTCTTGTTCTTAGAACAATGCTTGAATACAGTAGTTTCCAAGTAAATTTTTTATTTAGAATACATGTTTGAGGGACTGACCTTGGACTTTAGTTTCCTGGACACTATTATACAATTATTACTAACTATTTTTGTAGGGCTAGATTCTATATCTAATACTGGGTAGAATACCCTTTGATGGTTGCAAAATTTCAAAATACATTTTTTTGTTTGCTTTGTTTTGTTTTGTTTGAGACAGAGTTTTACTATGTCACCCTCAGTAGAGTGATGTAGCATCACAGCTCACAGCAACCTCAAACTTTGGAGCTTAAGTGATCCCCTAGCCTCAGTCTCCCAAGTAGCTGGAACTACAGGTATCTAGCACAATGCTCAGCTATTTGCTGTTGTTGTTTTTGGTGTTGTTGTTGTCATTGTTAGCTGTCCTGGGTCAAGTTCAAATCCACCAGCCCCAGTGCATGTGGCCAGGACCCTAACCCCTGAGCAATGAGTGCCAAGCCTCAAAATATGTTTTTGACAATTAAATATGATAGCTTTTTGTGGATAATGGGATTAATCTTCGACCCTGGAAATATGAACAAAAAAGCATAAAGATGTAGAAGGCCTCTTCCGATTCCATCTCAGTAACATGGATTCCTATAAGCAGAGCTTCACTTGCCAGAAGTTCACCTTCATTGGTTTCCATTGGAAGTTTACTCTGAATCTATTTATTATTCAAGCACAAGATGAATTTAGCCAAATCATGAATCACAATCATTAATTATTCACTGGGATTAAGGAATCGGTTATAACCGCGTCTCCCTTTAATCCTGTTTTATTAATTTATATTCTTGGCAAACTCTTCTACTAAATGGATTCTAGCTTACTGTGGGGACCCAGAGGAAGAATGGAAGGTCCCTGGGGTCAAAGAGCAGCATTTGCTTTAATTTGATAACATAAATTAGCATGGGATTATGGGTGCTATTAGCATAAAATCCCCCACTGCTGCTCTGGCCTTCAGGAGAATGTTAAGTGATTATGTTTATTCTTGCCTGATTTTCTATCAGATTGGAGCTTCTGGAATAGCTAGCCGAAAGTGATCAGGTAGTCTGAGAATTTTCTTTTTTGTAAATGTGTGTGTCTATAGAGTACATGCTGCCATATAGAAAAAAAAAAAAAAAAAAGCTGGATCCAACCTCATAGAAGACCTCTAAGGAACAAGTGGTCCCTCAGCTTTATTTTTCTACTCTGGCAGTGGAACAAAGAGAAACTGAGTATTTTTCCTCAGATACCACTTCCAATGACTAGGACTGAGAAGAAGCAGTTCGATCTTGAGTTTTGCTTTGTCCTCTAGATTTTAGCTGTGACTTCTAGTGGCTTAACCAACAATATGTTATGTTTAGGTTTCTTTCTCTCCCTCAAGAAAATAAGAGTTCTGTGTCTTTGATAAATGCTCTTCAAGGTCTGATTTTTCTCCATTTGTTTTAAAACTAGCTCGTCTAGAGTTTAGGTAGTGTTTCATGCTTTCTGGGTTTTATTGACTACATGTACATTTTTCCCTGTGCAGTCTGTTTATTGTTTTAGATTTCCCACGTATTTATTACTGGGCTTCGAATAATCGGCCATAGGTGTTGTATAGAGTTTCACCTTATCACAAAGTGGGGCCTGTTACTGATGCTGCATAGACCTTATTACTTTATTCTAATAGCTATCCACATTGCATCTTTATTCACATTTTACATGCCTTTTCTATTCTTCAAAAGACAAAAGGTAAAAACATTGATGCCACTCATTTTGTGGAATGCATTCCCCCGACGTGCAAATGAATCATGCTTTAGAGTAATTGGAACAATTTTCAAATATACAGATAACTAACTTAAAAGTAATTTGTGTTGTGAAAAAAATCTCTGCTTTTTTCTGGCATATTCTAATCTATAATTATCAATTTTGCTTTTTTTAAATAAACAAAATGTTGTAGTTTAGACTCTCTTTTCAATTTTTCCATGCATTACCAGATGACCTAGATGTGTTGGGGAATTCGGAAAAGACTAAGCCCCAGCCCTGTTCTCAGAAAGTTTGCAGTTAGATGGAAAAGTGAGTGAGAGGGGCCTTGCCAGATACTGTTATCTTATCACTGCTTATTTACAGTTTGAGTCTGGACAGCAGAGTCTGACAGAATTGTGTTTGAACCAATTTTCTTCCCTCCACTAATTGGGTAAATTTGAACAATGAGAGAATTAAACTCCTAGAACCTTTATTTTCTAGGTTAATGTAAATATGATCACATATGTAGCCTACAGTTGAGAGGGATTGCCTGGAAGCCTGTATGTAAATGTTCCAGCATGGGGCTGCTTGTGTGGAAGATGGTTGATAAATACAGACATTGTCCCCAGCCCCATCATCCTACTTGTGATCAGCCAGTTTGTTCTTGGGACAAACTGAACTGCTACCCTTAAACTTGGATGACATCTGGAAAATGTGTAGCCACAGCTTTCCTACGTATCATAAAACACATAGGAAATTATAGTACGTATAAGGTACACACGAGCTTATAAGAAGACAGCCTGAATTCTCTGACTCCCTTGGACTCAGCATGGACACCCCAGAGCTGAGGGAATCAGTGAATTAACCCATCAGCCCTAAGGACCCTAGGAAGCTGTGATACAGGATTCTGGACTTTTGAAAAGTGCAGTTTTCTCTCTCAGTTTCTTTAAAACAGACATGCAATTTAGAAAATGAAGTCACAAGAGTTTAACAAACGAGCAGATTGCTCACAATATGTGTTAAGTGAGACATCATTAAAGACTATTTTATATCTGAAAAACTCCTTAGTATTGTAAAAGGAATTCCTCTAAAAAGGAAAATACTGAGTTTGTTTTTTTTAAAATTAGAAACACAATTCAGCCATTCTCTCTTGATTAGTATGTAAGTATAATTAAATTTTCATCTGGTTTAGAAAAATACAGGCAACTCTTGCCCATCTGCATTTCCAAACCCCGTGGTACACAGATGACATCACTGATAGAGCTTCAAAGATCAAACAGCAGCTCCTTGCCTCTTTTCCTTTGTTTTGCACTTTTCTTCCTCTGTCACAATAGAGATGAGAACAAACCCTTGAATGTCAACACACTATATCGTTATACTTAGAAGCAGTTCAAGACCTCTCACTTTCTGGGGGGCAGTAAATTTTTATTTCAAAATGGGAGTTGCAATCTTAAGCAACATGGTTTTGGTGACAGGTGTCACTTTTGTAATGCTGAGTCAGAGCTGTCAGGTGCCCATCTCCAAGACAGTGTTCATTGTACCCATTAGGTGGGTTTTTACCCATCATCTTCTCCCCCTCACCTTGATTTTCACAGAGTTTTACTTCCTTCTGTGCACATGTGATCATGGGTTAGTTTGAATTTAAAAGTGAGTGTATGTGGTGTTTGTGTTTCCATTCTTTATATACTTTGTATACTTCACTAGATATAATGGTCTCTAGTTCCATCCATAATTCATCCTTTTTGTGGCTGAATAGTACTCCATGGTATACATATCCCACATTTTGTTAATCCACCCACAAATTGATGGGCACTTGGATTGATTCCATGTCTTTGAAATTACATTTGTGCTGCAATAAACATTTGAGTGCAAGTATTCTTCTGATAAAATGCTTCTTTTCCTTTGGATAAATACCCAGGAATGTGATTGCTGGATTGAATGGTAAGTCTCTTTTTAGTTCCTTGAGGAATCTTTATAGAAACTTGTTATCACACTAACAGTGTAGTGGCGTTCTTCTCGACATTTTCATAAAAGCTATTCTAACAGTTTACCTCATTACACTTTTAATTTGATATCTCATTGTGGTCTTAATTTGCATTTCCCTAATGATTAGTTGATGGTGAACATTTTTTTCACATGTTTATTGACCATTTGTCTACTTTCTTTTGAAAACTGTTCATGTCTTTGTAATGAGGTTGCTTTTTCTTATTGCTTATTTGCTTGAGTTCTTTGTAGATTCTGATTAGTAGACCTTTATCAGAGACATAGTTTGAGAACATTTTCTCCCATTCTGCAGATTGTTTGTTTGATCTGTTGATTATTTTCTTAGTTTTGCAGAAGCTTTTTAATTTAATTAAATCTATTTATGATTTCATGCCTTACATTTAAGTCTTTTATCCATTTGGATTTAATTTTTATTAGTGGCGAGAGAAATGGATCCTGTTTAATTCTTCTGCATGTGCTTATCCAATAGCTACAAAGAAAATGAAATATATAGGCATATACTTAATCAAGGAGGTGAAAGGTGGAAGATCTTTATAAAGAAAATTAAGAAACATTGAGGAAACTGCAGATGACATAAGCAAATGGAAAAAGCATATCATGCTCATAGATTGGCAGAATCAATATTATTAAAATGTTGATAGTACCCAGAGTGATTTACATATTTCAATAAAATTTCCACCAAAATCTCAACATTGTATTTCATAGATCTAAAAAGTTAATGCTATGCTTTGTTTGGAGTAAGAAAAGAGCCTGAATAGTTAAAGCAATATTAAGCAAAAAGAACAAATCTGGAAGCATCTTATTATCAGACTTCAAACTATGCTACAAGGCTATCATAACCAAAACCATGTGGCATTGGCACAAAAATAGAGACATAGATCAATGGAACAGAAAAGAGAACTCAAATATAAAACCAACCACATACAGCCAACTGAACTTTGACAATGCAGACAATATACATTGTGAAAAAGAAGTCTTATTCAATAAACAGTGCTCAGAAAATTGGACAGTCAAGATCTCATTCAACCCACCAACATCCAGAAACCAATATACTAGATAAGGGCAAAAGATTCTTCATTACCCTAAAGCTACTGCTATTCATCAGTAAATGAAAATGCTAAGAAACCTCTTCATTTTTTTCTTTTTCTTTTTCTTTTTTTTTTGCAGTTTTTGGCAGCCCAGTTCTGAACCCACCACCTCTGGTATATGGGGCCAGCACCCTACTCCTTTGAGCCACAGGTGCCACCCAGATACCTTTTCTTAAATGAGTTATTTTATGAAATTTGTATATGGGTTGTTCAAAGTCATTTGATATTAAAAATTTAAGAGATAGAAACTCTACTGTGAGTTGAAAAGCAACCAAACTTCTTAAATAAATTACTTAGCCTGACATCCAAATAGTTTATTTTTCAATACATCATCACTCTTCAAGATAATTTTTAATCATATCTATGATGCTTTAGGTAGCAGCCTTGTTTATCACACTTCAGGAGTGCTATCTGTTTTTCTTTTAATCCAGATCTAAGTGCTTCATCTTAAGAATGCATAAATGGAGGTGCCAGAAATGCTTTTGCACTAGTTTGCTTCTACTCAGTTCTTCTTCAGAGGTAAAGAAGTGCAAGTATTCCATGTATACCATGGAGTACTACTCAGCCACAAAAAGGCTGAATTAATGCCTTTTGCAACACTTGAAATATTATTTCAGCCAAATTTTCTAAAGGAGGAGATGCTTCCAATGGCCAGCCCTATACCAATAAAAACTTATTTCATTTTTTTTTCTGTTAGTAACAGAAAATAATTTCTCTTAGTGCTTATTCTGAGATTGGGCAATTGGTTTTAAGAACTACTCTTGCTGTCAACAGTAGATATTGATTTCTCAAACTCTCTGAGAAACCTAGAGTAAATGGTCATTAGTTCTGAATGTCAAAGCAAGTGGTGGTCTGAATCCAGCAGATGTTGGTCCAGGCCCTAATTTCCATGACAGGTTTTATTTTTGTCAAGGGGGTGGGTGAAAATCTGGCTGGAAACGAAGGGCTCCCTGTGTCCATCTTATCCCATAGAGAAGTGTGTGGAGAGGGGTTCAGAGCCCATTTTCATATATTCTGCCCACTCAGATCTGCCCTTTCAGTCTTATGATAGGAGGCAGAGTGGAGTTGGAAAAGAATTCTGGCAAGAGAACTCAAAACACCTGCTCCTGTATCTGGTCCTGCCATCTAGTTGCTATGGGCCTATTCTTGCTTTCCTGTCAAGGCTCGATTTCTTCATTTGTAAAATAGAAATATTGGACTGGATCATGCATACCCAGTGAAGGCAGTGTTACCCTTGGGTAAACAAACATTGATTCTTGAGGGGTTAAAAAATATGTTCTTAACTCTTATGCTGATTTGTGACCTTCCAAAGCTCAAACAAGCCTAAAAATTATATTTTTCAGTATATAAAGTATTATTGAATGTATCTTATTAGAAAGACTTTACATATAATTTAATTTTGCTCCTTATGAGTATGGCAATTGAACAAAATGAAAAAAAACTTGAGAAACACTGCGCTAGATGAGGTCTAAAGGCTCTAGAATTCTGAAGTCGTGAGATTAAATGGAATATAGAAATTCCTGTAAAATGATAGAAGGTAGAGAAGGAATTTAATGATGCAATTTTCTGTGGATTTAGCTTTTCAGAACTAAAATTGAAGGCTATTTATAAAGCTGCTGTTTATAAACTGTGTGTCTTTTATAAGACAGTGATTCTCAACTGTGTCAATGTTGCCGTGTTTTCAGTCACAAATAACCAATAAAAATCAAAGACTTTCTTGAAAACTATAATTTCTCTCTAAAACAAATCATTTAAAGTACTGTAAGTATTTTCTTAGTATTAATGGTAAGGTATATGCAATCTAGAGCAAGACATAAGGAAATAAAAGTAGGAAGTAGGTATTTATGTAAAATCTCCAACTGTTAGCCAGCACCACTTCATTCACTCTTTTTTGTTCCAATTCTTCTACAAAAAAATAGTTAACTATTTGTCTCACTTACTCAATTTCTATTCCATAAGACACCAAATGTCTTTTAGTTTTGATATGATTCTCAGGGGCTTACATTTTGCATAGCAACCTTAATCATTTTCAGGTCAAAATATCTTAACTGCCAGTTTATAGGTATATTAGTTAGAAGATATTACTCTTAAATTCTTTGAATTCTTAGTTAACTTTCTAAGTGTTCCCTGTATTATTTTCTTCTCTGGTTCCTCTTTACAGAAAGGAAAAGCAGCTTTCTTGAATGAAACAAAACAAAGAAGAAAAAAAGTTATGAAGGGCATTGAACTTCATGATTTGAGCATGGGCTTTGAACATGGGTTCAAATTGTTGACTCTGGAAAATTTTCACAGTGCTATGTATCTCTTTTTTTTTTTTTTTTGCAAAATATCTGTTTTAGGGATAAGTATTTAAAGAACCATTATGGAACTTACATATGAAAAGGGGCTCTTTTAATAATGGCTGTTGTTATTATTGAATATTACACATCTGCTTTGGATGGCACTTGTGTTTGACTTCAGCAGCAAGAGAAAAAAACTCTCTGATTTAGAATCCATAACCATAACCTTCTCCTAGTCACTTGCTACTCAAAAAAGAAAAAAATGTTTTTTCTTTTAAAACTTAAAATAAATTTGTAGTTAGTGTTGTTTAAAAACTCTTTGCAGTTAGTATTGTTTAAAGAAAACTTCAGGCTCGGCGCCTGTGGCTCAAGCGGCTAAGGCGCCAGCCACATACATCTAAGGTGGCGGGTTCGAATCCCCAGCCTGGGCCCGCCAAACAACAATGATGGCTGTAACCAAAAAATGGCCAGGCGCTGTGGCGGGCGCCTGTAGTCCCAGCTATACTTGGGAGGCTGAGGCAGGAGACTCGCTTGAGCTCAGGAGTTGGAGGTTGCTGTGAGCGTGATGCCATGGCACTCTACCCAGGGGGATAGCTTGAGGCTCCGTCTCAAAAAAATAAAATAAAATAAAATAAAAAAATAAAGAAAACTTCAGTTTTCTTTCTATTTCAAGCCTCCTAAATTGGTGGAAGCTTTGTGCCCCTTCCCTTTTCTCAGAATACATGAATAAACATTCAAAGTCAAAGAAGTGTGATCTGCAATTCACCTAAGAACTTTTCAGTACTTTTCAAAATACAAGATAAAGCCTACAGTAATAACGGAGCCCAGGATAGGAATTGCCTGCGTTTAGACTGGTAATCTCCCTCATTAGTCAGTACACATGTCCCTTCTACTTCCAGAATTCATCCTACAGTCTCCTGAGTGCTGCTTTCCTCATCTAAAGCAAAAACTATGATCTTTCTGGGAATTCTTCCTTGTTTTTCATCACTAACACTTAGACTCTTCTCTTCTCACCTGAGCACTATTGCATTAAGATAGCTACACATCTGGCTGAAAGCTATTATCATGTTTAATGCCCTATGAAAAATTAGGCATTTTACAGGACTAATTGCTTTGTTGGGCAGCTGGTGGTCAGACACAATAACAGAGTTGATCCATTAGCGGCATGTCCCATCTTAAGGCAGAATCTGTGTGTGTGTTTGCAAGTCTGAATGTAGTGGTTTTCAATGTAGCTGTTCTACCCAGGTAAGCCTGAAGACCACTTTCTGAGCATGAGATGACAAATATTCTTGATCTCTTTGCAGAAATATAGGTCTGTACCGTGTGTATGAAACTCAAAACGTAAGTATTCGGTGCCTTGTGAAATGATCAATTTGTTTTTGTAAATATTTTTACTAGAAATTTTGAAAAAGTAGATTTCTCAATTTAATTTATGTGGTATTTTTATTATCAGTCTCTAAGGGAAAAAGATCTGATCTGCTGCTTCTAAAGATTACCAAATTAGTCAGATGATATCTTAGTTATAAAAACGTTATTTGGGCTCCTTCCCCCTGATTTTGAAAGAATAATTGTTGACATCAAAGGGATAAAGAAGCATGGGCTACAGGCTGACCTTTCCTTATCCAAAAAGCTAAAATTCAAAATGTTCCAAAGTACAAAACTTTTTGAGGACCAACATGATGCTGCAAGTGGAAAATGGCACACCTTACCTCATGTGATGAGCTGCAGTCAAAATGCAGGAGTAGGGCATACCGTTATTCAGCATCTCCAAAGGAAAAAAGAACTTCCCGCTTCAGTTTGAATTCACTTATGTGTGAATAAGTGTAAGAATATGATTGCTTATCAGTAGTACATGAATTCGGTCAGGAGTGATGGTGATGCCCAGCAACCACAGATTGTCCACATGAGAGGGGGCTGGGGTGGTGACAGCTTTGCTCTGTGATAATTCAGTGTACACAAACTTTGTTTCATGCACAATGTTATTAAACATATTACATACAATTACTTTTAAGCTGTGTATGTAAGGTGTATCTAAAAGATTTGTATGTTTAAATTTAGATCCTATCCCCAAGATATTTTATTCTATGTATGCAAATGTTTTAAAATCAAAATATAAAAGATTTAAATTTAAGACATAAAATAATAAAAATCCTAGGAGAAAGTATGGGGAAAATTGACCTTATCAGCCTGGAGAAAGAATTTATAAAGATCCCCTTGGCAATTGCAACAGTACCAAAGATAAATAAATGGGACCTGATCAAGCAAAAAAGTTTTTGCATAGCCAAGAGTACAACAGCTAAAACAAGCAGACAACCTTCTGAATAGGAGAAGATATTTGTATGCTATGAATCTGACAAAGAATTATTAACTAGAATCTACAGAGAAGTCAATTTAATCAACAATGAAAGAGCAAACAATCCCATCTATAGGTGGGCAAGAGACTATAACAGAAACTACTTTGAAGAAGATAGATGAACAGTCAATAAACACATAAAAATTTTTCATTATCACTACTCATCAGAGAAATACAAATCTAAACCACTCTGAGATATAACCTAACCCCAGTGAGAACAGCCCACATCACAAGGCCCAAAGTTGCAACTGCTGGTGTGGATTTGGAGATAAAGGATCACTTTTAACTGCTGATGGGTTTGCAAACTAATACAACCTCTATGGAAAGAAGCATGGAGAATACTCAAAGAGATAAAAGTAGACCTTCCATCTGATCTTACAATCCTATTAGTAGTTATCTACTTAGAAGGAAAAAAGTCATTTTATCACAAGGACATTTTTACTACAGTGTTACCTACAGCTTAATTCACAGGTGCCAAGACACAGAAGCAGCCCAAGTGCCCATCAACCCATGAATAAATTAATAAACTGTGGTATGTGTATACTATAGAGTATTATTTAGCCATAAAAAGATGAAGACTTTACATCTTTTGCATTTACCTGGATGGAGTTGAAGCACATTCTTCCTACTAAAGTATCACAAGAACGGAAAAACAAGTATCCAGTGTACTCAATACTAATATGAAACCAATAGATAAACAACTATGCCCCCCACACAAGAGAAATATAAAAGTATATTCAAGTAGGGGGAGAGGAGAGGACGAAGAGAGGAAAGGAGAGGAGGAGGGGGAATGATAAGCTCTCACCTAATGTGCACAATGTAAGGGTATACAGCACACCCCCTGGGTGAAGGCCTCACCTACAACTTGAACTTTACCTTAGAAATGAAAACAATGCGACCTAATCATTTGTATCCTTATATTAATCTGCAATTAAAAATAATAAATAAATACTGAATCTGAAACATTTCTGGATTGAAACAATTGAGGTAAAGTATATTCAACCTTTGTTAGCCGTGGAAGTAACCTAAGAACTTATCTGGTCTGATTTTATCATTTGAGTGAGAAAGAAACGAGACAGAAACAACCTAGTCAGTGCGTAATATGTAAGTGCCAGAAGCCAGGAAGGAGGTGCCTACAACCTGGACAGTAATTTTCCCACAGCTCTCCTTGTTGCCAAGGCTGTCAGACGGCTACTGGGATATGTAAGTGATATGCATTCTTTACTTTTGACGTGAGTCAAGACTCCAAATCCTTTTGAAAGATCATTAATATGCCATAGGTAGATGTGCATAATGGCTGACTCGGTTGCATTTACTCACAGAAAGGCACTTCATAAATGCCATTTGATTGAGTTGAAGTCAGGCATGGGTGCTTCTTAACAACCAAATTGAGTTATCAGAAACACACTGAATATTTCTGACCTGTAATCACATCCTGTATTAACATGTTGAATGTCCTTAGTTCATATGGTCTCATCACATGTTCAAGAAACATTTTCTTCTCAAGGGTGCATCTGAAGAAACAGCATGCAGGTATAAACATTGAAATTTAATTGAAAAAAATGTAATCTCCTGGGATTAAAACAGGCATTAAACACATCTTTTTAAAATGTATTTGAATTACAGAATAGATTATGGCTAGACGTCCTCCAAAGAGTCTCACTCCTGCTTCCGCAGTAATCCTTAACCCAGAGTGAGTGGGTGAAGGCTGCTTGAACTGAGGCAGTATGTCTCAGCTGAGATCATGTGACTAGTACTCATGAGGGTGGGAGGAAGTGATGTGCCATACAGAGCAGAGCATGAACCTGTGAGAAGCAGTCTGTCCATCTCCTAATTCTCTGACCTGGTCCAACTCAACATAGACTCCTCGCAGGCACTGGGGAGTGGCATATCTGTCAGAAGAAAAGCACCTGAGTTCCTAAATCCCATGTGAAAGAAATACACTTGCCAAATAGGGATACTCTTGCTGACTATTGCCTGAGTAGAAATTATATTTTATTGTTTTAAAATAGTATTGTTTTTGGTATTGAAGAACTTGTACATCATAGCCGCTAGCTTGATCTTAATATGCAAGTCAAAGTTAAAATGACTTGGTTTGACCCTAACAAAATATATTTTATAAGGAGGATACAGCCAGACACTATGGCTCATACCTGTAATCCCAGCACTTGGGAGGGTGAGGCAGCCTGAACTCACGAGTTTGAGACCAACCTGAGCAAAAGTGAGACACCACTTCTGAAAAAAAAAATAGCTGGGCACTGTGGCAGGTGCCTGTAGTCCCAGATACCTAGGAGTCTGAGCCAAGAGAATTGCTTGAACTCAAGAGTTTGAGGTTGCTGTGAGCTGTGATGGTGCAGCACTCTATCACGAGTGACCAAGTGAGACTCTGTCTCAAAAAAAAAGATACAGATTCTATCAAAGAGATATCCAATTATACCAATTGTAGTTTGTACCAAACAAGGAGTTGTGTATCTCATACTATGTCTCTATCTATACATTATATATACTTAGAGTCATAAATTGGGGATAGTAATTGAAAGGTCAGATTGATGAGACTAACACCAGAGATGAGATTTCTATGACAGGTTGATGGATACTCCACTATGAAGGTGTATTTTTAATCACAATCTCATTACTTTACTTCTGTTATTTGGACTTACCTTGCAAGAAGAATTTAGTCCTGAGAATGGCCTTCCGGGCTGGGGGGGAGGGGGAAGTGGTGAAGGTAGCAGAGAGAGGGAAGAGTGGGAAGGGAGAGGGAGAGAGAGAAGTGAGAAAATTCAGCAGAGTACTGCTGGAGAAATTAAAGAGGATAGAAGGTTAGACACTTAATGTAACATCTGCAGATGTCTCCATAGGACCAGGAGGAAATCATCTCAAGCCAATAAGCATGTCATGGGGAGGAATGAGGATTTAAACTTAATAGCAAATAGATCCAGCAATGCCACTTTGTAGAGCTGTGGGGGAGTTTGGTTCTTAGCCCAGAGAAAGCTTAATAGAAGTCAATAATGAAATCATCAAGATGCAAGCATTAAAAGCTTAAATGTGCTGCCTTTGCCTTTGATTACAAAGGCTTTGTTTCTCTCCAAGCACAAACTTAAGTATAGAACAGAATCTTCACTCAAAAGAAAACAAAATACTTCACACACACACACGCAAAGTCATATTGTGTGTGTTCATTATCTCTTTCTTTTTACAAGGAAAATTAAAAACAGGGAAACAAAAGTAGTCAAGGGATGGAGACAAGTGAAAGCCCTGAATTTAAATTGAAGTGCACTTTTAAACATCTTTTCTCTAGTAGCCATTCTATAAAAATACTGTTTTATACATGATTTGTCCTCAAATTCAACATCAGTGAAGACTAGTTAGTTGTACTTCACTTTCGATGCAAGGAACCCTAAATGCTTTATCAACATGTATTTAATAAACATTACACTCCAGATAGGAATGTAGAAACATTTTATTTACACAAAACTAAGAGCCAAGGTAATTTTTTAGTTACATCACACTTCATACTGGTGGAAGCATACATAACAAATCTGTTAATAATTCTCTAAAGGGACTCAGAGAAATTCTCCCTATAAAATTAGAGAGACCAAAATCCTATTTCAGAGAATTATAGAAAAACTATCTTTTTTTTTTTTTTGAGACAGTTTTATTTTGTCACTCTCAGTAGAGTGCTATGGCATCATAGCTCACAGCAACTTCAAACTCCTTGGGCTTAGGCAATTCTCTTGCCTCAGGCTCCCAAGTAGCTGGGACTACAGGTGCCCACCACAACGCCTGGCTATTTTTTAGAGACAGGACCTCGCTCTTGCTCATGCTGGTCTGGAATCTGTGAGCTCAGGGCAATCCACCCGACTTGGCTTCCCAGAGTGCTAGGATTCCAGGTGTGAGCCATTGCACCTGGCCTGATAAAATACCTTTTTAAATAATACTTATCCTTCATACTTTTGTCCATTTAGCCAGCATATATTGAGAACCCTCTCTGAGTTAGCTACTGTACTTTGTGCAATGGTTATAGAGAAGAATGTGGCACAGTCCCTGCATTAAGAGGGTCAAACAAAATTATTTTACTCTTTTCCAGAAATAAATTTCTAAACAAAAGGGGAGAAATTGAAGATGTCAGGATTACATGGAAAGTCACACTGTATTTGCCAGCATAAAAAAATGACAGCATTTTTTGTAATAAACATTTTTATTTTTTCTGCTATTTCTATCTTCATGAAGAGTTGAAAAGGAAAGAAAGTGAAGGTTTTCACTTTTCTTTTATATTTTAAAAAAAGAATACTCCTTCTGAAACTGACAATAAAGTTTAGGCCTTATCTATTCCTCTTCCTATATCCTTTCTCTTACCTCCCTCAAGCAAGAAGTACATTATAGAGAAAAGATAATTACATTATAAACAACAATATCCCAGATGATAAAAATCAGAGATGGAAATTAAAAACCTTAACTTCTTTGACTGTTTCCACTTCCCTGAGGCAAACATCCAAAACTGAACATCGACGCTTTAAAATGATGGCCCCCTTTGTAGGGACCAACTTTATAGTTCAAAGTATTGATTTTATCCTTCTAATAATTGGCTAGAAGTAGAGTATCTCATACTCTGTCTCTATAAGAGGAGACAATAATGAGTATTTGCACTGCCAGAATAGAACTTATTCTATTTTCTGTGGTCATTAGTTCTGATGGGGGAAGCACTGAAAAAGGAATCCAAACCACTGAATGGATATCTATAAAGAAATATATATTTTTTAGAAAAAAAAAACTTTCTCTTTTTATGTTGTAATATTTATAATAGGGATAAAATTTACATGGAATAAGATACACAAATTTTAAGTGTACAGTTTGATGAGTTTGAACAAATGTATATGCTCATACAATTATTACCCCAACAAAAATGTGAAATATTTTATAGTTATATGTTTTCAATTCTTGCTTTTAGATTTTAGAGCATCTGTTATCCAAATCTATTGATTTGTTGTTATCATAAAGCTTACCAAAAGTATCTGATAGATTTAACAGGTTATTTTAACCTGATAACAAACAACTTAACTTTGATTGCAATAATATGAAAACACTGTACGTTTTAACCCCACTCCCTTCTCCACATTTTTATTTTTTTAAAATACAATTTACATCTTTCTTCTATCATTAAGCAAATTATTGTAATAATTATTTGTAATACTTATATCTTTTGGCCTTTATATTAAAGATATAAGTGATTTATACATCGTTGTTATAACATTAAAGTATTCTGAATTTGACTTCAAGCTTACCTTTACCAGTGGGTTTCATACTTTCAAATAAAAAACTAACTGGAATCTTTTCCTTCAGTTGAAAAACACCTTTCAGCATTTCTTTTAAGACAGGTCTGAGGGTGATTACCTCCCTTAGGTATTGTTTGTCCAGGAAAATTTTTATTGATTCATGTATGAAAGATATGTTTTCTGACCAAAGTATTCTTGGTTGACAGATTCTTTCCCCTCCCCGCCCCCTTCATCACTGTGAAGATATCATCCCACTCTTTTCTGGTGCTTATGCTAAGAAATCTACCTATAGTCATACTGACACTCCTTTGTATGGGCTGTGTTTCTTATTTCTCGCTGCTTTAGGGATTTTTTCTTTGTCTTTGATTTTTAATAGTTTGATTAGTTTATACCTTGCACTCATTTTTTATTAAATTTGATTAGGAACCTCTGTGCTTCCTATACCTTGATGTTGACGTCTATTCCCCAAATAAGCAAATTTTCAGCCATTATTTCTTTAAGTGTGCATGTTAGAGCTTCCTTTTTCTTCTGAAACTCTCATTATGTGGTAATTTGGTCTCTTAAGGGTGTCTCATAATTTCTGTAGGTGGCCTTATTCTTTTTCTTTCTTTCTTTCTTTTTTGGTCTATTTTCTTTCTTCTGCTCAATCAATTCTGCTGTTGAAGCCTTCTACTAAATTATTTAATTCAGTCAATGTATTTTTTATGTCTAAGATTTTTATCTTTTCTATTTGCTTATTTCTATTTCTTTGTTAATCTCACTTTTTCATGTATTGTTTTCTAAGTTTCATTAAATGTTCTATCTGTACATTCCTGTAGTTCACTAACCTTCTTTATGAGTATTATTCTGAATTATTTGTCGGTCATTTTATAGATATTCATTTCTTTGCAATTGGTCATTGAACTTTATTAATTTGTTTTGGAGTTGTTTTGATTCCCCAAAGTATTGTAATCATTGCATCCTTACATTGATGTCTGTACAGAGGAGGATTCTGCCCCCTCTTCTGGATTTTACAGATGTTTGGGTATTGATAGAGTTTCATTATTTAGTCTACTCTAATGATACTGGAGAGGCAGAGCTTCATGTGAGTTTTCTACTTGGCTGAGCTACCAACTTTGCTCCGATGTCAGACGGGGCTAATAGCTGGGCTCCATTAACCACTGAAATAAATCACTGGTGAGGGTCTGCTTTTGTACAGAAGTAATGACTGAATACTTCAGTGGCTGTTGGTCTTGTTATAATATGTATTCTGTAGAGAGGCAATTTTGCCATTGTAGATGTGCAGTTGGGCAAGGCTGAATCTTGGCCTCTGAGGTTAGTTAGGGTCACTACTTTGGTCAAGTGGGACCCAGGCTATACTCTTTAGAATTGTATGACCGAGGATTACTTACTTTTCTATCTGTGGGGAGCTTAGAGGGTCTTTTGTCTGGGTTGAGTGTCTGTTTAGCCTCCTGCATCAAACAGGATTAGTCCTATGTTATTTCTTCGGAATGCACAGAGATATGAGTTTCCTTGTATTAGTTTAGTCATTGAATGAGCCATTTGGCTGTGTGGAGTGACTGCTTGTCTCTCCCAGTCAAACTGGTATAGCTGTTCCATCTCTCTGAGATCCACAAAAGCAGGAATCTCCCTGCCTGGGTGGGGTTGTTGGGCAAGTTTTTTTGACTACCTGGAACCACTGGCTAGCTTCTTAGGCTAAACCATTCTAGTCTCTTTTCTTCTCCAAAATCCACAAAAGCAGTAGTCTGCCTGCCTGGGCAGGGTGATTGATGTGAGTTTGGAAGCTGGGAGAGACTAGACTTAGTGACTCAAGCTAGGTTATGCTTCCCAGTGTGCTTCTAAAGGTAAACAGCTTAATGTTGTGGATGTGCCGTGAAGTTGGTTGATATCTCTGATAGAGTGCTGCAGCTGAAAGGAATGCAAGGGTGCCACCAAGATATGCATACTGGTCACTTTCTTTGTTTCTAACTGATCCCCAGACAGTTAAACCGTGTCTTTACCCCTGCTGTTCCCTGTGAAATGAAACCAGGGTGGGCTTCCTAAGAAGCATCTCAGAATGTTAGGAATGCAGGATGATTACTTCTCTTTTCTCCCCTATAGAACTATTTGGAAAGGCTATGATTAGTCTGCATGTGAACCATGTATACCTCTTCAACAAATCACTAGCTCCAGGGGAATGTGATTGTGGTTAAGGTAGTCTGGACCTTATGCTTCCATTTAATCACTATGCCAACTTTTGGGAGATGGAGGGAGTAGCACAAAGGAAGACTATTCTACTTATCCTTGTATTATAACTTGGTTTTTTTTTTTAATTCTACATACCATGCAGGTGTCTCAAGCTTATTTCTAGCTATTAGTGTTATAAAAAGAATGTTCTAGTCTTTGTATAGTCGTTAGTTCAACTTTATTTGAGGGGAGTAGAGCCCAAAACTTGTCATTTCACCATTTTGCTGATGTCACACCCAGTGAGGTTTTAATTTGCATTTTCTTGGTGACTATAGGACCAAGTCATGTGATTATTGGCCATTCCTCTATCCTCTTCCATGATGTATATATTCAAGATTTTTGTCAACTTTTAAAAAATTGTTTCTCTTTTAAATAATGATTTATAATTTTTATGTATTCTAGGTGTGTTCATTGTCATATATAATTTTTTTAATTTTGCCCAGTCTGTAACTTGCTTATTTATTTTCTTAATTAAATAATTTATGTTCTTTGATGTGCAGAATTTTTAATTTTAATGAAGTCCAATTTACATCTCTTTTTTTTCCTTTGGTCATTCCTTTTTATGTCCTATCTAAGAAATATTTGCATACTTCAAGTTTGCAAACATATTGACTAGTTTTTAAAAGTCTCTTATGGTCCACCTTAAATTAATTTTTCGGATGGTGTAAGGTAGATGTCAAGATTAAGGGGAAAGGAATTTTTTTCTCTTCATCACTCAGGTCTATATCTTTATACTATATCTCATATGTATATGTATATATACACACATGTAGATATATGTGTGTGCTCACATATTTTTCTGGATTTTTTTTTATAGAAAATGTTATAATGCAATCTTTATGTCTATAAAGATACATATTATATATTAAAACATATATATAGAGAGAGATATCTCACACTTAATTCATCTCAACTGATAAATTTTCATGGACACACATATGATCAGAACATGGTTCCTTCCTTAAAGGAAGTTGAGAATAAAAGGCCAGCATTAACAATTAGTTTGGGAAGTTTTTAGTATATCAGCAAAAAGTGATATCTTCAGATCCATAAACTGAGAAATAAGGGGAGTAGCTGACCACATAGTAAGGGTTCAAACTCCCTAGACTTATGGCATTTGGCTAGCATATCAGGAGGTATTCAATTAGTCTCCAGAAATCTTGAAAAGAAGATTAAAAAATTATTAAATTTTGATTGAATATAATAATGATGTGAGACATATGAACCAGGATATGATCCCACATGTTAAAATGTAACCAATACAAAATATTAGCTCTGTGTTCAATATCTTGGGCAGATATATAGAAATAATATGTGTATGCCTAAAATGTTTTTAGATAAACTTATTTAAAAATCAAGAATTATTTATAGGTATATGTTGGTTGATATTTAGTACCTTAATTCACCTCAGATCACTACACCTTCTCATATATCTTGAGAATCAATTTCTCCCTTCTCTGTAAGGTATTGTGTGAAACAATTTTGATTGTTTTGATTGTTTCAAGAAATTTTACTCTATAATCTGTTAATTCTTCTGAAACTACCCCAGAAGGCATATTTTCTTATATATAATTACCTATTTTATCAATACCAACTTTATCACTACCATATGCCACGTTTTGTGTTTTTATTTCTCATTTCCTTTTTTTCAGAAAAAAATATGGCATAAGAAGTTGATAGGATATCCTTTAGTTCGTTAAATCTGTTACAAAATCATTTAAAATCATATAAAAGATCTCAAAAGATCTGAAAATTTTCCAAAAATGGGATTCTAGTTATTGTTATTTGGCAAGATAATCATGCTTAAATAAGGTTGCAATGTCTATTAAATACAGAGAAGTAGGTTTGGCTTATGTCTCTGAAATGTCAACATGATAATATGTGTTATGAGTATAGCATGTTATGTTTCTCAAATATACTTGACCATAGAGCATCTTATTAACACCTTCTGAAATAGCATTCCATTTACATTTTCTGGTGCAATGTTCTCTGAAACAATTTAAGAAATGGCGCTCTAGTCTACACCAATCTGTTATGTGATCTATAAGCCGCAAGCTCTTGCTATCTCTAATGCCCACAGAAATTTAAATTCTCCCTGACACCCTCTCTTAGTCATCATACAACACTAATGAGGAAAGACTCAATTAAAGAGAAAGGAATCTATTGAGTTTAACACTGAAGTTTGGTTGGCCTCTACTGGTGTACAACAGACTTCTCTGTTCAAACCTCCTCATCCAGTATCCCCTATCCTAATAGCTTGTCAAATTACAATGTCATTCTTTTTTTCCCCCTTGAACCTGCTGGAAGAGTTAGTATGTAAATTTCAACCTATTTTTAAGGGTTATTTTCACTCAAGTGAAATCTATCAAGGAAGGAGGGTTATTTTTACAGCATACAGCAACTGCTGATCACCATGGCAACCGGCCTGGTGAAATGCAATAAAGCATCCCTCTGTTATCGTAAACACAAAAGGGAAACACTGAAATCTAAAAGAAAGGCAATTATTGTAGGAGAAAGAAACAACACGCCAATGGAACATTTGCAATATTGTGTGACTTCATGGAACTGGACAATATTTCCAAAGCTATCTCTGTCCAGCCTTTGGGCTCTACAAGTTGTGACTAAACAAAGGTTGAGTTAAGAGTCCTTGGATGAAGTTGTTTTTATTTATAACTGACAAAATCATACATTATTTCAAACCAATATAAACTTTTTTTTTCTTTTCTCATTTCTTAAATCATAAAATGGGCTTAGAAAATACAGACATTCAGGAGGAAAAAAAATACCCATATCAGTCTGGTTTTCTTTAGAGGAAACATTTTATTGTTGACTGTGGAATTGTGGATAGAAAAAAGAAAAAGAACAATCTGCATAGATCACAGAATTTTTTTATATATAACTCCTTCCCTTAATTGTCTTTTACCAGAGTTATTGGTAAATTCCAAGTCGATGAAAACAGATACACTGTCAACAATTGCTAAAATTTAGATTCAATATGCTCTAAGACTTATACTAAATCCAGGGAGTCCAGAATACTTGGAAAACATGTATAAATTGAGATAAGTAAAGTGTGGGATTATTTTTTTCCTTTGGTCTGTATTACAGGCTAAGGATCTTGGTTTCATAAATGTTCAAGTTAAAGGTGAGATGAATATAGAAAAGTGCCTTGGAGTTGTAGAAAAAAACTAAAAACAGTGGATCAAGAATTATAAGACTAATTATAAGACTTAACAAGTCATTGTCATTATTGAGGGTTTGTTTTATCACCTACATGTATCTTGACAGTAAGTCTTTCCTTCCCCATAATGATCTCCAAGTGGTGTATTTAGGAATGAGAGAGGATCATCCTGTGTCTGCTCCCAGGCTGTGACCTGGGTCTCTGCTCCAGTGCTCTGTGGCCTGCAGATTGCAGCACAGACTTCCTCTGACACAAGTCTGCCCCTCCTTCACGGAGTTCTGTAAGTAGAGAGTGATGGCCAAGCTGAGTTTGGGTTTATTGACTTTACTGCGTTTGCGTAAAACTAAAGGGAATTACATCATATGAAACAAGACAATAAAACTGGCAGGTCATATATAACATTTATAGTCCAAGAAGAAAGTGCCCAAGGTTAAACACTTTGTGCGTACAGTTTAGTTACAAAACTTGCCTTCTAGTCTGTAATTCTATCTGAAAAAACACTTCCCCTTGTCTTTACCTTTTAAGTTCCATCATACACATCTCCACCTACTTTGGAGAACACTGTCTCCTACTCACAGGGGTTTGGTTCAAACCAAGATCCATCCTCCTGACCTGTCAATAACTTTTATTACTTATTCAACAAATATTTATTAAGTGCTTGCTATTTGCCTAATAATGATCCTTGAATTGGTGATATAGCAGTGAAGAAAACAGATAGACATCTATGCTTCATGGAGCTTACATTATAAGAGAGGAGACTAACAAGAAACAAATAAACCAAGCATGTAAAATAAGTTCTAAGGGGTACAACAAAGCAGAAAAGAAGACTGGTGAATACATGAGTTTGGGGGGGATAGAGTTTTTAATGGGGTGTTAAAGAAAGACCATATTGAGAAGGTGACATTTGGGTTAAACCCAAAGGAGAAGAGGAAGTAAAACACATAAACACAAAGAGAGATGAATGTTCTGGGTTACCTGAACAAAAGTGCAATTGCACCAAGGCTGGAGAATTCCTGGAATGTTCTTGGAGGTGAGTCCAGCTAAAGTAAAGCACAGAGAGTAAAGGAAAGAATCATGGTGATGAGGAGAGCAGTTCCTGTGTGTTTATACATGCCACTGCTAGGACTTCTGCTTTAAGCAGAGGAGCAGCATGATCTGGTCTATATTTTGATAGAATAACTCTGGACTTTGTGTTGAGAATATATAGTAGGCAGAAAAATAGCCTAATTTGGAGACTATTACAATAATCCGGGAGACAGATAATGACAGTCGGACAAAGAGGATAATGAAAGTGAAAAGAAGTAATTTTCTTTGACATATATGTTTGTATACACATATATATCATATATCTATAAGACACAGACTGTAGGATTTGCTGATGGGTTTCGAAATCTAAGTTACTGCACCTAAAATAATATCTCAGTGTTTCAGGCAGGATAGTGAGAGTTTGAGGTTGCTCAGAATTTACATTGGAATACTAAGTATACTAAGGGGGATAGAATAAATATTCCAGTTAGGTTAAACTTGAATTTTGGGGGTAGTCAGCACTATCAAAATTTCCCAGTCCTGGCATAGTCATCCAGCATTGTAACAGTCAGAACCTCGCTCCAGAAGTGGCCACTGCAAGCCCTTCTGTTATTCCTGTCTCAATGGGCAACTGCCATTTGCTGATTAGCATATTGGATGTCAAATCTAATTTTTATTGGTGAAACTAGCAACCTATTAATTAGCATGATGGATGTTAGGAATCGGCTAGGGTTTTTTTTGTGTGTCTGTTAAATTAAAGCATTAAAGATGCAAGGCCCGGCTGAGCTAGCTTATAGGTTCTCCACACCTTTGCATGCAGATATCCCATGGGGCATGTATTCTGCAGCATTTAGAGATGAGTCCCATAAGGTTGGATTCCCTAATCAGTTATGACCAGCCAGCAATTTAGGATTTTTTTTTTTTTTTGAGACTGAGTCTCAATATGTTGTTCTGGGTAGAGTACCGGGGTGTCATAGCTCACTGCAATCTCACACTCTTGGGCCTAAGCCATTCTCTTGCCTCAGCTTCCCAGGTAGCTGGGGCTACAGGCACCCACCACGACACCCTGCTAAATTTAGGATTTTTGAATGCATATTTCTGACCATAGTGCACAGAATCCTGTCTTGTGACTTAGAAAAGTTGCCTTCTCTGCCTAGAGTTCATTATTTGTACAGCGTGTGAGAGCTTGACTTCACTGAGTATGTCTAGGTGAGTCTTTTGATTATTTTATGCCTATTGACAAAAAATGTATGGCCAGTAAATGTCCCTGTGTAAAAAAAAAAAAAAAAATGTGCCCACCATAACATCCAGCTGTTTTTGTCTGAGATCTCTGTTCACTGTAACCAAATCTTCATTCATTCATTATACCTACATATTTTGTATGAGGGTGTAAAAAAATAGCTCTCCCTCATGATTTCAGACTTTTTAATAGCTACAATTTTCTGTTGAGAATAACCTAACCATTCTATATGATTTAGATCAGTTTATAACATGCTCTTTCTCTCATATGCCTCACTTAGTCCATCAGTGAATCTCCCACTGATTTCCACGAAGCAGGAACTGATTTGTTCACAACTGTATCCTGTGCACTTAGTTTTGTATTTGGCATTTAGTAGGGTCTCAATAAATAGATTTTTTTGATTAAATAAAGGCATCCCACTTTTCATACAAAATGAAATTTAATATTTAAATATTGATTTTTTCTTATTTTTAAAATTGTCTTGAATTTTTTAAAATTATTACGCTGTGTGTGTACCCAACATCCATTAGGTAGTCCTTAGACACCCTTAGCTTCAGAAGCTAACACTAAAGGGGGAAGAGAAGCATGTTCCAAAGTAACCAGCAATTTTCAAGGCTTTGCTTCTCACTTCCATGCTGGTATTTTTCCATCCTCTAGAAAAGCTATGTTGATTTCATTCATCCATATAACTCTCCCTGAACATTGTGCCTCATTGGGCCTGCCATGCCAGAGTAAGGAATAGGACCCTTTTCCAAGCCATGTACCATTTAATTGCTGTTCACCTGCTACACAAAGACCCCACAGAAGCTTTGAGATTACTTCTTGTAAGGACCCGATTACTTTCTTAGACAAGACTTTGTGCAGGTTGTAGGGAAAAGGAGAAAGAATGACTAGAATTAGAAGGATTGCTTTTTCCTCCTTTTATTCTAAGAGGAGGTGGCTGAAGTCTCTCTCAAGCCCCATCTAGCTCTCACTCTCATCTCAAGCAGCAAATGCTAGAGTGCCACAGCCTTGCCCAGTCAAATCCTGTGATGCACAATTAGGTATTAACGGGGAACTCTGTAAAACCATAGGCCTGATTTCCCCAACCCCTATTCCTTCCAGGTGTGGGTTGCAGGACAGGTGGCAAGATCAGTTTGTGAAGGGACTTAAAAGCACCTGTGTGTTCATTGGCAGGCCTAAAGATGCAATCAAAAGGTATAAGTGAAGGAAAATAAGCAATAAATGAAAATAACAGGAGAAAAGAAAAATGAAAAAGGTGGTATATGAGATAAAAGAACGGGAATAAAGAAAAGTGCCTCACTCTATCTTTTGAACTGTGTGACCCTACTCTCCAAACTGAGCAAGTTTTGACAACCGAGCAGTCTCCACTTTGATTTTCTCCTTTCTTGCCCCCCCCTTTTTTGATTTCTTTACTCTTTTCTTTCTTTCTGTCAAAATACAAAATGGTGATTAGGCATCAGAGTGAGAAAGTAGGACTCTCTTAAATCTATGTAGTTTTCAATTTCAAGTTTGATTTTTTTTTTTTTTTGAGACAAAGTCTCACTATGTCACCCTAGAGTGCTGTGCTGTTACAGCTCACAGCAACCTCAAACTCTTGTGCTTAATTGATTCTCCTGCCTCAGCCTCCCAAGTAGCTGGGACTACAGGCACCTGCCACAATACCCGGCTATAGTTTGTTTGTTTGTTTGTTGGCAGTTGTCATTGTTGTTCAGCTGGCCTAGGCCAGATTCTGGGTCTATGTGGCTGGCGCCCTGCCCACTGAGCCATGGGCACCATCAAAGTTTGAATTTTTTTTTTAAGAAAGAGAATGTATTGCCATGATTATTGCCTTGGAATAATTAGGTCCTATTGTGTGAGCTAATTAAATAAGGAACATTCCTATCAGTGCTGATTCTAATCTTTCCCTTGCTAATATAGCCAACTCTTATGTAAGTCTGCCTAGTTTTTCTCTATCTCAAGAATTTACTTCTATGTTCTAGACAGAGAAGTTTATACATATTTATTTACATATGTAGTATGTATATGTGTGCTGCATTAATTCAAAAGTCCTATGGTCCCAATGTTATCTTTGGATTGTGTGTCTCAGGGGCCAGCACACTACTGCCCATGGGCCAAATCCAGGCCACTACTTGTTGTTGTAAAGTTTTATTGAAAAACATCCACACTCATTTGCTTACACATAGTTTATGGCTCTTTTTAGTCTACAGCTGCAAATTTTTTTTTTTTTTTTTTTTGGCCGGGGCTGGGTCTGAACCTGCCACCTCCAGCATATGGGACCAGCGCCCCACCCTTTTGAGCCACAGGAGCCGCCCCACAGCTGCAAATTTGAGTAGCTGTAAGAGAGACTATCCACCCTGTAAGCCTAAAACAATAATTATGTGGCCCTTTATAGTATAAAAAGTTTGGGGATCCTTGGTCTATATAAATAGCAATATTGTACTATAAAGGAATTGTTCTTAGTCTAAGGGTATTAGAGCCCAGTTGAGTAGAATCCATTGAAAAGAAAGCAGAGCTGATTATAAATAAAGGTCCCCATAGCTTTATTCATTAATCATCCATGAATCTTATTTGGCATCCACTATCTGCCAGTCATTATTCTAGTGTTTGAAATACAGCAGTGAACACAGCAAAGCCCCAGCCCTCCTGGAGCTTTCATTTTTCATGCTAGAGTCAGGAAATAAACACAAAGGCAAAATAAATTCAGTCATAAAAGCTAAGAAAAGAATAAACAGAATGGTAGTGTAGATTAGTGCTAACCAAGAGAAACATAGTACCAGCCACATATGTAATTTTAAATATTCTAGTAGCTTTATAAAATTTTTTAAAAAGTAAGATCACTTTAAATATTGTATTTTCTTTAAACAAATATATTCCAAGTGTCATCATTTTAACATTCCCTATTGATGTTATATTTATATTTTTTCTATGCTATGTTTTGGAAATCTAATATGCATTTTACCCTCATATTTGCAGCCCATTACAACTCAGACTGGTCACAGTTCAAGTGCTCAGTAGCTACATGTGGTTGCTGACTACTGTCCTGGGCAAGGCAAGTCAAGAGAATAGCCGGATAAGCTTCACTAGGAAGGTAGAATTTGCTCTAACATTTGAACATCTAAATTGTAAGAAGCAGGTAGCGAGACAGGTCAGCTGGTGTGAGGACTAAGGCAAAATTAAGGGGCTCAAGGAGGTAGGGTGGCTAAAGTTTGGGAACAAGGAGAGACTGAAAGAAGATGACGTAGAGAAGTGGGCAGAAACCAGAGAGCTGGGAGTCTTATGGCTGAATTTAATTCTACATAGGACAAAAACCTACTGGGTGATGTTGATCAAAAGATTGGTATAATTTAATTTTTCTCTTTAAAAGTTATGTTGATGTGTCTTCTTTACAGAGTACAGTGGGACAGGAATGGAAACAGGGAGACCAACTGGAAGACTATTTTTGTGATCCATTTGTAAGAAAACAGTGGCTTGGATATTTATACAACATTTGATGATTTCAGAATACTTTCATATACATATCTCCCGGTGTCATTATGTAAAGTAATTATGTAAAGTCATGTATGATTAGCACCATGCCTGACAAAGCAGTGCTCGATCTTTTTTGCATATTATTATTTGGAAATTTAAGCTTGGAGGATCCCTTCTGCCTAGGTTATAGAAGAATTTTGACAACCAGAAAAAAGGGCAGCCAGGTAATCGTAGGTTTCTTTATTTGGGCAAAGCATACAGAGCTTTCAAATTATTCTATTTGTAATGATTCACTGTGAGGTCACATGTATAATTGTAAGGAAGCAACCTCTAGGATCCCCCTAGAAACTCCTTACCGCTGAATTACTCCTCTAGCTGCAAGTGTTCCTTGCCCTCAAACCTTGGGCACTGAGCTACCCTATTTTTTTTCTCTCTTTGTATGTTTTCTCACTTCATATTAAGTACCTACTATTATGTTCTGCCCTAATAATCCTGGGAAAAAGACTCTAGTTGATGTAGCTAATCACTGTCATCTCCGTTAGGTTAGAGTTTTTTCATCCAGAACACTGGGCCGTCTAGAGATTGACTATTCACCTGTGATCCTATCAACTATGGTAAAACTGCAGAAGCATGAAATTACAGAGTTAAGTGGTACAGAACTTGGCCACTCCTGAAGGAAAAAATGCTTATACCAGCAAAGTCTATGAACAAGTCATTTTTTTTCCCATTGGAAAAGGATTATCCCATATACGGAGGGTGGTAGATTTGAACCCAGCCCAGCCAAACTGTAATAAAAAATACCTGGGCATTGTGGTGGGCACCTGTAGTCCCAGCTATTTTAGAGGTTAAGACAAGAGAATTGCCTAAGCCCAAGTGCTGGAGGTTGCTGTGAGCTGTGATGCCACAGCACTCTACTGAGGGCAACAAAATGAGACTCTGTCTCTTAAAAAAGAAAGAAAGAAAAGGATTATATGCATAGCAGGTACTTTGACTAATCTCTTCAATAACTTGTGTTCATCAAAAGGTATTGCTCAAAATGTGTCAGGCTGGTATTAGAGTTAAGATATGGCAGTGGATGGAGGGCACAAATAATGCTGGCTTCCTAGAACATGCATCAGTATATAATGTATGTAGGTTGGCTAGTAATAAGTACTACAGGAAAAGACAGCAGAGAAGAGTGATGGGTGGTATTGAGGGGTAGGGTGCTTTGGCTTTATAAAAGGTGTTTGATGGAGTTTGGAAGAAGGTGAGGTGTTTTTGATGAAATTATACAAGAGAGGGCTGGAGGAAAAACAGTTCAGGCAAAAATGAAGAGGAAGAGGTCTCTGCAAAGACCCAGAGGAAGGAGCCATCTTGGTATGGGTGAGGATCAGAGGGAGGCTAGTGTGAGTAGAAAGAGAGAGGGAATAATAGAAAATGAAGTCAAGAGAGAGAATGGAATCAAAGCTGCATGAAGCCTTCTAGATCTCTTCAAAGACTTTGGCTTCTACTCAGAAGGAAATGAGAAGTCATTGGAGGATTTTGTGCATTAGAGTGACCTGAGATGACTTTATTAACAACAACAACAAATGACTTTGTGATAAGGAAACCAGAAGGAAATACAAAGGAAAAAGCCAGGAAACCAGCTAAGAGGCTATTGCATTACCCAGAAGGGAATGGTGGTGGCTTGGAAGTGGCAAGAAGGATCAGATACAACAGGGAAAGCTCCAGATTGGAAAGAGCTTGATCAGCCCCTCTGGGAGCTCTCCTGAGCTGGATGAAGTTGGCCTATCTACTTCCTTTGTTTACCTGTAATTACCCATCTGGACATAGTCTGCGGCATTATGAGCCTTCACCACCTAAGGAGAATTTGGTAGCACTCCAGGCAACTGACTTGATAAGACATTT
Organism: Otolemur garnettii; assembly: GCF_000181295.1. NCBI lineage: Eukaryota > Metazoa > Chordata > Mammalia > Primates > Galagidae > Otolemur > Otolemur garnettii. The sequence goes on along the minus strand of NW_003852411.1, from coordinate 27,616,411 downwards.
TGGTTCTTGACAATGGCTTATTTCTCAATCTGGGTATGGAATTAAGAAGTATATCTGAAGAAAAGGCCAAGCCCTTAAGTAATGATAATGGGGAAAAGCCTGCACTGGGAGGGGTTAGTTATTTGGAGGTCAAGGAGATAATATCTTCTAAACTTGGGGTCACTGATTGGAATCATGGTGAGTCCTGTCTGCTGCTGTTACCTCAGTGAGCCACCCATTTGGCTTCTGGCTGCAGCCATCCTGACAGAGGGCACCTGCCCACCCACGGTGAGTGCAATCAGATGGAAGGTGCATTCCCCACCCAGCTGCCCAAGGCCCCTGCCAACCATCTGGAGTCACTAGAGCATGACTGCTCCAGCTGGGGTGGGTGAGGAAGCACTCTGAAAAAGAGCTGGAGACTTGAGGAATCCATGCAGTTCAATAAAGAGAATCAGTCTCCAATTTTGAGGTCTAAAATCTGTTCCCTGCTCTCTCCCAAGGAGTAAGAGAATACATGTAAATTCATTTTAATAAACATGTATTACCCATGTGTCAGGCACATAGTAGAGGCACGGGGATAGATAACACACATCCCTCACTTTAAGGAACTATTCTATCAACAGAAATAAACACATTAATTTGTAAATTTAAAAAATACAGCAGGTATTATTTAAAAAATAGACAAAAGGTTGTGAAAACATAGATTAGGGTGGGGCTAATTCTAGTTAGAGAAACTGAATATTGTCCTGTGTTTTGAAGACGAAAAGTGTGTCAATGGAAAAGAGAAAAAGAGTCATTCTTTTCTCTTAGTTGAACCCTCCTCATTGACACCATATTCTTTCTCAGTTTCCTTTTCTATGACCTTTTTATAAAATCATAAAGTTATGCTAGATTGTCCATATTGTCTTAAACCAACAGAAAGAAAAGAGAGATGGACTATTTCTGTAGATCTTAGAAGCCTGATGTAGAATATGCAGTTGCTAGAATACATAAAAACATGTGAAAATGGCTGGCATATTTGGCAAATGACAAATAAAAGATTTTAACCATAACAGAGTATACAGGCAGAGTGACTAGAGATTTGGAAACTAGAGATTTGGTTGTTAACAGGTTGTAAATAGTGACTTTATTAAACAGGAAACAAGCCCATAAAACATTTCTTGTTTTTTCTTTTTCATTAGGAGAATAACATGATGCTTTTATAAAATAAGGCCTAAATGTCTTCAAAAATTGAACTTGGGGGGGGGAGGACGGGTGGAGGGTGATTGCTGGGATCAGGCCTATGATTTATCCCATAAGGGTACATGTGAATCTTTCTAAATGTGGAATATAAATGTCTTAACACAACTATGAGAATGACATGAAGGCTATCTTGGCCAATTGGATGAAAATATTTCAGATTGTATATGGAAACAACACACTGTACCCCATTATAGTATTAATGTACACAACTATGATTTAATTTTAAGAAATTGAACTGACTCTTCCCCACATCTCTTCACTTTTTTTTCTTATTTAACTCCCAATTATACATGCTACACTTATTTTCCCTTTTATATCTCTCTTCACATTCTCCTTTCTTCTCCCACTAAGACAGAAATAATGACATAGTAAACATCAATAAAACTGTTAAAATATTGAAAAAGAAAAGGCTAGAAAATATCTCTTCTGCATGTTTAATAAACATTCCAAACTTGGGTCTTCACAAACATGCAGAATGACACTAAAATTCTTTTCTGACATTAGATAGAATCCATAAATCATACTTTGTTTTCATTTTAACCCAGTCGCATGAAAATATCAGTTAATTTGTTTGAAAGTTAAAGCCTGTGGAACTGTGCCTCTCCTTTCATGGAGACATAATCTGTACACACTCATTGCTTTTGGACTTTTTTTTCAGACTTTCATACAAAGTCTTTCATGACTTTTTTTCATACTAGCATAGTTCTCTGGGTGAAGAAAGTCTGCCTCTTTTCAAATTATTATTTCAATTTCTACTAGCAAAGGATCATGCACATCTAAACTACCAGTTATTTCTGAGTTATCATAAAAATGCCAAAGGAAGGTTTATTTGAATCTGTTAAATCAGAGGACTTCTGTGGGTTTGGTACCATGGCACCCTGGAAGGAGGATCAGTTTAGACATTAGAAGTCCGGGCTTGGCCTCAGCCTGTACTGTGACTTTTGATGAAGTGGTTCAGTCTTCTGCATACTTTATCTTCACTAAAAATGAAGGATCTGAACTTAAGTCTTCCAGGCTGTTCTTACGAGTTCAAATTTCGATGACAACAACCTTCAAAAGTGTTACTCTACTTGTAGAATTACTAGCCACAGCACACACTTCATGGAAACCACCAGTTGTTTAAGTAGAACCCAAAAGTATACTTGCCCATCTGACATTCTAAGGCTTTTCACTGTTCTCAAGTCTGGTCGTGATAAGAGAGTGAAGTAATTTTTTTTTATTATTTACCAGCTTTTAAAACAAAACCCTATAAATAACCAAGGATGAATTCCCATTCATCCAGATGATAGTTTTGAAAATCTATCTAATCTATCTAAAAGGTACAAGGGGAGGCAGGTGGGAGGAGGTATGGAAAGATAGGTGATAAGAATTTGAGATCCCCAAAGGGATAATCCTTGCTTCAGTATTGAAGTTTGCTTTTTTGTAATTTTCCCTAATGGTTTATCCAAGCACTGAAAGGTCAGAGATTCATATTTCTCAGTGAGGTGACACACCCATTTATCACACCCACCTAATGTAAATGCTTTGGATAACTCCAAAGTGGGAGAGAGACTCTTTATTGTCTTTCTTCTTCTTTTTGTCTCTTTTTAGTTAATACATTTTTATTGAACAGAGAAATATATGTTAATTCTCATCTTGAATTGTAAACAGCTTAAAAGGATTTCTAACTATTACTCTTATGATGAAATGTTAGAGAGTCAACTAACCGATACAGAGCCTGTCTTCATCATCTCTTACTGGAGGGAGATGAATCACAGGGGTAGTCACTGAGTTGGATGAGTCAGAGCAGTTTGGTCTCAATATTATAACAGAAACCATTGTTTTTTTCAAGTATATTTTTCTGTATGTTCCTGGATAAATTATTTAGCAGGATTTTTTCTTCCCATTTCAAACATTAGTCCTCTATGCCCAAGATAGAATCACCTTCATATGTCAGCTAGGCTTCTTCTTAACACATCCCAAAGGGTGGGAGGTGGCCAGGGACTGACCCTGTTGACTTTTTGTGTGTATATTTGTTTATTTTGGTCAACAGAATGTACAGAAATAAAATAATAATGAGATCAGTCACTGACTCCCATTGGTACACAACTGTGAAAGAGTTTTCAAAGATATATGAGCGTCCTCAAGCAAGTTACATAAAACCCTCTTCACTGATGACATGTTCTTTCTCTTTTTCCTTTTTAAAATAATAAGATTATGCTAGATTGTCCATATTGTCTTAAACCAACAGAAAAAGAAAAGAAGGGCAGAATACATCTATAGATTTGAGATATCTATCTGATTCTTTTATGTTTAATAACTTTTGCAAGACTTGTGCCTATTTTCATAACCCATTTCTTCTGTCCCCTGTCTAAGAAGCATAGACTTAGCATAAGAGTCATCATCTATACAATTTGACTATCCTTATGTGTTTTCTGAAAATTGAATTTTGGGTTACATCACAAATAAGAGAATTACATCTCTCTTGCATAACATAATAATGTCTAAATAACAATAGCACTGATTGTAACAGAAGCTACCATTTAGCAAATGTTTTATTTGGTACCAAGAATGTTCTAAGAACTTTAAAGATATTATAATACTTTATCCTTAGAATTACCCTCTGAAATAAGGACTACTATATCTATTTATTAATGAGTAAAGTGAGACTCAGAAAATTTAAATAATCCTCCAAAATTACAAAACCAATCAATAGTACAAATGGGAATTTAATTCAGGACTCTGTGACTCTGCGTCTTCTGATCTTTTTATAATAACAGAGTTTTTAACACTAAATTTGTGACTTATTCTTGATTCATAAAATTAACAAAAAATACTAGAGTATTACACATAGTAAGAGTCAGTACCATCTTGTAACAAGTTTGTTTTAGTCTTATTAGGCATGTGGGGGGTGTGTGTGTGTGTATTGGGATGTAGTGTAAACTGCATTTGTCCCAGAGAAAGGAGTTTGAAAGATACTGTATTATATTATACTTTTTCTCTATCTTATTAACTCCTTGAGCGTAGGCACTATGTTTTATCCACTATTATAAATCACATGACAATGTTAAAAAATTTTGCTGGATTTGAACATGTTGACTATTTTATAATAAAAACATCATTCTATTATTAAATCTGTGGGCAGACAGGTTTTCACCTGGACAGTGAAATGGTAGTTATTATATATGTCTACCAACTAGGAGGTGGAAGAGAAGAAAATGCCCAGAGGTGCTCTGGATTAAGGATTTCTTCTCATGGTGTTGACCTTGAAGAAATTTAAAATTTCCTAGTAAGATTTCTGAACTGGAGAACTCACTTGCTTGAATCCTTCAGTTGGAGGAAAGATTCTAGCTGGGAAGTGGAAAATCGAGGTTGGGAAATGTCAAGTGCTGCCGGCTATCTGGGGTTTGAACATCAGTATCTCCAAGTAATAGCACAGAAGATAGGGCTTGACAGACCTAAAAGTACAGCTTCTATACTTTATTAACTGGTCTATAGTTCTGTAATTCTTTTATTTTCCATGCTCACTGTTATTTTCCTATTGCTCTTTGTCCAGTATCAAAGATTTCCATTATTTCAATTCTGTCCTAGGAGGCAAAAAGAAGGAAGGAAGAAATTGCTGTTCTCATTGTTAGTTCATTTTCAAAATAGCATCAATTGTTTCTTTTCCTATTTTTTAGCATATTCTTTGTAAAAGAAATCAGAAAATGCAGAAAATAAAAAGAAGAGACGCAAGTTGCTAGCTCTCTATAGCCAGGGAACACAGCTGTTAACATGTTGGCATCAACATTTCTAGTTTTATTTTTATCTACTTCTGTGAAAATATTTTTGAGTGTGGTCATACTCTACATATAGTTTTGTATCCTGCTTCTTTCTCTTAACTTTTACTTTTCAGTATTTTCATTTGATTTTAAACAGTCTTTTAAAATATGTTTTAAATAGGTGTATATTATTTTATTATATGGTTCTATCACAATATTTTTTAATAAACCCGTTTATAACACAGTCCTTTAGATTGTAACAGAAAGTGTGTGTCAATCTTCATTCAGTTCATGCTTAGACTTTACCAGGTATTTAATACTGTCTTCTCTCTCCTGAAATCTTTAATCTTTCCATCATATTAATTCTCAGCTGATAACTTTGCCTCATATTTCCTTTAAAAATATAGTCACTATCAGAAAAGAATGTCCAATGTCCATGGACACAAAATAATGTCCACCACATGCATTACTTTATGTGTTGACATCTACCTACCTTTTGCATATTAATATATACTGTCTTCATACTTCTTTTTTTTTTTTTTGGCAATTGTTTTTTGGCCATGGCTGGGTTTTAACCTGCCACCTCTGGCATATGGGGCCAGCGCCTTACTCCTTTGAGCCACAGGCACTGCCCTTCATATTTCTTTCACATTCAGTTCTTTTTTATTATTATTATTAAATGATAGCTGTGTGTGTTAATGCAATCATCGGGTACAGTTTGATGTTTTCATATACAATTTGAAATATCTTCATGAAACTGGTTAACATAGCCTTCATGTCATTTTCTTAGTTATTGTGCTATGACGTTTATATTTTACTTTAAGAAAGATTCACTTGTACCCTTGAAAGATAATCCACAGGAGTGATCCCTTCAGTCTCCCTCCCTCCACACATCCACCCCCTCCCACCCCCTCCCCCTCCACACTCCCCATATTCTTAGGTTGTTATTAGGTTATAGCTTTCATATAAAAGGTATAAATTAGTTTCATAATAGGGCTGTGTACATTGGATACTTCTTCTTCCATTCTTGTGATACTTTGTTAAGAAGAACATTTTCCAGCTCTATCCATGTAAACATGAAGGACATAAAGTCTCCATCTTTCTTTATGGCTGCATAGTATTCCATGGTGTACACATACCACAGTTTGTTGATCCATTCATGGATAGATGGGCACTTGGGCTTCTTCCATGACCTGGCAATTATGAATTTGGCTGCAATAAACATTCTGATACAAATATTTTTGTTGTAATGTGGTTTTTGGTCTTCTGGATATATACCTAATAAAGGAATTGCAGGATCAAATGACAGGTCTATTTTTAGTTCTCTAAGTGTTCTCCAGACGTCTCTCCAAAAGGAATGAATTAGTTTGCTTTCCCACCAGCAGTGTAGAAGTGTTCCCTTTTCTCTACATCCATGCCAGCATCTCTGGTTTTGTGATTTTGTGATATCGGCTAATCTTACTAGAGTGAGGTGATATCTCATAGTAGTTTTGATTTGCATTTCTCTAATTATTAAGGATGGTGAGCATTTTTTTCACACTCAGTTCTTCACTTGTACCTAGAATCTCATCTCCTCTTGCCTATGACAGGATATCACTCTGGCAATTCCCTGCTATATATTTTTTTCTCACTCCTAAATTATTTTCATCTTGCTAAATAACAAATATGTGAAGCATTATTATATATATTTTACAGATACGTAAATGGAGACTACATAAATGCCAAGTTGCAATCTTATCCTGAATTCATAACTGTCCCTTTCCCCCATAGCAGTTAGCTTTTGCTGCGTAATAAGCACTTCCACAATTTAGAGGCCTGAAACATTGTCTATTTATGTAGCTCATGATTCTGTGGAATGAGATGGGCATGTATTCTCTCTAGGTCAGCTCAGCTGCTTCCTTCTAGGCTTATGCATACATCTGCTTCATTTCGCAAGGCAGATGGTGACTGGACGATCTGGGATGACCATTCATGTATCTGCCTGCCTATTGACAGGCTGTTAACCATAGATGCCTTAGTCCTTCTTTATAATAACTTCTACTAAGGAGGCTAGTTTTTGTTCATACACTAATGTTCTCAGGGTCCTAAGTACAGTAAGAAAGAGGAAGACTTCATACACAAGAGATTTTCAGGTTCCTACTCATTCACATTTGCTAATGTGCCATTGACCAACATAAGTCATGTTATAAAATGTATATTATATGGAGAAACAACTAAAAGTACAATAGAACCTCTGTAAGTCAACCCCCAGGGACTATAACAAAGTGGTCTAAATACAGAGGTGGTCAACATAAGGAATAGGCCTATTTTACTGTGGTGCATGTTTGATCTATGAAAATTAGAACAACTTAAGGAGGTGGCCAGTATAGGGAAATGGTCAGCTGTGGAGGTTCCACTGTAGGTAGGTGAAAGAAATGGAGAGGAAGAGAATCTGATACCCATTATATTTACAACTCTACAGATACAGCAACATCATTGCTTTGGTAACTTCCTTTAGAGATGTTATAAAGTGTTTTAATGTGTATCAGATATTTTAAATATTAATTCTTTTGTTCTGCTGAAATTCAGACCCAAACTAAGGTAAGAAATTGACTACAGATGCATGAATGAGCTCAGCAGAAAACAGCCAAGCTGACTATGGAAGCTATGATTTGGTATTTCCAGCATAGGAGGGGGTCTTTAATATCACTCATATTATAATCTGTTGAACTTAGAAAGGAGAGCCCCAGAAGCACTGATGACATTTGGTTTCTAAAACAGAAGATAAAAATTGATAATAGAGAATTTTTTAAAATAAATTTAATTGACTTTTTGTAACATCAGCATTAGTATTTCATCAATACGTAGTACACCTCAACTTTACTTCAAATTAGGTTTTGGTCAAGTCTCATATAAATACAAATCTTCCTTGTCCTAGTAAATTACATAAAGCCTCTTTACTAACTTAGGAAATGCTGAAGATGGGACAAGACCAAAGGGAGTACAGGTTATCTCAGGTCACTCTGCTTAATAAAAAGGAACATTTCTGGATGAGAGGGCCAAACAGCACATAATTCTAAAGATTAAAATGGGATGGGGAGGCAGATGGTAAAGAAGTTTTAAGAGGGGGAAGCGTCTGGCAGCCAGAATTTAGGCCTGACACATGAAAAAGGGTAGCAGCAAAAGGCAAGGCAAAGAGTAACATGGTCTGAACATTTATGTAAAGTATAAGAGAACACAGGAAGTGTTCAGTAAGTAGTAAGCAGTGTTAGTAGTATTGTTGATAATATGGATCCAATTGCTGCCTCAGTTACCTATTTTGTAAGTAATATCCTTGGACTTTAGTTTCAATTTCTGTGAAATAAGGATACTATTAATTTTGGAGGTTTAGAGAATCCCCAAATCATTTCACATTATCTGTAAATATTATAATTAGCATCCCCAGCACATCTTTTTTCTATGTTTCTATGTCCTAGAAGGCTAGGACTCAGTTATTATTAATGCATCTATGCTCTCCTTAGATCATGGTTAATAATTCTACTTAAGGCTAACTGGGGCTTTTGAACTGAGGGTAAAGAAGGGGAAATGTGTACAGCTGGAATGTATCCCTCATGTACAGTACCTGCCCCTTGTGGATATGTTAGCATACTTTGCACAGATGTCTCTTTGTTTCCAAACAGGAAAGTAATTGCTTTTCTTGTTTCAGTCTGAGAAGTTTTCCTATATAGCTCTTCAAATAACAGGAGACATTTCTCAAACTTTGCAAAGCTCTTCCCCAATGGCATCTCTAACCAGATGCCTCTCCAGTGTCCCCCACCACAACAGGCAAGCTTGTCTTTTAAACTAAAAAATTGCCTTTGTACAGTTATCTTACAATTATTGCTTTCCAATTATTTACACAGACACACAAATCTGACTGGAACAGGAGGGATAATTGAAGAGAAAATTCTTTTCAAATTTCATGCTACAATCAAAAATCTCTTCTTTCTTTCTTTGTTTCTTTCTTTCTTCCTTTTCGTTTCCAACTGGTAATTCCAGGGATAATGAAATCTGCCAGACTGAGAGCCCAGAAGTAGAAAACACACTTCCCAAAGGATGTGTACCTCATAGGCAGCAGCTACCCACCTGCCTTGCCCAGCTTTCCCAGTGCACCCTGCTGTTGTTTCCCTAGCAACCAAGCAGAGCCTAGAGTATCCTTGAAAGTCCTGCACAGTTGCTACGGAAACCCCAGGGCTTTCTTAATTACATCCAGGTTGAGTTGTAGCTGGTGGAGGGGGTAGACTAGACGTGGTCCTTTGGGAAAATCCTCCTTGAAAGGCAACTCAGAGCAACCCTTATCCATTCATGGTTTGCCTGTTAGTTCGTGCACACTTGATTTGTCTTCTTCTGTGGATGAACAGCATTGGGCCTTGGGGCATTGAAATGGTCTTCAAAATCTTCAGTGCAACACAGAATCTCACAGCCAGACAAAGTGTAGTTTCCCAGATGTTCTGGGACAGGCCTGATTTCAAATATTCTGTCTCTGGTCTCCACAGACCTGGATATATTTGACAGTTTATTGTGTGGCCTAATTCTCATTGTTATTAGAGGTGGCAACAATGTGGGGGATTTTCAGAGAGCTAGTTGGCTAGATGGGGAGCAAAGGTTGGTTGGAAACTATTCGTCCACATCCCCCTCTGCTACAACCAGAGGTGGATGGAAACTTGTTCCTCTAAAAAGATTAATCACTTCCTTACTCTAGAACCAATTTTTCAACACTATCGAGCCTTTGATAATTTTCCTTTCCCACTTTCTTTAGTGATTCTTCTTGGACTTCACTTCTTTCCTCCAGAAGTCTCTTTCAACCTTACCCTTCCATCACTCTCCTCACTCTCAGAAGATTAACCCCAAATGACTTCATCCAAAGACTATGCCATCTGAAATGAATATCTTGGACTCCTGAAAAGCTATTTGCAATTTAAATAATGTCCTACTTACTCCTATTCATCATCTTAAACCAACATTTCCTGATTTTACACAGCTATCTTGAATTCACATAGAAGGTCTAACAATTAAGTTTGAGAACTCATCTTAGAAAAAGTGCTACATACCCCATTGCTGAATATCACTACAGGCACTTTTGAGATACTGCCCTTGGGAAACTATGAACCGATGCCATTGCCTAGTCCTCCCCTCAAAGCAATTAGGAACTATTTTTCAGAAATGACCATTAGAGATGTCATTATATTACCTTTGATGTCCTGAATGTCATCAAAATGTCTTCTTTTCAATATGTCCTTTAACTCCAGGTAAAGAAAAATGGCAGGGGCCAGATCAGGTGAGTAGGAAGGGTGTTGCAATACACTTATTTGTTTTTTTGGCTAAAAACCCCATCAAAGACAGCACTGTGTGAGCTGGTACATTTTCATGATGCAAGAGCCATGAGTTGTTGGTGAAAAGTTCAGATCTTTTTTGTCAAACTTTTTCATATAACCTTTTCAGCACTTCTAAAAGTAAATTTGGTTAACTGTGTATCCAATTGGTACAAATCCATAATGAGCAATTCCTCTGACATCAAAAAAGATTAGTAACATTATTTTGACTCTTGATTTTGACTGATGGAACTTTTTGGTTGTGGAAAATTGGCTGACTTCCATTGTATACTTTGACGCTTTGTTTCAGGTTTGTATTAGTACACTCATGTTTCATCACCAGTGATAACACAGCCCAAAATATCATCTCGCCTCTCCAAAAGGTCTTGGCACACTTCAACTCTCCTTTCCTTTGTTCATTGGTGATCTCCTTTGGGACTATTTTTGAACACATCTTTCTCATACTAAATTGTTAGTTAAGGTTTTCCTATTTCTCTATTGATGTTTACTTGGTCTGCTATGCTTCTCACAGTCAGCTAACAATTTTGATGCATAATTTGACAAATTATTGTAATCTTGTCATCAGTTCTGCTTGTTACTAGCTGTCCTGACCTCTCTTCATCAGTGATGCTTTCTCTCCCTTTAGGAAAACGTTTAATCCATTTGTACACTGTTGTTTTCTTCATGGCATTATCTCCATGAACTCAGACTACCATGTCCCTGATTTCACTTCCACTCTTGCTGAGCTTAACAAGAAATATAAAGTTTATTTGTGTTCTAACTCAAGATCCAACATTCTCATAGTGGCACACAACACACACAATAACAATATTGAATGACACTCAGCAAGACACCATCACCGATGACAGGAACACAGCTGTGAGATGCTGATATATCCAGGTTATGAAACCTTACTGAGTTGTTTGCATAGTGCACTAACATGAGTGCACAGTAGCAAGCTTACTTTTCAGATATCATATAGACATCAATTATTATCGACTGTGTCATATATCCAAAATGCTCTTTAATACTGCTATCACCTCAGACTATTACCATATTCATCAACAAAATTCACACTAAACAGAAAAAAACTACACATTTCTTAGCTATAACCCTATCTCCTCCTTCTTAGTGAAATAGCTTGAAAAAATAGTGTATTCATTCTTTTATTCATACAAAACATTTCTTAAATCACTACTCCACACTTTTATGGCTTCTGAGTTACACTGGTGAATAAAAGAAATAAAATTTTTCACTCCCTATGGAGGCTGAATTATGGTGAAAGAGTATAACTAACAATGAGATAAGTGGATAAATAATACAGTGTGTTATGGCATGACAAGTGCTATGATGAAAAAGTAAACTGGAGAAGAGACAGTAAAAAAGTTAAAAGAAAAAAGTATAATTTTCAAGAAGACAAAAATGCATTAAATGCTCAGAAATAATTATATGTTATGTAAGACCTTGACAGAGAAGACGCTGAAGTATTTTTTGAGAAAATAAACAAATGAAGTGATACACCAAATTCATGTACTAGAAGTTGCCATATTATAAAGAAGTCATTTCTCTTCAAGTTTATACATTTAGTGCCAACTTAATCAAATTCCAATTTAAAATGGGAAGGACCCCCCCCAAATAGACAAGATTATCATAAAGAGGAACAAAACTTTACTACTTATAGTAATTAAGACAATTTGATATTAGCACAAAGGCAAACAAATAAATTAATAAAACTAAAAAGATGGTAAACTGTTACCTGAAGTGTACAATGTAAGGGTATGCAGCATACTCCCTGGGTGAAGGGCTCAACTACAACTTGAACTATCTATACATAGTTACTGCTTGATAAGAAAGAGAGCACTGCAGAGTAGTGGGGAAGCCAGCATGTTTCAAGCACTGTTTCAAGGCCAACTTTTAAAATATATGTGTATTTGTACATAATATATTTTATATAAATATTTGTATATTTATACATGTAGATGTATATATATGTATGCATATACATATATGCACACACATATATGTGGAAAAAGAGAGAGGAAGGAGAAATTTTGATATAACTCACATCATATACAAAAATAGATTCCAAATTGCTCTTATACCTAATTGTGAAATTCTAGAAGATAATGTTGGAGCATATCTTCATAATCTTAAAGTTATTAGGGAATAATCTCTTTACAACAACCTAATTAGCACTAACAAAAAAGAAAAATATTTATAATTGGACTACATTAAATTTAGAACTTTCTGTTAGCTTAAAAAGAAGAGAATAAAAAGCCACAAAATACTCACATCCACAATATATAAAAATAACACAGTGTGAATAAGAGAGATAGATAATACAATTTTTAAATGGTCAGAACATGAACAGCCCTTTATAAAATAAGGTATTTAAAATACCCTTAAGCATATCAAAAAGTTCTTAACATACTTAGTAATTAAATAAATGGATAGTGAAACATCACTACAAATTTATCAGATTTGTAGGTCACTCATGCTGAATTTGATGTAAGTGTAGGTTCATATAGCTGCTTTGTAAATCTGTTTGGCAGAAACTACCAAAGTTGAACTTACAAGTACCCTATGACTCAACTGCTTCACTTAGAAACCATGTATGCAACTGAATTTTATATTAATGTACCTCAAATACATGTACAAGAGTATTCCTGGCAGCATTATCCATACAAATATCTGTGAAGAGTAGAACAGGTAAATATTATAGGGTACTCACCCTGAAATACTATGAAGCCAAAGCCAGTGGTGAGAGCCTGGAGTGCTGAGGGAAAGTGGAAGGCCTAGAGCAGAGAGAACTGCAGAGAAAGACAAGTGAGAAAGGAGGCTGCACAAGTCTCAAAGATGATAGGGAAATAGGCAGGCTGCCTCGAAAGCTGCTGCCAGTCTTGGCTTTGATAGCAAACATAAAAGGAAGACACTGGAGGAGCGTGAGCAGATGGGGAAGTGGTCTTACTCCTTTGTAATGAGATGACTCTATTGCTGTATAGAGAGCAAAATGTGAGGAGGCAAGTGTGTAAGTGAGAGTAATGAAGAGAGAACCAATGGTTACCTACTAGGGTAGGTACAGCTAATGAGATTTGCTGATGATTTTATATTCTGTTTGAGATAAAGAGAGAGTCAAACAAAGATGAGGTCTGAGCAACTCAAAGACAGAGTTCGATTTAATTGAAGAATGGATGATTCAAGGAGGGGCTAGTTTAAAGGAGATGATTAAGAATGCAGTTTAGGACATGTGAAGTTTGAGATGGATATTAGACATATGAATCTCTATTTATATTTCTTATTTCCCATTCATTTAAAAGTTATTATATTGGTCACTAAAGGCCTCTTGCTTGTCAAATTCATTAAATACTTTGCAGGTTTTTTCTTGACTCAATCTCTGTAATATCTGATTATTCTAGATAATCAGCAGCTTGCTTTTCTAGATACATTCTACTTATTATCAGTGATTCCATTCCCTTCTCGTTTTCCACACACTCCTCTAACTTTCCCTTGTCAAGATAATACATGTCCCATTTCCCTGCCTTCTTTACAAATATGCCTCCTTAGAACCCTACCTCATTGCCTTTCTTCTTCTGCATATATTCTGATGATCACTTCGTTAATTTATCTGGTTTAAACAATTCTGTTTATTATTACAAAACATATATTTGTAAATTGAGCTGTGACAAACAGTCAAAAAATTAAATGCCCACCAATCCAGGAATGGATTAACAATCTGTGGAATATGTATATCATGGAATATTATTCAGCCACTAAAAAAGATGGAGACATTACATCTTTTGTACTAACTTGGACAGAGGTAGAACACATTCTTCTTAGTAAAGCATCATAAAAATGGAGAAGCAAGAATCCAATGTACTCAATTTTGATTTGAGGAGAATTGATGACCTAGTATTTGGTGGGGGCTAGGGGGGTCACAGTGTTTGGCACACCACTTGGGGGAGGAACACATTTATACTTTGCCTGACAAATGTAATTAGTGTAACCTGGACATTTGTACCCTCAATGAATCCCCAACAATAAAAAACCCATATATTTGGTATAAGAATGTACTCAAACTTCAAAATTATATGTCTAGTTTCCTGCTAGATATGTCGCTGGCTGTTCCCCTAAGCTTGGCATACTCAACAACTCAAAGTTAAACTCACTTTTTTTTCCACTTCACACTGCCTTGCTTATGTGTCTCAGTCCACCCAGTTATTTAATTAAAAAAAAAAAGAGTCATCTAAGATTTCTCTTTATCCATTAGCAACTCAGTTCTAATGACTAACTCGTAGGAGTTTTATTTCATAAATGTTTCTCAAATTCATCCCCTCATCTATAGCTGTTGCTATCCTGGCAGGTACATCACATTCTTTTATGTCAACCTCATGAGTTTTCCTCTGATTGGTCATTCTGCCTCTATTCTTGACCACTTGGAATGCAATGCACACTACGTCTGGATGCAGATCTAAAATTTGTGGTCTTGTCATTTCTCTGCTTAAAATCTTTCAATGAATCTTTACCATTTACAGGATAAGACACAAAAATTTTAGTCTGTCACTCTCCATAATTTCGTGCCTATTCACTTTCCGATATTCTTTACACTGCCCACTTTGAATTTTGTATTTAAGAAATTCTAAGTTGCTTCAAATTCTCTGTGAACCACTTTTTCACCACCTTATCTTATAAATGCAGGTTTGAAAAACTTTTTTCCCTTTTTAATGCCCTATTCACTGAATAAATGTTTCCACTATTTTTCAGAACTCTAATTAATTCTAGATTTTAGAGTCAAAATACTTGAATTTGAAACAAGAGTCTATATGTCAGCAAGTTAGCAAAATAGGAAGTCACAGCCTCCTCTGTTTCCCCACAGAAATACAACATTGATTTAACAATTACATACAAACCAAAATACCTTTAAGATGGGTCCAGCATATAATTAAGAAGTTGCAGTACTCTGATGAGCACAAGACTGAGAACATCTGTACAGAAATGAGTAATAAGTAAGAAGAGCAATTTTACTTTACCCATATCAGCACTCCCCCCCCCCCAAGCTTGCATGGCTCAGCATTAAGAGAGATAGCATCAGCCCATAATTACTCTTTTGAGAAAAGTAAAGTGAATACGCATACATGCCCCCAGTTTTTCAGTGCACTATTTCAAGAACTTGTTTCTGTCTTGTCCCACTTGAAGCCCTGAAGTAACTAGCATAGCTTGCATGACTGAGAGAAGCTATTCAAAAAGAAAAAGGGCAGGCAAGTCATTGCTGTTGCCGTGACTCTTCAAGTTTGGGAGAAGACATACAAGTCTGAGGTTTTTCCCTGGGGGGAAGGGGAGTGGGAGTCAGCTCCAACATCCTAGCTTTTGATCTATATGAGCTTCTATTTCACTTCACCCAGTGTGCTAATGAAACTGGCATAGTTTGGACGGCGCACCTCAGAATAAAAGAAAAGAAGAAGGTGGCATACTGAACCCCACACAACTTTGCAAGACACAGAGAAGATGAAAAACTAAAGGATTTCCACAGGCAAGTAAGGATTAGTGGAGTGCACCTACAAAGTATAGGCCATAGTACAGCAGACCCAAGAGGGAGAAAGATAATATGGACTCCTGAAAAATATTAAAGAAGTTTTTCTCTATTTAGGAATTTAAAGAAATAGGTCCAGAGAAGATACATTCATAGAAAAGGATTAGAAACTACCATATCTTTAGGCAGGCTAACTGAAGGTCTTTCCTGTCAAAACCAGTCCATAAGTACTTGAGAGATGGTTGTTGTGTTCAAATGTACAGACACTAATGCAAAGCTACAAGGAACATAAAGAAACAGGAAACATAATGCAATCAAAGGAACAAAATCCTATAGCAACAAAAACTAGAGAAATGGAGATTTATAAATTGTAGGACAAAGAATTTTAAATAATTATATTAAAGCTCAGTGAGTTATAAGAGAACATAGATAGACAATTAAAGGAAATCAGGAAAACAATACATGAACAGAATGAGAATATCAGCAGAAATAGAAACTTTAAAATGGAAGCAAAGAGAAAGAGAAATGAAGTCTATAATAAATTAAATAGAAAATTTTATTGGGAATCTCAACAGGAAACTTGATCAGGTAGAAGAAGGAATCAGTGAAATTCTACAGATACCAACAGCAGATATAAGTAAAAAGAAGAATTTGTAATTTTGTAGGCCAGTTACTTGAATTTCTCAGTTATAGAAATAAGAAGGAAAAATAGCAATAAAAGTAAAGAAAGCCTAAGGCAATTATGGGACATTTAGTGCACCAAATATACTCATAATGGAACAGGTAAAAGGAAATGAAAAGACAGAGAGCTATTTTAAAAGAAAATTGCCTTAAAAAAATTCCTGAATTGGGAGGGAAATAGACATTGAGATTCATGAATAAAGCTCAAAGAATAGCAAATAGAATGAACCTAAATAAGTTTACACCAAACGTATTTTAATCAAATTGGCAAAAATGAAAGAAAAAATGAGAATTTTGAAAGGAGCAAGAGAAAAGGAACTCGTCACATGCAAGGGAACCTCCATAAGATTATCAACAGATTTCTCAGCAGAAATCTTATAGATCAGAAGGCAATGAGATGATTTGTTTTAAGTTTTAAGAAAAAAAAAACACAAAACCCAAAAATATCGATCAAGAATATTATACTCAGCAAAGTTGTACTTCAAAAACAATAGGGAGGCATAGTACTGAAAGTTCCACCCAGAAAAATTAGACGAGAAAAGGAAAGAAAAATCCTGCTAATGAGAAAGGAAGGAGTTAAATTATCCCTGTTTACAGATGAAATAATCATACATAGAAAACCTGAAGTGTTCCATGTTAAAAAAAAAAAAGCTATTAGAACTAATAAATGAGTGTAGTAAAGTTGCGTGATTCAAAATCAACATACAAAATCTTTTTGCATAGATCTATACACTAATAATAAACTATCAAAAAGGAAATTAAGAAAATAATGCCATTTACAATAGCACCAGAAAGAATAAATTATTTAGAAATAAATTTAATCATGCAGTTGAAAGATTTGTATACCAAAAACTACAAACCACTGGTGAAAGCAATTAAAGCAGAGACAAATAAATGTAAACACATCCTATGTTCATATATTGAAAGCTTTCATATTGTAAAAATTGCGAATAAAGCTATAGATTCAATATAATTCCTATCAAAATCCCAATGGTATTTTTCACAGAAATAAAAAATGCAATCATAAAAAGTTCACATGGAACCACAAAAGATCTTAAAGAGCCAAAACAATAGTGAGAAAGAAGACCAAAGCTAGAGGCATCACACTTTCTGATTTCAAAATATGTTACTAAGCTACAATAAAAAAGAGATATAGGTCAATGAAATAGAATAGAGAGCCCAGAAATAAATTAATGTAAACCTGGTCAGTGATCTTCAACAAGACTTCCAAGAATAAACAATATATAGAGAGAATGGTCTCCTTACAAATGGAGTTAGGAAAATTGGACATCCACATGTAAAAGAATGAATTTGGACACTCACCTTTTCCTTTGAATAAAAATCAACTCAAAATAGATTTCATTAAGGACTGAGGTTGCAAAAACTACTGGAAAAAAAAAGCCAGAAGATATATACATGTGATCTCCATAATGTCAGGCAATGAATTTTTGGATACAACCTCAAAAATCATAGACAAAATAATAAGGATAAATGAATAAATGAGTTTACATCAAACTTAAAAGCTTCTTCACAAGAATGGAAAAAAATAACAGTTAAAAAACAGAGCTTCCTATTCAGTCACTAAAAAAGATGGAGACTTTACATATTTTGTATTAACCTGGATGGGTATGGAACACATTATTCTTAGTAAAGCATCACAAGAATGGAGAAACAAGAATCCGATGTACCCAATTCTGATATGAGGACAATTAAGGTCCTGGTACATGGTAGGGGATAGGGAGAGCTGAGAAAGGGAAGGAGGGATGGGATGAGGGACAAGGGGTGTGACACACCTTTTGGGGGCAGGACACAATTATAAGAAGGTCCTTATCTAACAAAAGCAATCAATGTAACCTGGTTCTGTGTACCCTCAATGAATCCCCAACAATTAAAAAAAAAAAAAAACAGAGCTAGAAAATAAGGTGTAAAAAGTTAAAAACTTTACAAACCATACATTTGACAAGAGGGGAACCTGCTTTTAAAATGTGCAAAATACATGAATAGACATTTCTCCAAAAAAAGACATACAAATGGCAACCTAGTTTATGGAAAGATGTTCAGCTTCACTAATTATCAGGGGAGTGAAAATATGATCACAGTGAGCTATCACCCACACCTGTTATGAGGGCTAGCATCAAACAAAAACAAAATACAGCAAAAACGATTAAGTGTTGATGAGGGTGTGGAAAAATTGGAGTCTTTATGCTGTTGGTGGAGATATAAATTAGTGTTGCTACTATGGAAAACAGTACGAAGTTTTCTTGAAAACATTAAAAATAGAACTATGATATAATCCAGCAATCCCCCTTCTGGGTATATATCCAAAAGAATGGAAATCAGAATCTCAAGAGGTATCTGCATTGCCATTTTCATTGCAGTATTATTCACGATCGCCAACTTATGGAAACAAACCATGTATAAATAAGTAAAAAGGAAAATGTTGTATACACAGAATATAGGATGTTATTCAGCCTTTAAAAAGAAGTAAATTTTGTCATATTAAATGATATGAATAAACCTTGAGGACATTATGCTAAGTGAAGTAAGCCAGTCATAGAAGGACATACACTGCACAATTCCATTTTTATCAGGTATCTAAAATAGTCAGACTCAGGAACAGAGTAGAAATCTGGTAGCCAAAGGCGGGGTGGAGGAGGGATAGGGAGTTGTTTTTCAAGGAGTATAAAGTTTCAGTTATGCAAGATGGATTAAGTTATAGAGATCTGCTGTGCAGAATAGTGCTTATGTTTAGCAATAGTGCACTGTGCACTTCAAAATCCAAGAGGTTAGATTTCATGTTAAGTGTTCTCATTATGTGTATAATAAAAAAAGAAGAAATGAAGGAAAGAAGGGAGAAAACAAGGAAGGACAGTGGGAGGAAGGAAAAACAAGATTATTTCATTTACTAGATACATCTCCATATCTTCATTTACAAATCAAGGGTAATGATATCTATTTAAGAATGTTACAGAACACTATTCTCAGTGTTAACTGAGAATAAATAGTGAGTTAAGGTGTTAACTCACTAAACGGTAAATATTATTGCTGCCATTTTTATTATTATTACTTTCCTGAAAAGGACTTCCTTAATCTTCTAACTCTGGAAAATATCCTTACCCACACATGTTATGCATACTAATATTGAAGCACATATCCCATGACACATTATAATATGTTGATGCTATTAAATATACTTTGATTTTACAACGAATCAATAAATTTATGGAAGGTACTTCCAGATATCCCCCAACATCCATTCTTCTCTGATTTCACTACTTACTAACCAAACTCTTCATATTTACTTGGGTATATTGCTTCCCAGAAGTTCTTTTCCCCTATTGTTTTATCACAAAACTTAGTGGCTTAAAACAATAGCAATGGCTTTATTACCCTTCACATTTTCTGTGGGTAAGCATTCAGGAAAGGCTTGGCAGAGTTGTTTGCCCTAGTTCTTTCATATGGTTTCAGCCAGATGGAGATAGAGCCAGAAGGGAGGGAGTGGGTGCTGAACATTTTCAGGCAACTGGCTGAGAATATCTCTTCATGCAGTCTCAGGGCCTCACCATGTAGTCTCTCCATGGTCTTGTTTGAATTTGGTCACACCCTACTGGCCTCAGAATAGTCAAATTGCTTGCATAGTGGTTCTTGAGTCCAAAAACAAGGTTCTTCTATAAACTGTATTGTCTCTTATTATTTAGACTCTTAAGTAACATAGTGCCATTTTTGCCAAGATTTCAGGGAATAGACCCCCTCCTTCAAAGGGATGAGTTCCAACACCATACTTTCTGACATAAAGTTCATGTGCAATCTAACTTTATGGCCACCCTCTATTTTACAAAGAACATGTGAGATGGGAACTATACTTGCTTTTGTAATTTGGAAAGTAAGAATGACATACACAATAAGTTTGGCCCAAAGGAATGTGAGTGAAAGTGATGTATAGATATTGCAGACTAATATTCCTCATGAAAATAGATACAAAAAGTTACTAAAATATTCGCAAACTTGGCAACATAAGAAAGAAATATAACACTAATGTAGGGTAGAGTTTACCTAAAGAGTGAAAAGGTAATCTAATATTGGGAAATTAGTCCATGTCATTCAGAATTATAATTATCTCAATAGATGCAAAAAATGCAATAAAATACAGCATTAACTTGTGATAAAACAAATTTGGCAAATTAAATGTTAACAATTAAATGTGTATTTCTAAAATTCATATTGAAACTTAATCCCCCTGCTATAGTAATAAGAGGTGAGGGCCTTTTGAGAAGTGATTAAATCTTGAGGACTTTGCCCTCATGAATAGATTAGTGCCTTATGAAAGGGCTGGAGGGAATTAGCTTAGATCCCTTTATGCCCTTCTGCCTTCCACCAAGTGAAGATTTAACAAGAGAGTCCTCACCAGACATCAACCTTTGAGCACCTTGATCTTGTACTTTATAGCCTCTGGAACTGGGAGAAATAAATTTCCATAGTTTATAAATTACCCAATAGGTGGTATTTTTATAGCAGTACAGAAAGACTAAGACATTAACTTGAAAGGAAATGTCCTCAGATTGATAAAAGGCATCTGAGAACAGAGCACATCATACCTAATCACGAAATATTAACCATTTCCTTCAAAGCCTAGGAAAAAATTAAGATATCTATTTTCAGCCTGTTATATTTAACATTATTCTGGAAGTTCTAGCCAGTGTAATAAGACAAGGAAAAGAAATCAAATGCATAAAGATTGGAAATGAAGAAATAGGACGTCTTCTTCATTCTGAGACAACACGATTATGTACATAGATGATACAAAGAAAGGCATGGGAGGGAGAAAGCCAAAAACAAAAACAAAACAAAAAAAAAAAAACACACTAAGACTGATAAATTTAGCAACCATATCCTCCACGGCCAATATTTTAAAAAGTAATTGTATTTTTAGGTAGCAGCCGCAATAATTGGGACATAAAATTTAAATAACAAAGCAATCAACATCTTCCATTTACCACAAAATTTAAAAATATCAAAACACAAAAATAAATATAACAAAAGATGTATAAAACTTCCACATTGGAAGCAAGAAAATGTTACTATGAGAGATCAAGAAAACCTAAATGAATAGTAAGGGATAGCATATGAATAAATTAGACAATTAATATTTCAAGATAACATTTTTCCTTAAAATGTTCTATGGATTCAAATCAAAATTCTAGCAGCCAATTAGAGTCTAAACTTTGTTTTTTAATTTTATTTTCCAACTAAAGGAACTAGGAGTCATTCAAGAAATGGTTGAGTCTAAATCTGAGGCAGTAAACATACAAGATGAGCCTGGAATTTCTTGTAGTGTTAGAAAGTAAAGATGTGCTTAAACAGTTAACACTGGGATGTGTCAAAGAGACACAGGGATCCACTGAGTATCAGATTGTGATTCAAAAGAGAAAATAAATATCCACAAGTCTATACTAAAGTAAATAAATAAATGAAGGAGAATAGACAAACTTTATATCGAAAGAAGTCTGGATAATTTATGGAGATGTGTGCCTCAAGCAGGTAGAATATAACTTCCCACTCCTTAAATGCAGACTGTGGATAGGGACTTCCAAAGATTATAACATGGAAAAGGGAAAAATTAACTTTGCTGTGGAGAAATCAAGCAACTATTACCTCAGATAGCTGATTGAGGTTAAACCGTTTTTTTGGGGGTTTGTTTGTTTGTTTGTTTGTTTTTTGAGACAGAGTCTTGCTTTATCGCTCATAGCTCATAGCAACCTCAAACTTTTGAGCTCAAGCGATTCCCTTGCCTCAGCCTCCCTAGTAGCTGGGACTATAGGCACCCGCCACAACACCCAGCTAAGTTGTTGTTGTTGTTTGTTTGTTTAACAGGCTCAGGCTGGGTTCAAACTCACCACCCCTGGTGTACGTGGCCAGTGCCCTAACCACTGAACTATAGACCCTGAGCCTGGTTGAGGTTAACATTATCAGTGAAAAATCATCTTGATAATTTAGACCACTGGAATGATGTGAAAAAGGTGGCATTTTACCTGTGTGATCACTTTCCTCAAAACATCTGATCATGACCAAAACATCAGATAAATCTCTACCTGAGGATGTTCTACAAAATACTTGTACAGTGCTTTTCAAAACCAAGGAAATCCTGAGAAACTGACACAGCCATGAGGAGCCTAAAAAAACATTATTAAATGTAATATGGAATACTGGATAGGCTTCTGGAAAAAAAAGGGGGAATTGGGCACAATCTAAGAAAATAGGAATAAATTATGGACTTTAGTTTAAAATTATTTATCAATATTGGTCTATTAATTGTGACAAGTGTATCAAACTAAGGTAAGATGTAAAAAAGGAAACTTAAATGGAAATTTTCTGTATAATTTTTGCAAATTTTCTGTAAATCTAAACCATTCCTGAAATAAGTAGTTTATTTAAAAAGTTTTAAAATATCCAAGAATGGCTTGTAGGAATTGTTAAGCTGACTCCAAATTTCATATGAATATACAAAGACCTAGAATAATGAAACAACTGTCCTATCCTCCACACCTCCAGCCTCCAGGCTTGCCCAGAGCCAGGCCATCCCCTGAATCCAACACTTCAGGGCCCCTTTAGAAACAGGCCAGCACTCACAGTCATGGACTCCAGGCCTTCCTGTGGCCTAGGTTTCAGACTGGTCCAGGATCAGGTTAGCCCATATAGCTCTAGGTTTTAGCCCTATTCTAGTATGAGGACAGCTTTTGCAGCCCCAGAATCCAGGACAGCATGTGAAAATCCAGTCCTCAGTCATACCCAAGTACTAGATCAGCTCTTACAGATCCCAGATCTAGGCTAACTCCATGACTGCAGGCACCGGGCAAGCACATATGGACTAAGTATTAGGCTGGTCCCCACAGAAAGAGGATTCAGGCCCACCCAGTTCCAAGCTGGCTCCTGCACCTTAGCCTTTAGGGCATCCCCCAGCCTTCATGTACCTAGTCTTCTGGCCAGCATTTGTGTACCCACCCTCTAAGTTTGCCCCTACAGACCTAAGCTTTAGTCATATCTTGATGGTCCCCATCTCCATGTCAGATCCTATGGACCTAGGTTCTAGGCCTGCCCCAGTACCAGCTTAACCCCAGGCTCCAGCTTAGTCTCATAGGCCCAGAATTTAGTGGACCTAGAATCTAGTCTTGCTCCAATGGACCAAAGTCTCAGGACTAACCCTGCACACTCAGTATGCAGGCCCACCATGAGATCAGGTTTCAAGGCCCCCTAAACACCTGGCCAGACCATACCAAATCCAGGTTTGCCACTGTGGACCAAAATTTCAGACTGATCCTCCTGTATATAAAGGCTCTAGGTCAATTGCTATACACTCAGATTCCAGACCACCGTCATGGACCACCAGAGTGAGCACTGGTACATAGGACCACCAGAGTGAACACTGGTACAAGATTGGCCCCAGTGGATCAAATATCCAGGCTTGCTCTAGGGAACCAAGGCCATACACATAACTCTGACCATCCATACACTAGGACCATCTACCTGCTGCTCCAGATATCTGGTTACCTACTCAAAAATTTCATAAGGAAGCCTACCGCAGACCATACCAGACAGCCTGCTCAGAGTACCTGTATAGACAGACTGTTGGAGACCACTTGCTTCCATACTGGAATTAGTCTGGTAATTAACTGTTATAAGTGCATACTTCTTCAGTTTATACACACTAATACATGACCACAAGTATCACAAGTAATCAGAGAAACAAGACATCACCAAAGGAACATATAAAGAGTCAGTAACCAACACTAAAGAAATGGAGATTTATAAACTGCCTGACAAATAATTCTAAGTAATTTTCTTGAAAAAAAAAAAAAAACTCAGTGAACTATAAATGAATACAGATAGACAACTAAATAAAATCAGGAAAACAATACACCAACAAAATGATAAGTTCAACAAAGAAATAGAAACATAAAGAAGAATCAAAGAGAAGTCCTGGAACTGAAGAACACAGCAAAAAAATTCAATTCTATAGCTTTAATGACAGAGTTGCTCAAATCGAAGAAAAAAAATCATTGCGCTCAAAGGCATAACATTTGTAATTACAAAGTCAAAGGAACAAAATATATATAATAAAAAAGAGTGAAGAAAGACTAGGATACTTATGGGACAATATCAAGTGGACCAATATACAAATTAAAGACATACCAGAAAGAACATAAAAAGAAAAAGGGGCAGCACAATTATTTAAATAAATTACGACAGAAACTTCCCAAATTTGGAGAGGAAAACATCCCAATTTCTGAAACCCATAAAACCCCAAATAGATCAAATATAAAAACATCTTTACCAAGACACATCTCAAACTTTCAAAAGTCAAAAACAAAGAGAATAGTGAAAAAAAGAAGAGAAATGTCACTCATCACAGAGAAAGAAACCTTCATAAGACAGTCACTAAATTTCTTAATAGAAATCTTACAGGCCAGGAAAGAATGAAATGACATACTCAAAGTACTAAAAGGAAAAAAAAAAAAAAAAAAGACTGTCAACCATGAAAACCATACTTAACAAGGCTGTCCTTCAAAAATGAAGTAGAGATAAGAATTTTTCTAGACAAACAAAGGCTGAGAAAATTCATTTCCAGTAGATTTGCCTTCCAAGAAAAGCTGGAGGAATTTCTATAAGCTAGAAAACAAACACATTAGCTAATAATATAAAAATATATGAAAGCATAAAACTTGCCAGGGTAAGTAGAGAATAGAACTCAGAATGCTCTAATATATAATTGTGGGGTGCAAATCACTTTATTAGTATAAAGGTGAAAGAATGAAGTTAACAAAAAGAATAGTAGCTACAATAAATTGTCAAGAAATTCAAATATAAAAAGTTATAAATTATGACATTAAAAACATAAAATGGGGGAAGGAATAATGTAGAGGTTTTTGTATATGATCAAAATTAAGTTGTTACAAGCATAATATAGCTTTAACTAAAAGATTTTTATGCAAGCCTTATGGAAACCACAAAGCAGAAACCTATAGTAGACACACAAAAGTTAAAAAAGTAAATACTTAAAGGATCCAGGAAAAATCACCTAATCACAAAGGAAGATATCAAGAAAGGAAGAAGAAAGTAAAGTAGCTGCAAAACAACCAGAAAACAATTCACAAAATGACAATAATAAGTCTTTACCTATAAATACATTGCATGTAGATGATTTGAGTTTTCTAATAAAAAAAAAAAAGTACCTGAATGGAGTAAAAAAAAAAAAAAAAGGAAAGAAAAAAGCAACAACACTTGACTATACAGTACCTGTGAAAAACTAACTTCCCCTTTAGGGACTCACATATTGAAAGTTTAGGGATGGAAAATGATACACCATATAAATAGAAACAAAAGAGACCAGAGGTAGTTGTACTAATATCAAACATTTCTGGCATTATGTCAAAAACTATAAAAAGACAAATAAGGTAATGATATAATAATAAAGGAGTCAACTCATCAAGAAAATATAACAATGTTAAAAATGTTTATACTCTACATCAGTTAAATGTTGTGGAAATGAACAAATTCCTGGAAACACACAACCTCCAAAAGATTAATCAAGAAGAAATAGAACTCCTGAACAGACAAATAACAAATAATGAAATTGAACCAGCAAAGGTTCAGTGCCTGTAGCTCAGTGGCTAGGGCACCAGCCACATACACAGGGATTGGCAGGCTTGAGCCTGCCTGGGCTTGCTAAACAACAATGACAACTACAAATATATATATAGCCAGACATTGCAGCAGAAGCCTGTAGGTCCAGCTATTTGGGAGACTGAGGCAAGAGAATGGCTTAAGCCCAAGTGTTTGAAGTTGCTGTAGGCTGTGACACCATGGCACTCTGCCAAGGGTGACATAGTAAGACTCTTATCTAAAAAAGAAAGAAAGAAAGAAAAGGAAGGAAGGAAGGAAGGAAGAAAAAAAAAAGAAATTAAAAAAAAGCAATAAAAAATTTTTCAACAACAACAACAAAACCCAGGGCCAGCTGTTCTCACGGCAGAATTTTATCAGACCTACAAAGAAGAATTTGTACTCAAACAACAGATATTCTTTCACAAGATCAAGAAGGAAGGAGTCCCCCCAACTTGTTCTACAAAGTCTGTGTCACCTTGATATTTAAGCCAGGAAAGGACATGACAAAGAAGGAAAACTACAGACCAATATCTCTTTGAATATGATGAAAAAATCCTCAGTAAAATTCTAGCAAAACAAATTCAGTAGCACATCAAAAAAAAATTTCACTATGACCAAGTGGGCCTCATCCCAGGGACGGTTCAACATACATAAATCCATAAATATTGTACACCACACAGACAGAAGCAAAAACTATGATCATATGGTCATCCTAATATATGCAGAAAAAGTGTTTCACAAAATTCAGCACCCTTTTATAATAAAAATCCTTAATAAAATACAGCAGAACTTCCATAGTTGATCACCTCACTACATTAACCTAATTTTCATTGATCAGACATGTACTACATGTTCTCACTGTTAACCACCTCTGTATGTTGACCAGTCCCTTGGGTGATCAATTTACAAAAGTTCTACTATAGACATAGAAGGAACATATCTCAAAACTATTATAGCCATATGTAACAGACCCCCAGCCAACATAAACCTGAAAGGGGAAAATTTGAAAGCATTCTCACTTAGAGCTGGAATAAGGCAAGGGTGCCACTATCACTACTTTTATTCAATATAGTGCTGAAAGGTCTAGCCAGAGCAATCAGGCAAGAGAAAGAAATTAAGGATATCTAAATTGGGAAAGAGAAGACCAAATTATCACTCTTTGCCAACAGTATAATCTTATATCCAGAAAACCCTAAAGATTCTGTCAAGAGACTCCTGGAATTGATAAATTAAATAAGCAAAATCTCAGGTTATAAAATCAGTATATGCAAATAAGTATCATTTTATAACCTAAATATATTATGTAACACAAATATTAATATATCTGAAGAGAGACTGTAATTTAATAATAGCAAGTGACTTCAATACCCCACTTTCAACAGCTGAGAGATCATCCAGACTAAAAACCAATAAGGACACATTAGATTTGATCTACACTTAAATTCAGATGGACCTAACAGATATACATTGAACATGTCATCAATTGTAGAAAAAAATACATTCTTCTTCAGTGACCTGGCCAAACAATAAATTATTTGTTTAGCAAATGAATTAGTCTTAACAAATTTATGAAGACTGAAATCATACCATGTATCTTTTTTAACCACAATGATATAAAACTAGAAATCAATAACAAGGAACAATTAATAAAAACCATAACAAGAAAATTAATAAATGCCTGGAAAATATACAACATGCACTTGAACAAACCACGGGATGAAGAATAAATTAAAAATGAAATTTTAAAATTTCTTTAGACAAGTGAAAATGGAAACTCAACATACCAAAACTTATGAAATGGAGTCAAAGTAGTTCTAAAAGGAAGGTTCATAGCAATAAATGCCTACATCAAAAACAAAAGAAAGATCTCAAGTAAACAACCGAATATTAAATCTCAAGGAACTAAAAAAAGAATACATTAATATCTACATCAAAAACAAAAGGAAGATCTCAAGTAAACAACCTAATATTAGATCTCAAGGACCTAAAAAAAGAACACATTAATCCCAACATCAGCAGAAGGGAGGAAATAACAAAGATGAGTACAGAAATAAATGAAATAGGGCAGTGCCTGTGGCTCAAGGAGTAGGGTGTTGGTTCCATGTGCCAAGGGTAGCAGGTTCAAGTCCAGCCCCAGCCAAAAAAAAAAAAAAAAAAAAAAACTGCAACAGAAATAAGTGAAATAAAGTCTAGAAAGACAATAAAGACAATAGAAGATCAACACATCTAAGAGTTAATATTTTGAAAAGATAAACAGGTCATGAAACTTTGTAAAGACAATTATAGAGAGGAGACATTATTACCAATAGCATGGAAATACAACAGATCACTAGAGAGTACGATGACTGATTGTATGCCTACAATTGGATGTCCTAGAAGAAATGCATAAATTCCTAGACACACACATTCTCCCAAGATTGAACAGTAAAAAAACAGAAAGTCTGAGCAAACCAATAATGAATAATGTAATAGAATCAGTCATAAAAATTCTCTCCACAAAGAAAACCTCAGGCTCTAATGGCCTCAGTGCTGAATCTTATCAAATATTTAAAGAACTAATACTAATCTTACTTAAACTCTTCTAAAAAATTAAGGAGGGTTATATTCCCTGGCTGGCATTAACATGATAATAAAGGCAGACAAAATCACTATAAGACTAGAAAATTACAGACCAATACCCATATGAATATAAATGGAAAAATCTTCAGCAAAATTCTTGCCAGTTGCATTCAATAGCACACTGAAAGGATTGTTCACCATGATTAAGTTAGATTTATCCTTGGGAAGCAAGGATGGTTCAATATACCCAAATCAATAAATGTTATACATTAACAGAGTGAGGTATAAAACTGACAAGATCATCCAAATAAATGCGGAGAGTCATTTGACAAAAGTCATCATTATTTCATGAGAAAAATTCTCAACCAATTTGGTATAGAAAAATGCTCCTCACTACAATAAGGGTCATATATGATAAGCCCATAAATGACATCATACACAATGGTGAAAAGTTAAATATTTTCTAATTTAGGAACCAACCAAGAATGCCCACTCACACCACTTCTGTTAAGTATAATACTTAAAGTCCTACCAAGAACTAGTAGGCAAAAGAAAGAGATAAAAGATATCAAAATGAAAAAAATAAGAAGTTAAATTGCCCCTGCTTAGAGATGACATGATCTCATAGAAATTCCCAAAGACTTCACCCAGAACATGTTAGAAATAATAAACAAATTCAGTAAAAATTACAAAACTATAAAATTCACATATAAAGTCAGTAGTGCTTCTATACTCTAACAACAGAATGCTAAAAAATAAATCATGAAAATAATCTCATTACCATTCCCATAAATACAAAATAGATGTAATAGTAAACTACTTAGATATCAATTTACCGAGGGAGGTTAAACATCTGTAGGTTGTTTACTCGAGATATTTCTTTTGTTTTTGATGTAGGCATTTATTGCTCTGAACGTCCCTCTCAGAACAACTTTGACTCCATTTCATAAGTTTTGGTATGTTGAGTTTCCATTTTCACTTGTCTAAAGAAACATCTGTTGAACTAAATAGAATGTTTATATAGAGAAGTCTTCCAAAGTATTTCTAGAATTCAGTGACTCAGTAGGTTGAACTTAGTCCAGAAGCCCTAACGTCCTACTCTGAGACATTTTACTGACATTATTAAAATAAGCACCTTGGGCAATGCACATAATCTGGTATTGGTTAAGAGAGTTTGATGTTGAGTCCCTTTTTTTTATGATTTGTTTTGTAAATTCTTGTTTTAGTTTGTATTTTTTCTTTGAAGGGAAGGAGGAGAAATTGGGAAAGGACATCTTCCCTTTCCGAGGAAATGTGGAAATATTCTAAATATGCCATCAGGAAGAGAAACTTTCACAACATGATTTACTGTATATTGTTGAATTTTGGAAAATTCCTGAATTAATTACCTCACCAGGCTATGTCTGTACAATTACAAATTCACCAGTTTCCCTTGCAGTGTGTGCCATTGTGAAATTGAGTGACCGAACTTCCAGTTATGTCTGATTTTTACACATATCTCAAGATGTAGGCCTCTTTTCACTTTGACTCCTAACTATTTCTAAAAGAGAATATGTTAATTAAGCTAAAGCAGGAGATCTAGAGAGAAAAATCACATACAACTTGCAGGAGATAACCATAATGGTCCATAATGGTCCTGTTTGTCTTTTCTTCCCACTAGGGAGGTCATCCCGTGACATTCAATGCTTGCTTCAGGTAGGAGTTATTTATCAAGCACTAACCACATCTTTTGGATAGTACTCTTCAACCTAGCACATCTCCTTTAAATTGATGTCTCAACCCCCTGCTACTTATGTCTTGGCCCCTCATCAAATGCCTCTTTCCTGATTTCATGCTTCAACCCATTTCTAGAGCTGATCCCATCTTGCACACCTGTCTATCTGATACTGTTTTCCCTTATTCTCTGATTCTGCATTCTCATCTTCATTCAGACCTGAACTGAAATGGTTTCATATCTCAGACATAGGCTTCCCTAAAATCAACAAAAAACCTCTAAATTAGTCTCACTGCCTTGGACTACAGAGATGATGCTGACCTTGGAAAGCATGAAGCCTTCTTTGTTGATAGCCTGACTTTGGCCATGGTCAAAAAATGGAGAGATGATAAAATGCAGTGCCAAAATCTAGGGCTCTAGAGCCACATCCTTGGATGAAAATTTCTTGTTTGATTTTGACCATGTTGTATAACCTCTCTGTGCCCCAGTATTTTCATATATAAAATAGTGAGTGATAATAGAACTCAATTCTAAGTTTGCAATAGGAAGTACATTAAATAATATACATATCACAAAGAACTTATTTACAGCACATACTAAATAATCAATAAAATGCACTAGTACATTATTTATGTTAGTATCATTGTTATTGTTCTCTAATTTACGGTACTGCACTCCTGACCCACTGCTCATCTCAGGTCCAGGCTTAGTACCTGGATCCTAGTCCTGTTTCCCTCAGACAGAAATCTTGTCTTGATAAACTTCTTATTTACCCAGTAAGTTCAAGATACTACTTTGCCTTTAGCTTTCCTCTCCCTAATACCATTTATTTCCATACTCTGGATCCCCAGCCAGTGTCTGTTGCCTGGTCAACTACCACAGACATATCCAGTTTGATTTTACATGTTCTCTCTCCTCTGGGGTTTCCTAATGTTATGGACTGAATGCCTGCAGATAGAGTTTGGTAGGCCAGCTGAATCTTCCTCAGTAATTTTACAGGAGTGCCACCTGTTACCTACTGCCATTATCTTTGACAAGACTTCCTACTAACTCTTATAGCTGGATCTGTTCCCTCAGCATCTGTTGAACCTTAGTTCTAATTCCAAATTCTGACCCATTCAAATTTACTTCATTGCACTTAAAATGAATGAACTTTTCTATTTTTTTGATATATAGTATGGCTATAGAATTTGATAGGTAAGTTCGGGTGCTTGTATATTGATTTAGCTCATACAGAAAACAAATATTCATTTTTTCAAGGCTGCTTTTAAGAAAATCTTTCATAATTTATTTTAGACTGTTTTTTACTCTGAAATATGGATTTGACATTTTTCATCCTATAAAATATTAACTTTATGTATAGATAGAATATTTTAATTTGTAAATCAATTCTTTAACTTTAGTTCATTTGATCTTAATAACTACCCTTTAAAATTTTTGATAGAGCAACTAAAACCAAAATTCAGCAAGTTTCAACAACTTTCTACAAATAGATTTATAGTAAGAACCAAAATCTGAACCTAGAAACAAAGTCTCCTGAATGTAAGGCTGCTTCTTCTTAAGAGAAATCAAATTCTCTGTCTTCAGTACTAAATGATGATGGACACAGAAATAAAGAGGAAAATAATTTTATTTTTCATCATGTGATCAAAAAAATAAAAATGGTTTGTTTTGTTTTGTTTTTTAGAGACAGAGTCTTAGTCTGTTACCCGCAATAGAGTGCTATGGCATCACACCTTACAGTAATCTCCAGTTCTTGGTCTTAGATGATTCTCTTGCCTCAGCCTCCCAAGTAGCTGGGACTATAGGTGCCTGCCACAATGCCCAGCTATATTTTTTGTTGCAGTTTGGCCAGGGCCAGGTTTGAATACACCACCCTTGATATATGAGACCGGTGCCTTACTATCTGAGCTATAGGTACTGCCCCGAAAAATGGTATTTTGTGTTCATTTAGTGGTTTTCTATGTTTGACCTTCATCTAGTCAGTGCAGGGCCAGGGCTTTAGTCAATGCACACTGGGTCATGATTAAATCAGCCAGGTGTTCTTTTCTCAGAAGGTTTTCATGCACTGGCAAAGATTCTGGTGGCTATGTTTCTGACTCACAAAACATCTTTTCCCTTAGATTAAGTTGCTGATTACAATCACTCATTAATGAATTGAAACCAAGTGGCAATATAAATTGTAGTAAACATTTCCCAGGCAAGACATTAAAAAAGAATCCCCTTGTGCCTAACTTAGTTGTTCTTAGCACTTGTGATGGAGTCATAACAATATAACACTTGGTTTTCTGAGCAATTCATGTCATGACTAGGCCACTGTAATTGGGATGTAGCACTAGCCAGGAAGCATCAGAAAAAAAGAAAACTAAAAAGATGTAAGTGTTTTGTAATATTCTTGCAACAAAAAGGACCATCTGGGCAATGTATATTACAGATCACACATTCTGAAAATTGAGAGTATCACCATTCAAAGTTGCACAGAGAAAATGAGATTTGGCCAAATGATTTGAAGGAAGATGTCTTAGTTCGGGCTGTTATAACAGAATATCATTGACTGGGTGGTCTAAATAACACTTATTTCTCACAATTCTGGAGTCTGGGAAGTCCAAGATCAAGCCACCAGCTGATCCAGTGTCTAGTGAGAAGTTTCTTTCTGGACTGCAGCCAGCTATCTTCTGGTTGTATCCTCATATGGCAGAGAGAGAATAGAGAGGAGAGAAAAGAGAGGAGGGGGAGGGGAGGGGAGGGGAAGGGAAGGGAAAGAAAAGGAAGGGAGGAAAGGAAGAGTGAAGGAAAGAGAAAGACAAGGAGAGAGAGAGTGTGTGCTTTTGTATCACTTTTTATTAAGGAACTAATCCCCTTCATGAGGCCTCTACCCTTGTGACCTAAGTACTTTCTGAAGATCCCACCTCCTAATACAATTAGGCTAATATTTCACCATGTAAATTGAAGGTGAAGAAGACACATTCAGTCCATGAACCTCATTACCATGAGTAATTTGCTAACTAGAACATTTTTGAGTAACTTTTTAGGCACTGAATTCTATATTATGGCTACTCAGTGTTGTATGTATGTTCACACACAACAAACAAAAGTAGTAGCACTGATCTTCAAACTGTATTAGGAAAACATACATTAACATGGCATAATTATATAGGAGGAAATATGTCAAACAGTATAGTACATATCGAATGCACACATGTTGAAAGAGAAATGTACAGAAATGATCAGAGCTGAATGGAAGATAATCAGAGAAGGTTTCTAGAGAAATATATTTCAAAATAGGCTGGAAAGTATTAGCAGAGGGCAAGAAGGAGCGATTTCTAGTTGGGGGTGAATGGAATAAAAAGTATATAGACACAGTTTAAATATGAGAAATGACAAAAGAAGTTAGGTTGGTTTCTGTAGAAGGGTTGTATTGACAAAAAATGAGAAATAATATTGGCATATAATGATGGCATTTTAAAATGTAAGAATGATGTGTATCTAAACTAAAAATCCCACCACACCAAAATCAATCTTCTTATAGCACTGTTTGGATCACATCACTCTCCTGCTCAAAGCCTTCATTGACTCTCATTATTCATTAGGGAGGAGAGTGATGTCATCACAGGGAGCTCTATAGGCTGCATTCTGCATTTCCAGCTCACTTCTCCCTATTCACCCCCTACTCCCCTCATACACACTCTTCTTATTATTTCCTGCAGCAAAATCACACCAGTTGCCATTCTTTACAATTGTCATACACATTCCATCTTTCTTCTTTTTCTTGAGACAATCCATTGATCTATTTTCTTATTTTTTAATATCACTGAAAAGTAATTCACATTGCACAGAATTTTAATGTATACTGTAATACTATTAGAATATTAAGGGAGTTGTAAAATCATCATATAATCTGTTAAAAATGTATACTGTAATACTATTAGAATATTAAGGGAGTTGTAAAATCATCATATAATCTGTTAAAAACATTTTCATCACCCCCAAATAAATTCCTGCATGATAGCAGATAGTCCTCAGTTATCTCCACCCCTTCCATAGACAACCACTAATCTACTTCAAATATTTGTAGATTTGCCAACTCTGGAGTTATCATATAAATAAAATCACACAATATATATATGTTTTTGTGACCAGCTTCTTTTATGTAGCATGTTTCCAGGTTCATCAATATGTAAGTTTGTATCTGCCCTTCATTCCTTATTATTGCTAAATAATAATATTTGATTATATGTATACACTACATTTTATATTTATATATCCATTTGTCAGTTAATATACATTTATGTTATTTCCACCTTTTGACTATTATGAGTGATGTTGCTATGTACTTTGGGTATAAGCCTTTGTGTGGGCATATTTTTCTAGTTTTCTTGGGCTTATGCTTAAGGAGTGAAAATCTTGAATGAAGTGATGGATCAGTCAAGCTTTTCTAGTTCTCCAGAGAAACAGAAACCATAGAGAGAGAGAGAGAGATTTATAACAAAATAAGAAGGATATACTCATAGCAATTATAGTCCTTATTTTTATAGTTGGTCATATTATATTATATTTATTATAGTTTTTCATTGATCTTAATCACAGGACTTGGTGATACTAAGAGACAGGATCTCCTGTATACCAGGCATACTCTTCCTTAACCTCCATTGTGTACCAGCACTCCAGCTTCCCCCATGGTAGTCATGATCAATTATTCCACCCACCACAGGAACTCCCATCTTTGCCTGTTGATTCAGAGGCATGCGGTGACCATCTTAACTTTTAGTTCTAAGGAATCATTGTTATGTCTCCTGGTGGAAATGGTTTTCCATCTGTAATGAAAACCTCTGGCCCAGCAGAGCATACAGTTATGGGAACAGAAAGAAAAAAGAAGTTGCTAAAGCATTACTATGGATAATAGTGTGTGTACAACTCTCATTTTCATCTCTTGATTTCTGGTCCCATGAATCCTGGCTATGGGAGAAACAGCACTATTATTAGACACTGATTCAAAGCATGGACATCTTTCTGGAAAGCCTTGACTCACTTCTGCCAGGAATTACTACCTAGCTAGGAGTATAACCAAATTTTGTAAAGGTCATTCCACAGTATTTCCAAGCCAGCTGCTTCAGGATGGTGAGGAATATGATAAGACCAGTGAATTTTATTTTCACGGGCCACTGTTATACTTTTTTTGTTGTAGTGTTCCTTGATCAGAAGCAATGCTATGTGTGATACCATAATGATGAATAAGGCATTCTGTAAGTCCACAAATGGTAATTTTGACAGCAGCACTGCAAGCAGGGAAAACAAATCTGTATCAAGAGGAAGTGATAATTCCAGTAAGAATAAAATACTGCCCCTTTCATGGTAGAAGCAGTCCAACGTAATTGTCCTGGCTTACCAGCCTTGGGAATAGTGCCATATCAGGAACTGAGCATCGTTAATACTGGCATAACAAAATTCTAAATCTGGATGAATCCAACTATCTATCTACTTTTCACTTGCCCTCAAGCAATAAAATATTTCTTCTCTCTTTACCCTCAAATCAAAAACTTCTCCCTTTCTTACCTATTTTAAAAAGCTTCTGCATAGCCAAGGACACAATCAAAAGGCAAAATAGACAACTCACAGAATGGAAAAAAATATTCACACGATATACATCTGATAGAGGATAGATAACCAGAATCTACAAAGAACTCAAGAAAATCAGCAAAAAACAAAGAACTCCATAAAAAAGTGGGAAAGAGAAATAAACAAAAATTTTTCAAGTGGATATATACTAATCACTGACACACTCATGAAAAAAAGTTCAACATCTCTAATCTTTAGAGAAATGCAAATCAAAACCATAATGAGATATCACCTAACTCCAATGAGAATGGCTCATATTATAAAGTCCCAAAACAACAGTCGTTGGCCTGGATGTGGAGAGAAAGGGGCTGCAAATTAGTAAAACATCTATGGAACATTGTATGGAGATACCTTAAAAAACTAAAGTAGACCTACCATTGGTCCAGCAATCTCACCACTATGTATATACCCAAAGAAAAAAGGTAATTTTATATAAAGGACACCTGCACTAGAATGTTTATAGCAGCACAATTCACAATTACAAAGACATAGAGACAACCCAAGTGGCCAACAATACATGAATGGATTAATGAAATGTGGTATATGCATACTAGGGAGTACTACTCAGCCATAAAAGAAAAATAATGATCTTTATGGACAACCTAGAGGGAACTGGGAATCATTCTTCTAAGTGAAATATCACAAGAATTGAAAACAGATACTTGTACTCAATACCAAGTTGGAAGTAATCAATCAACACTCAGGTGCACATATGGAAGTAAATATAAATGAAAACCAAGCAGGTGGGGAGGAGGGGCAAGTTCACACTTAAATGAATACAATTCACACTATCTGGGTGAAAGGTACACACATAACTTTGACTCAATCTATGCAAAAATGAATTATGTAAGCAAAACATGTATACCCCTTAATATTCTGAAATTAACAAAAAAAGAATTAACTGAAATAAAAAAACAGCCTCATCTAATCAAGATCATATCTACAAATCTTCTTGTATCTGTAAAATTCTTCTTACTTGACAACCTGCTTTCTTATATCCTTAAAATAAAACCTATTTTTATCCAAAGCCAATGAGAAATCACATCACATTACTGACTACTTAAAATTTTTCATTGTTTTCTCATTTTTATTAGAATAAAGTTGAAATTCCTTACTGAAGCCTATAAATAGGGGTCCCTAGTTAATTGTGTGATCTCATGACCTACCACTCCCTGTACCAACCTGATCATTATCCTTTAATCACACAAATATATTTCTGGAATGTGTCAGGTTTAGCCCCATATTAGAGTCTTTCACCCACTGGTTCTTCTGTCTGGGGTTCTGTGTTCCTACCTCATCATTCGGCTCCTAAGACATCTTAGAAAAGACTCAATTGATTGTCCAATCTTTATGTTTTCTAATTTCCCATTCCTCTCTAACACATTATTGTTCTTTTCGTTTTTATTAGTCTTTGCACTTCACACTTATGACTTCAATGTCTTTGGACCATAAATAATTTTGAAATTAGGGCAGTGCCTGTGGCTCAGTGAATAGAGCCATACCGAGGGTGGCAGGTTAAAACTTGGCCCTGGCCAAACTGCAACAAAAAATAGCCAGGCGTTGTGGCAGGCACCTATAGTCCCAGCTACTTGGGAGGCTGAGGCAAGAGAATTACCTAAGCCCAGGAGTTGGAGGTTGCTGTGAGCTGTATGATGCCATGGCACTCTACCAAGGGCAATAAAGTCAGACTCTTTCTTCAAAAAAAAAAAAAAAAAAAAAATGAAGTTAGTTTCTCTTTGCTTTCTCAACTTGAATGTAAATTACTTTAGGTCAAAATTTTTGTCTTGCTTGCTATTCACTCTATCTTCAGTGCCCACAACAGGCATAGTCTGGGAGCTGGTGCTCAATATATCTTCCCCATGGTCTACTCTGATGTTTTCCCATCTCATAGGATGATCCTAACACTATACTACCTGCCTGTGTCAGAAACCTCAGCTTTCACCTTAGCTTCTCTCTCTCATTATCAATGTCAAAAAGCCAAATCTCATCAAATTTGAATCCCAATTCTACCTAAAATGTATCACTTTCTCTGCATCTCTATTGCTGCTACCTTAGTTTAAGCCACCAGTATCTCACCACTGGCTTCTAGTGACAACTTCTCTTAAGTCTCTACTTCTAGCTCTCCAATGTCTAATCCAGGCTCCATAAACAAAATGAACTTTATAAGACACAAAATTCTTTCTACTATCTACTATACTATACTTAAATAACTCGCCATTATCCTCTTGATAAAGAAAATGTCTTCAACATGTGCTGGGGTCCCACCCCAGGGTCAGAGTTCTTTAAGATTTGTGGAACTGGTGGCTATTGACTGAAGAAAAATAAAGTTAAAAATGATGAAAGATAAAGAGGGACACACAGAATAGAGTTTTCAAAATTGGGCACACAAAGGACCACAACTAGCTTGTGGTATTCCAGCAAGTGGCTCTAAGTGCTTATTACACTCAGCTTTTATTGAAAGGTATTTCCTCATTTAGCCCAGAGAATAAACTGAGGATGAGAACAAAAGCAATAGCAGTTTCTCTGAGTAAGCATTTTAGTTCTTATTCTAACTATAATCATTAACTTTAAGGATCTGAGCAGCCTTAAGCAATCAAAACCTGAACCTTATGTGGGGGCACACACCTCCTGTCTGTGGTCACACACACATATTCCTGGTGGGATTCCATATTCTATTCCCCTCTAGTTCTCTGGAACACGATGGCATCAGGCTCCTCTGAAGAATTGGTGAAAGAGAATACTTTTCTCCTGATCTCCTCCTGAAGGTGTTTCCCTCTATGATTAGCACATAAGCCCTCCTGACCATATTTCAGGGCTCAAGGTGTTCTTTGATCTCTGCCCTGGGCAAATTCTAAATCCCCACAATGGGTACTTGCTTTGACTGTTGACTGGGCAGGGGATGGCCTGGTCATGTTCCTTCCCAGGCCTTGCATGTAGCTTCCTCTATGGTTATTATTCTTGAGAGTGTTTATAGACTCAGCAGGGGTGTTTGCAAGCTGTATTCCTTAGAGGTCAGACTTCTAGTAAAAGCAGGAACTGCTCAGATAAGTAATTTAGCTGCTGGTTTAAAAGTAAGCTGGGTAAACTGTTTTTATTCTGCCTTGCTCAGCTTATTTTTCTGTTTTTCCCCTTTTCTGGAGGTGTTTTCCCTTGCCAAGAATGGAGTCTTCAGTCTCCACCCTTCCTGCAAACATGACCTACAACTACAGCAACTTTCATAATTTGTCCTTTGCTTTACTTACTAACATTAACTCCAGTTACTTCCTCTCAGCCACTCTGCACCTGACAGTTTTATCACATACCTGGCTTTCAGTAAACATGAGCTTAACAATTAGATTAATATATGCATACACAGATGGCAAAATAATAGACAATAATGTTAAACAGTTGAGGGTAAATGATATTCTTTTAGAAATATTGTACTTAGCCAATTGATAAAAATAACTTGCTCTTTAAGAAATGCTTCTGAATTATGATGCTAAAACATATATAAAGCTTGAAAGCTCTATTAAAGCCACAGCTAATGCCATTATCTTTATGTTGTCCATCTCTTGAACCATTTTAATTTCTATGACACTGAATTCCTCTTTTCCTTCATTTTCTAGCAACAATGGACTCTACCTGCCTGGCCTGAGGAAAACTCCTGGGTATCATTGCTCTGGCTGGTGATTTTCATTTTTTGTTAGAGAGGCTGGCA
The DNA here is from genome assembly GCF_000181295.1 of Otolemur garnettii. Lineage (NCBI taxonomy): Eukaryota > Metazoa > Chordata > Mammalia > Primates > Galagidae > Otolemur > Otolemur garnettii. The sequence goes on along the minus strand of NW_003852411.1, from coordinate 27,576,669 downwards.
CTCCTACAACCACAGTTCCCACCTCTCTCCCAGCCAGGTCCCCAACACCGCCTGCATCTGATACAATGGCTTGTTACCTCCTAGAATGTGTGCTTCTAACAGTAACACAGCCAGCCTTTCCTTTAGCAACTGTCAGAGAAAAAAGGATTTCCTGGACTGTGACATTGCAAAATACATTTTACAATTTCAACTAAATGCACTATTTTAGAAATTTTCTTCCCAAATAATATACATTGTCCATTTAACCTCTGACAAAGAAGCTGAATTGGAGTGGGACCTCATTATAAAGCCCTGGCAGCTGCTGCCTATGTTTAGTTTCCTAAGCAACCTGGAAACTTAATTATACCCAAACAACAAGGATGAGCATTTAGAGGAATAAGATTTAGTGGAATCACTATCATTAAGGATCTAAGAACTGAGATTATTGAGAGAAAAGAAAAGTAAAAATATAAAATGCAATTAGGTGGTCAGATAAATTAGCTTCAGAGCTGTAAGACACATTTTGAAAGAAATTAAGTATTTTAAATTTGTCTTAGTCTTCACGTTTTCAGTGGGAGACTAAAAGTGTTTAAATAATCATCTTACATTGTATTGCCTGGGACAGCATGTGCATCTAGCAGCTGCTAAAAGTTACAGAGGTGTTCCTTCAAAGATAATTCTTGAATTAGACCTTGAAAAATGGGTAGAATTTGCATTTGCAGAAGGGTTAGGTATATTCATAATAAAAATTAGACGATTTATTCAGTTCAAATTCCACGTGTGTTGTCATCCGTGTTTGCTGTTGTCCTCTCCATGCCCTTCTGCATCATTCTGCTTCCCCACCACTCTCCTCAATACTGGTTCCAAGCAGGGTTTAAAAATTGTAAAGAATCTAAACAAATTCCATATTGTTTTTAATGCTCAAATATTGCTCTTTTTATATTGGGAGTTTTCAAATTAAAAGGTCCCTGGAGATCAGATTCTGGAAATCTTCTAAGTAACTTCCAGATTCTTTCATTAACATTTATATAGATGATCAAAGACATTCTGTTTTAAAACATCCTATTTAATTGGCATGTCCCCAATTCATGCCATAATCTACTTTGGTATTGAAAAATCCTTTTTTTTGAGACAGATTTTCACTTTCTCACACTTCATAGAGTGCTGTGCTGTCATAGCTCACAGCAACCTCAAACTCTTGGGCTCAAGCAATCCTCTTGCCCCAGCCTCCCAAGTAGCTGGGACTACAGGCACCTGCCACAACTGGCTAGTTTTAAAGATGGGATTTCGATTTTGCTCAGACTTGTCTGGAACTTCTGAGCTCAAGTGTAGTATTAGGAGTATAAGCCACTTGCCCAGCCTCAGTATTGAAAAATTCTAATGGAAAGTCCTCAGAATATAAAACAACATGTGCCTTCCTGTGTATTCTTATTTTTAGTCCTAGTTATACCCCTCAGCCCAAACTAAATGCATTTCTCTATTATTTGGTTTTTTTCTATTTAGAGTAGATGTTTTGTTCCTCTTTTTTTGTTTTCCTTTCCCCAGATTAATGACAGTATCTTTCCTTGTTCTAATCAATTCTCAATTTCTGAAGAATAAGAGATTTTGAAATCAAGGTGTATTCCCTCCATCATCAGATGTAGGTCTTTCACCTTCATAATTTTTGATCTTTCTCTCAATTTGCTTCCTGGTATTGACTAAAACTCTTCACTCTGTTTTATTTGACATGACTCTAAGATGAAAAACCTCATACTCTTGATTGTCATCTTAATCAATTCACTTCACATCTCTGAAGAAATGTGGCAGACCAGCTTTCAGACTTAACTAAGCTGAGAGCACCCAAGCATCCCACTGGTCTATGGCACAACATGCACTTTTGTGCCCTTTTCTGAGCAAGCCTGAGTCTCCGTGCTATTCTAGCTGCATATGCTCATCTAATTTGCTTATTGTAGAAAATGAAATAGAATGATTGTTTGGCCTAGTATTTGCTTGAACGTTATCTATTTGACCAAAATCCTTTCTCATTGACTCCTAAATGAATCTTGCCAATTATCACATCACATCCTTCCAATTTTCAAGTTCTTACTTGTGGAATTTATTTTCTGCTTCCTTCTGTGGCAGTTTATCTTTGCTTTTTTCAGTAGAGATCCTTATAAACGTGCAGTTGTTACAGTTATACACTTTTACCAGAAATGCCCTCTAACATTTACATATGTGTATCCTTAGAGTTACTGAATAGAAAATGGAAGCATGAAGCTGGGCATGGTGGCTCACGCCTGTAATCCTAGCACTCTGGGAAACCAAGGCAAGTGGAATGCCTGAGCTCACAGATTCCAGACCAGCCTGAGCTGGAGGGAGACCTCGTCTCTGAAAATAGCCAGGAATTGTGGGGGTGCCCGTAGTCCCAGCTACTGGGGAGGTTGAGGCAAGAGAATTGCTTGAGCCCAAGACTTTGAGGTTTCTGTGAGCTATGATGCCACAGAACTCTACAGAGGGTGACAAAGTGAGACTCTGTCTCCAAAAAAAAAGGAAGCATGAACTTCTATTCTAATGGAAGTATTCACATGTGCTTTCTATTTATTTTTCTAAATTGATAGAATCGTCCTCAAAATTGCTATTTTATTTATTGTTTTTATTTTCGCCATTAATTCAGGATCTAGTTCAAAATCTCTAGGTGTCTTTCACATGCTTGAAGAAAAGAGCTGAGAATGTTTTGAAGTATTTAAGTTTGTTTATTTTGGAATCAAATCTACAGAGGATCTCCATACTTCTACTGATAATAACAAAACTATCTTAGAAGAAAAACTATAATAAATTGGTAAAAATAAACAAAATGGCATATATCAAATTCAGCATAAAGCAGCACATTTAAAACCAGAAAGCTAAAACAAAATAGATTAAAGGTTATATATATGTGTACTATGAATCAAACCATGATTTTTCTAAGGAAACTGTTAGCCAGTGAACATATTGGGAAGACAATTAAATCATAGCTTGCATACCTCAAAATGCTTATTTTGTTGTTTAGTTTGCTATCCCTTCTCCTCCATCTCTTTCCTTATGTTTTCAACTGCCAGCTTTTATTTCTTCTACTCTGCCTAAGAGCACATTAATAATAGCTCATCTGTAAATTGTTTGACAAAATCAGAAACAAGTTACAAAGTTACTGAAGTACTTGGCCATGAGTCCAAGAAGCTCCACTCAGTTGACAAATATAATGATGCTCCAAATGTGATTATGACTAAGTGAGAGTAATGTCTTTCTGTGTGCATTATTAAATTAGAGAGCCTCTAATTAGGCCTAGCAAGTGCTCAAGAACCCAAGTTCTCTGAGCTTTGAAATATCAGAATTAAAAATTAGTAGATATATTAGAGCATCTGGTCCAAGCTCATGTTGTTACTTTAAAGAAACAGATGGATCCAAATAGATCCAGCTCAACATCTTCTTCAGTTTAGCACTGTTTTCACTATACCATAGTTGCCTTATCGGTGCAAAACAATGACAGAATCACCAGTCATGCCTGCTTCTCTGTCTGTCTGTCTCTCTTTATCTCTTTCAATTTCTCCCTCACTTCCATTTTTGTGAATATGACATGTAGGGTTTAAAAAAATGATCTCTTGATTCAAATCCGGTCGCTATCATTTAGTGATCTTAGGAAAGTTAACACATTTCTTTAATCTGCAGCTTACACAATATACAGGGTGGCCGTAAAGTTCATGTGCAATTTAAAATCGCATGCTATTTTAAATTGCACAGGCTCTTTATGGTATAATGCAGGGATAATATAATTGCAATGTGATGGGGTTGTCATGAGTATTCAACAGGATAACTCATGTAATGATTTCAGCAAAGTGTCTACCACATAGTAAGTGTTCAACAAAAGTTAAATATTATTATAACCACTATAAGTAATACACACTTATTATAGAAAATGTAGAAAGTCTAGGGAAGATAAGGTAGAATATTAAAATAGCTTCTAATCACTCATTTTACAGATAAACACAGTTAATACACACAAATTTGTTTGCAACTCATTACCAGCTTGCTCGTTTTTACTGCTATTTTCATCCTGAGGAGTCTAAAAATAAGTCAGGAAAACTTGAGGTTGGTGAGTTTGTTATCAGCTTCTCGCTGAATATCGATTACAGGAAATAATAAAGTGAGTAATAAACATTTACCTTTAAATTGTACTTCTTGTAAAGATTTTCAAGCTTTTTATAATTATTATGTCTCATTAACCTTTCAAAGAGAACTGTGCTGTAGTGTAGTGAATCTTTAGTGTAGCATAAAATCAGGTGCATTCACTATACCACTGAAATTCTGTGAAATTACCTAGAAAACCACACTACATAAAGCAGCTATGAGTTCTGAGAGATTACATGTTTGGAAGTTCTTAAACCCTTCCTGACGACATTCAGTGTGTTTGATTTCTGAAGATATTAACCTTTGCTCTGCTGATTCCTTCATTCATTTATTCATTGTTTACTCAGCACCTATTGTAGGGGAAACTGAGCCCTGATCTTTAGCATAAAACTCGCTTCCTGCTTAAGAGACCTGGAGAATCACAAGAGAACGGCATGTGAGTTGTGTGAGTTCAGGAGATCAGAAAACTGGCCTCCAAGAGAGAATATATATGTAAGGTATGGCAATAATAATTATGGTAAAGATTTTCTAGATTCCAACGGTCTCTTGATGCTGGAGGCAGAGGTTGTGCTCAAAGTCTGAGGTTTTGGAAAAACAAAGGCAGAGACGTTCTGTCTGACCTTCTCCATGTCCTCCCTACTCAGTGCTAATGTCGGACAAGCAGCTTTTGTCTATTTCTTCCTGTTTTATATAAATACAGACCTCAGGAGGGTGGGCTCTTCACAGAGTTCCTCAGTCCCCCAACACAGACTTTGTGTCAAGCTTCTTCATTCCTTTCACCAAGACCCCCTCATCTGGTGACCCCCAAACCTTTACCTATGACAAGCTCCATATTATGCTAAAGGGCCCAGGACTACAAATATTAATTAAATAACCCCACTGTGTTAGAACTCCTCCTTGGGTTAGAGTTCACCCAAAGAAATGAGGTAATTAGAAAATTTTAGTGCAAAGTAATAAGTGCAGTAAAGGGAAGCACAGGACATTGATGAGCTATGCAGATAGATACCCGTATTTAGCCTGGATATGGTCAGAGAAAGGTCCTGAAGGACATGACATGAAAATTCGGTTGAGTCTTAATATATAGAAGTTATGTAATGAATATTACAGTAGAACGTCCATAGTGGACCACCTACCTGCATTGACCACTCCTGTAAGTTGACCTAATTTTCAAAGACTGCACAAGCACTAGATTTAGGTATCAATACAGTAGGCCTAGTTTCTTATGTTGGCCAACTCCATATGTGGACCATTTTGTTACAGTTCCTTGGGTGGTCAACTTACAGAGGTCATACTCTATTTGTTCTTTACCTAATTGGCAAATAAGATTCTTTTCTTTTTTTTGCAGTTTTTGGCCAGAGCTGGGTTTGAACCCACCACCTCCAGCATATGGAGCTGGCATCCTACTCCTTTGACCCACAGGCGTTGCCTAGCAAATAATATTCTTTTATGAAAAATATTTTGAATCTTTGGAGCTGAACCCTATCTAAAGGACAAAATTTCATATCCCTGAAAACTATTATCTTTCCTTGAGGGTAGCAGAAAACTTGTAAACACCAGGAGTACTAATGGGGAAGTAAGCAGTTAAGTCTAGCATGTGGATCAATCCAGATGTTCCACTGATGGTTTTGTAGCCATCTGTCACTTTCCTTGGCCACAGCTTGTTCCTAATTTAAGAGACAAATCTATCCAGAATAATCATTTTAAAGGTATCTTTCCCCTAAAAGTACCTTAAGGCATTCTGGTGTTGTGAGAATTATATGTCTACTTTAATAGAAATAATACAATAATAAGTAGAAAAATAAATTGAGAAAGTTATCAATATTTAAGGACAGTCTGACACATGGTATCCAAAATAGAAGAAACTTAAATGATAAATAAGTGGAGAAGAATAACGGTCTGGTACTCAATTTGATCTCCCATCTTTGCAAATGGCTGTTCCAAGTTCTGTTCCAAAATGGTGTCAGGGCTTTCACTGCTGTCATCAATTGCCATCAGCACTGCCTTTAACTGACATAATCACTTATTGTTACAATTAGTGCCCATTAGTATAGAGTAAAATTAGAGTCTCAGTCATATAGAATTGCCCATTATGTCCATAGAATACACAAAGTTCATCACTTACAATTAACATTACTAGAGTGAATTCAAAAGAAATTATGAAAGACCTGTCACTTTATAATGCTGTCAGGTGAATATCAGAGTTGATGTACTAACTGTCAAAACTCAGTGTTCTGCTATTGAACACCCATATTTTAGATGTAGAAGTATGGAGAATTAGAGGAACAGTGTGTTTAGAGGATAGGAACTTTGAGGGGACCAATAGACAGACAAGATATATTGTTGAATAGCAGAAAAATATATGGACTGCATTTGATGTAGCTAGCTAGCTTCTTTTATAAAGTTATTTCTCCCTTTTAAAAAAATTTATAAGCCAAGAGAACTGCCGATGCAATGGTAAAAAAGGCCAATGTGAACATAATTTTTAAGCCTGACATTTTAATTACAGCTGAAATTAGTCCATTATAATATTCTTGTGATAATGATTGTTAACACTCGGTTCTAAATAATTATATTTTAAACAGAAGACTGAGAAGTTAAGAAAAAATATGTGACACCTGGTGCTCCAAGTTCCATTTTAAGTCATGTGGTGACCAAGAGGCTAGAATTTGCTAGGATGGTAGAGCAGAAGGTAAATGGAGCTGTGAAACTGCTATTTCAGCCTTTTCCTTTGTATCAAATGTGAATTATATATGAACCAACACTGAGAATATTAAGATAGTAAGAGAAAAAAATCCACTTTGTAGACATCAATAGCTGTGGAGTTTTATTTACTTCTTAACAAGATAGCACAAATCTGATATAGATTTCAAACATTTTTACAAAATGTTTGCTATAAAAATTATAAAGCTGGATATATATGTAGCACAAAAGTTCCATCCAATTCCTAGAGGTATACTTTTAGTGGTTACATGTGTATCTTTTCAGGCATTTTCTATGCATATAAAAATGTTTGTATATTTTATTTATCTATCTATTTTTTATGATATGTATTTTATTGAAACAAAAATTCATTGAGTACAGTGTCATATTTCAATATATGCATACCATGTATTATGATCAAATCAGTATAATTGGCATATCCCTCACTTCAAACATTTATCATTTCTTTGTGTTGGTAACATTCAAAATTATTTCTTATAACTAACTGAGAAAATACAATAAATAATAGTTTAATATTGTCACCCTACAACGCTATAGATAACGAGAATGAATTCCTTCTCCCTAGCTATAAGCTTATATCCATTAACCTATCCTTATCTCTTACTCCCCCATACCCTTAGCAGTCTCTAATAATGCTGCTGTGCTCTCTACTTTTATGAGATCAACTTTTTTAGCTTACACATGTGAGTGTGGTAACACCACCTTTTGTCTTTCTGTGCCTGACTTATTTCACTTAATGTCCTCCAGTACCATCCAAATTGCTTCAAATGACAGGATTTCATTCTTTATGGCAGAATAATATTCTATTGTGTATATTTACCACATTTTTCATTCATTAATCTGTTTTTCAAAGACAGAGAAGTGGCCTACCAGTACATGAGAAAATGTTCAACATCACTAATCATCAGAGGAAAGTAAATTAAAATGAGATGTCATCTTCTACTAGTAAAAATGGCTATATTAAAATATAAAAAAATAGCAGATGTTGGTGAGGTTGAGAAGAAAAGAAAAATTTTGTGTACCATTTAAAAGAATGTAAATTAGGATAACTTCTATGGAAAACATTATGAATATTTCTCAAAAAACTAAAAATTGAACTTCCATTGGACCTAGCAATCCTACTATGAGGCATCTACCCAAAGGAAAAGAAATAATTATATCAATTATAAAAGGGACTTTACCTAGCAAATGCAATCAATGTAACCTGGTTCTTTGTACCCTCAATGAATCTCCAACAATAAAAAAAAAGAAATAATTATATCAAAAAATGCACCTGCATTCATTCACATGTTCATTGTACCACTATTCACAATAGTAAAGATACAGAATCAACTTAATGTCCATCAAAAGATGGCTAGATAAAGAAAATGTGGTATATATACCCAGTGAAATATTATTCAGCCATAAAAAATAAGGAAATTATGTCTTTTGCAGCAACACAGATGGGACTTGGGGCCACTACCTTAAATGAAACTACTCAGACACAGGAAGACAATGCCAAAGGTTCTCATTTATAAGTGGGAGCTAAATAAGGTATAAACATGAATAGAGATAGACAACAGAGATTCAGAAGAGTAGGGGTAGAGAAAGTGGATGATGAGAATTTACCTAATGAATACAATGTATTATTGTATTCAGATGATGGAAACACTAGAAACTCTGACTTCACCATTATGCAATATACCTATGTAATAAAATTATATTTATATCCTATAAATTTATGCAGATTAAATAAAGAAATACAAATAACTTTTGTATATTGAGCTTGTATTCTATCACCTTGATAAACTCATTTATCAATTTTTTTTCTTTTGGAATTCTTATGCTTTCCACATATGAGATTGTGTTTTCTGTGAATAGAGATGGGATAATTTACATCTTTCTTTCCAATATTATCATTTTTTTCCTTTTTTTCTCTTTTCTCTTCCCTCCACTCTCCCCTCCTCCCCTCTCCACTCCCCCCCC
>NW_003852411.1:27535919-27567797 GCF_000181295.1 Otolemur garnettii | reverse complement strand
TTTTTTTTTTGTTTTGTTTTGTTTTGGTCTTTTCTTTAGAACATACAGTATAATATTGGATAGAAGTTTAAAAAGAATTCTTTTTGTTCCAATGGATAGAATTTATTTCATTTTTGTTTTAAATTAAAATGAGGGCACAAAATGTTAAGTTACATTGTTTTCAATTACAAGGTAAAGTTCAAGTTGTAGTTGAGCCCTTCACCTAGGGGTGTGCTGAACAACCTCACACTGTTCATTTAACTAATGTGAGATCCCACCAATTGCCCTCTCCCCAATCTCTCCCCTCCTCTCTTCCTTGCTAGACTGTATTTGTGTTTTATCATTTGTGTGGGTATGTAGTTATTTATATATTGGTTTCATAATAGTATTGAGTACATTGGTGATTTTTTTTTTTCCATTCTTGAGATCCTTTACGAAGAAGAATGTGTTTTACCTCCATCCAGGTAAACATACAGGGTGTAAAGTCTCCATTTTTTTTTCTTATGGCTGAATAGTATTCTATGAGTACTATTCATGAATACACACACCACAGCTTGTTAATCCATTAAGGAGATTAACAAGCTGGGTTAATGGGCACTTGGTTTGCTTCCACAAGTTGGCATTCTTGTTTGTCCTTGTCTTAGTTCAGGTTTCCATAGCATAGCACAATAGATTGGATACTTAAACAACAGATAATTATTTCTCACAGTTCTGTGAGCTAAGAAGTCCAATATCAGGGTCCCAGCAGATTCAATATCTTCAGAGAGCCTTCTTCCTCTTTGCAGTTGACCATTTTCTCTCATCTCCACATTGTGGAAAGGGGGTGAAGGGAAGTAACCTCTCTCTCTCATTCCTCTTTTTATAAGGACATTAATCCATTCATGGGGTCTCCACCCTCATGACCTAATTATTTCCCAAAGGCCCCATCTCCAATCCACAATATTGTGGATTAGGGATTTTACATGTAATTTGGGTGTGGCACAGCCATCTAGTTCATAACAGTCCTCATTTTAGAAGGCAAGTACTCTATCATTTTCTGTTAATTATGTTAGTTTTGCGGTTTTCATAGCTGTCTCTTATTAGGTGAAGTAAGTTCTTCTCATATTTGTTGTGAATTTTTCTATAACACCATATAAGATTTTGACAAAAAGGTTTTTCTTTTATCTATTGAGATGATTTCATGGAGTTTGTCCTTTATTCTATTTATATGTTATTATATTGATTAATTTTTCAATGTTAAACCAATCTTGCATTTCTGGAATACATCCCACTTGGTGCTGGACTATATTCCAACATATTTATGATCATATTCAGATTGTCAATTCCTTGTTGAGGGGTAATGCTATGTAGTTTTCTTTTATAGCAATGTCTTTGTCTGCTTTCATTATCTAGGTAATCCTAATCATATAAAAGAAATCAGAAAGTGTTCTATCATCTTCTAATTTTGGGAAGAGCTCATGAACAGTTGCTATTAATTCATCTTTAATTTTTCGATAGAAATCACAATTAAAGCAATCTTAGCTTGATCTTTTCCTTGTTGGAAGGTTTTAATTTATTAATTTAATCACTTTGCCTGTTACAGATCTGATCAAATTATCAATTTTAAGTCAATTCTATGCAGTTTGTATCGTTCTTGAAAATTGTACCTTTCATCTATATTATCTACTTGGTTGGCATACAGTTGTTCATAATAATCTCTTATTATCCTCTTTTACTTCTGCAAATGAAGACTTTGCTCATTTGTATGCTACACATGTTTGAAATTCTGAAACTGTAACCCTTTTTGCTTCTTTCTTTATAACAACACTAAATCAATGCTGCTAATTATACAGATTTTATTGAAGAATTGTGGTGAACTGTAGGCAATTAGAGTTCAGGCATAAAATAACTCCAATTTGAATTTCAGATAGACTTCCTATAAATTCTATGAATCAGAATACCTGAGTTTAAAAATTGGTTTCATCATTTATTTGCTGTGGAGCATTAAATAATAATAATGGCAAACACTCTTGTGTTCTTGTCCTCAGCAGGACTGCTTCTATTGTGGCATCATTAAACATGACATTATATTTTTATTAAATGTATTTTCAGAGTTTTTTTAAATTTGTTGTGCTCTAATGTTTCAGCTTTAATATTGACAGTTTTCCTTCTTGGTTCTTAATTCTTAAACTTCTGTAACTTATCCTTATACTGTGTTAATTCATGTTCCCTTGATAGAATGGTTTTAGTTCTTTATTCCAGGAAAACAGTCCTATAAATATAGGATAGCTTTTTTCTCTTCTGATAATATAATTTCATAGACTTTTGCTTTTCTCTATTTTCTTTTATATTATTTTACCAGATCATACTTCATCATATTGACTCTGTTTTAAGCGAAATCTATACTACTTTTGAATACTTCTACCGTGTTTCATTTCCATAATTAAACACATACATATATTAGTTTCCTTCTCTCCCTCTCTCTCTTTTTCTTTCTTTCTTCTTTTCTTTCTTCTCTTTTTGCCCTTCCTTCCATCCTCTCAGCCATATCAATTTTTAACAATTTCAATTGCCTTATTTTTCTTCAGTGTCTACATCTCTTCTTTGAACAAGAAAATACTCCCCATGACTTACTTCTGAATAAGAAAATTATATTGTTTTATGTAATAATTCTCATAAGTTGTGTCCTTATTATATTTTTCTTATCTAAAATTATTGCTTTGCATAGGATTAATACTGGGTATATTTGCATATTAATTCTCTTTAAAAAGGAAAATTCTCTTTAGGCCCACAAATACAGATGAGTTGAGAAAATGAGCTGAGAAAGTCAGCATCTCTTCTAGTAAAATACTAGGGGGGTTAACTTTTTTTTATTTTTAATTTTTTGGTGAAACTTGCTGCACATTTTAACCTAGTGAACCTGGGTGAACAGCTCTTCCAAGCTTACTAGATTTACTTGTTAAGATAAATAACTTATCCTGGTAAAAAGACTGTATACGTACTGTGAACAATTTTTGTTTGATCAGCTTGTCTTTACCTCTGTTCATTTGACTTTTGGCAGCACTGTAGAGTTGTTCATTGTGAAATGCTCGTCTCATAAATGTTTTACCATTGTGTTTGGGGTGGGGATGGGGGTGTGGTGCATGGAAAAACCCTTCCATTCATATTTTTCCACACTGCTCTTTTCTGGGTGGGAGTGGGTTGCTGTAGAAAGGTTTTCTACTTCACTTGCTCATGTATATACTCATTTCTCATCACTCCAAGGAAACTATCATTTGCGTCTTTCAAGACATTCTAACTTACTGCAGACAACAACACTGCCTGAAGAGTATGTGTTAGTTGACAGTGGGTCTTCATTTTATTCTTCACTCTATTTGACTGATAATTTTTACCTTCTTAAAATATAAAATTTTCTTCTTTTTAAAAAATCTTATTTCTCATGGCACAACTTTCAGAGAATGGTATGGAATAAACATTGTACTCTGCTATCTTTTACCAGCAGTCTTAAAAATAGGACATTTTAATACAATAGTACATAGACATAAAATCATTCTTCTATTACTTCTATTGTCAAGCAAAAATTGAGACATATGTTGGAGTGCCCTTAAAATAATAAAGTTTTACTCTTCAGCTTCATTTAACAGAAGAAATTTCTCAAAGGAGAATCCTTTGTGGAGAGGATCTTTCCCTTCCCCAGCGGTTGAAAGCACAGGGCTTGAGAGCTAGAATATATCTCATCTTGTAACATGGCTGTGATGAAGTTCAAGTTAGTTATAATATATACACATACACAACAGCTTGCCTTTGACCCCCTGAGTTTCTGCTTTATCAAAAAGCAATCCCAGATACTCTCTGTGAATAGAATATACCTGCTTTATAATTTGTTGGATTGGCCATTGTGTGCATTAATAACTATGCTAATAAGTCATCTTCGTTCTTGATTTCTGTGAGGTTGAGCCATCCCTAAACCATACTAGGTTTCTCATGGGGTAAGTCAGGCCTTCTTCCTTCCTTATAACCTTCGGCCTCTTTGTCAGCTAATTTTCTTCATTCAGTATCCATCCATGACGCTGTTTAAGAAGGGGCAGCCATCCAAGCCTTTATCTGTTTGACCCAAGCAAGAGAGTTGTCATATCAGTGAAAACAGCCACAGCCCCTTGCCACTGCAGTGGTCAGAAGTTTATAGTTCAGGCTTCTCTTCGCAAAGGATCATCAACATCAACATGTTGTTTCCAGGGTCATAAATTTGCAATGTGATGAGACATAACCAGATGTTGCCAGACGTGAATTGACTCATAAAGCAGCTCCTTTCCTGCTCTTTCTTCCCAACTCAGAGAAGCTGGTGTCCATTTAGTTCTTCATACCCAGATGGGGAGTTTAGTGGTCCAGACTGAAGTCAGTCATTTTGGGGACTGATGATATTTTTCCAGCTGAATAACAGTATGATCATTTTATCTCCTCTGCAGATATTTTCTGTTACTTAGCTCCCTATGAGGTTTAATTTGTGCTTAGACATAATTTTGTTTTTTTTTTTCTTTTAGTTGCTGCAATGGTAACAGTCATGATGCTGTTTTTCTTGCATGTAGTGATGGGAGAAAATGACATGTCTATCTCTAGTAGGGACTCACACCCCTAGATCTAGAGCTTGATTTTATAGGATTCCAATTGTTTGAAATGTGTTAGGATTTGCTTAGTTCATTAAGATACAGTCAGTTTCAATAAACCTTCTGATGTATAGTCCCAGATACAGAAAATCTTTGAAGTCTTTGGGGGTTTTACCTATTCTTCTCATTCCAAGTTGAAGCAACTGAGGCCACGGAAGTTAAACAAATCATTCAAGCTCAAACAGTATGTTACTCAAACCCAAAGCTACAGCTTCCTTCCCAGGCATCTTGATTGCACATCTGTAAACTATGAGTTTATTATCTAGACATGATATAGATACACAATTCCCTTAGTCCTTTAGATGTAAAGCCAGGCAAAATTCAAAGCAAAACTCAGTAAAAGTAAAAATAGATTCAAAGAAAAAATCAGATGTAATAATCATTCATGGTAGATTGTCTTTTTTCTGAATTCTAGTTATCTCTTTTATATAACTGCAATTATAGTAACAATATATTACTCTATCACAACACTGTTCATAAGGCATGTTGATTAAGGGCCCTCCTAAAGTGTCCTTTGAATTTTCTATGAAAAAGGTCCACAATGTTATCTAGTTTGTAATTTATGTAAACAGTTTTTGTTTCCTTTCCTTTTGCTCTTGGTGTCCTGATTAACATTGTTTCCTTAGCTTATAATTCTGAGCAATTGGCTCTTTTTTTAATGACCAGCAGAGCTAAAGGAGGGATGCAAGAGAAACAGCTGACATGAGAATCAGACTTTCTTAAGTACAGTAAGGATTTGATTTCAGGAAAAAGAAAGGCTCCCAAATAATTAATATATCCTGCTTCCACTATTGTCTTATTTTATATCATTCATGTTATGTTTAATTTAAGTCTCTTTAATTTCTATAGGCTTTTTTCAACAAAAATGTTGATTTTTCTTGTTTTCTTTCTTCTTGTTTTCTTTAGTTCAAAGTCTGAAAGTTGCCTTTATTATGTAATTTTAGCTTTTTCTTAATATCTGAAGAATTTAAGTTGAAATTTTGTATTGCACCAATCATTTCTTACCAGGAGTATTCCATAAAGTAAAAATTCTATTTTTGGTTTGTTTGTGCTAATTACTAAAAGTAGCTTTACAAATTATTTACGAGACATGTTTTCAGTGATTACATTCAACTAATTTTTTAAAACATGGGAATCCATGCCTATCCCTAGAGATTGTGATTACATTTATGCAGGGTTGGGCCCAGGCATAGTTATTTTTCTAAAGCTCAGAGGTTATTGTAATGTGTACAATAACCTGATGATGGACTACTAATGTAGTGCAACCATTCATTAATAAAACAAGATAAAAAAAACCTTGAAGTTTACTAAAAGTCTGTGGCTTCCCAAAGCTGGAACCCACCTCTTTTCCTTCTCCTTCCCCAAAACAGAAATCAGAACAAGCCTGTGGCTTATTTCTCAAGGATATTCCAGTGCCTCACACAGTATCTGGCACAGTGCAGGTGCTTAACAAACATTTGCTTAATGTGAAAATTAATAAATAATTACATGAATGTCAGTTGGCTTCCTGTGTCTCACTTATTCTGTGACTTCATTGAAGTATCAATCCTGTTCCTAAGCATTCAGGGTAAAGAGTGCTGGTTTTGGTAGAAGCCCAACTTCCTCTCAAAGATGCTAGGAACACTATCACATTTTTAGATCATAAAATAATTTCCAGTTACCATGAATGGAAGTCGCCATAACATTGAGGGTAGTGCTCGAGGGGAGGGAAGTCAGTCTTCTGAGCACGGTGGATCCCAAAAGGGATACTATAACAGTTTCCATGCACAAGTATATAAATGCAGGAAAGATTATTGAATGTCAACAACAAGAATTCAAAAAGGAAGGTGCTCAAGGCTCTTAGGAACCAAGGCCTGTCTGTTGTGACTGCTAATCCAAGTGAGTTTGGGTTAAAAGGGGTTAACAGCCCTCTGCTGTAACACATGATTGGTCTTTATGAGGTTGAAGCTCTTGTCTGTTTGAGGCCTACAGATGATGCTAAAGAGCCAATAATGACAGCAATTCAAAGCAATCTAATTATGCAAACGGGAGGCTAAACAATTTCATCATCCTTAAATTAGATTGTCCTAATGAGATAAAGACACCAATTAATCCTGAATTAATTTCAATAGCCTATTTCAGGCAAACACTTTAATATGCAAATGTAAATGAGAAACAAAGCCTACTGTAGAATGCCAGAGTTCAGAACCTCTCTCTTCGCAGCTGCAGCGGGTGTAAATAGTGCCTAATGAGTTTGCATGGAAAGACACAACCAGTCGAAAATTTTAGACTTCATAAAGCACAGCCAGTGCCTCAGGTATCCTGGATGCAGTCTGGAGTCAGATGTGAAAGGAGGGGGGATTTTGCAGGGCGTGTTGTATTAAGGTAGGTGCACACGGCTGGTGTCATACATACCCTTCTCTAGCAAAAACTGGCAGTCCATGCAGCTCAACACTCAGTCATGTGTGTGCATGTGTATGTGCACGTTTGCATGTATGTGTGTGTGTGTGTATGTGTGTGATGAAGGGCAGGTGAGGGTGAGAATGTGAGTTGAGCTGAGGTAACAGGGGCAATGAGAAGACACTTTTTAATGAGTTGGTATTTAGAGAGCCAAGTTATCATAACATACATCTGGACAGAAGTCTCCTCTGGACATAGAGTTGATTTTTAATTAGTGACCACTTAATCATTTCAAATTAGCCATTCCCAACCCATTTAATATTTCTAAATAATTAATTTCCTAAATAAGACATGGGAACTGATTCAAAATCAGAGGGGCCTACGCTGAATTCAAAGGTCTGTGATTTTAACCCTAACTGGCTGGAGAGCTCCTCCTCAATGGGCTAATTCCTTTTACAACAACCAAAATATCCCCACAGGTAATAAGCTGGGTTATCTCTTTCTTCTAGAAAATCAGGTGATAACTGATATTGAGAGTGACTCCAAGGTGAAATAAAGGGAAAGAGAATAGTACTCTTCGAGGCTGTCAACATTAACTTATCCTTTCTGGGTCCAGTTTTAAACAAGTGAGGATGGTGATCAATTTTCGTAGTCCTCGTGACACTATAACCTAAAGGAAGGAAAACAATGCCTAGAGTTGCCATGTGAAGTACAAGGTGCCCATGGAACATTTGGGACATACTTATGCTAAAAAATAATCTTCACTTATCTGAAATTTAAATCTAGCTGGGTGTCCTGTATTATTATTTGCTGATTCTGTCAACCCCGATATTGCCAGATACACAATAGGTAGTCAGTACATGTTGAACAAATCAAATAACCCTTTAATCAGATATTTGAAATATCATTTGCAAAGTATTTAATAAATATATTTTGGAGTGTGATTCTCTATTTTCAGGGAATGGACAACTGTTGGACTAAGATGTTCTGATTAAAGCTGAGATGTTTTAACACTTGACCATTGGGGCAGCACTTGTGGCTCAAAGGAGTAGGGCGCCGGCCCCATATGCTGGAGGTGGCAGGTTCAAACCCAGCCCTGGCCAAAAACTGAAAAAAAAAAAAAAAAAAAAAAAAAAAAAACCACTTGCCCATCACCAGAGATGCCTGTCTCACTGCACAGATATTGTCCTCAAGGATTCATAATTGGGCCTGAAGAAGCAGAGTTATACTTTTCCAGTGTATTAATCTCTGATGTGTAAATTTGATATGTACCAAAGGAGAGTAGCTACTTCCAGGATGAAGGAATGTTGTATAGTAGTTACTGACTTCAGTGACCTGAAGTCAGGCCTATTTTCAAAACTTTTCTCTAACAATAAAGAATTCAGGAGAGTTCCTCAATTTCTCTGAGCTTTAGAATAGTCTGTAAAATGGGTGTATCTCATAAGGTTGTTGTAGGCATTAAATTAGCTACTATGTAAAGCATGAAGCAAGTGCTTAATAACTGTTTGCTCGTAATGATATTAATTGATGGTAGAGTATTAGAGAAAGAAAAACTAAAGACATGAGAGGGAGAAACAGACTGGCAGAGGAAGTCAAAATGCGAAACGGCAAGGACACCTCATAGTCCTCACGGCTTCTCTAACTCCAGCATTACGGGCTTTGAGTTCCTTGATAGATTCTGATTTATTTCTGTAATGACCCTACCATCTTCCCTTTCTTCTAGTTTTGGGGGGATCAAAGTGTAGAGAAATCCTCTTCATAATCCTTTCTCCAGTTTATTTTCCGGATAGGTTAAAAGATAAAGAATGTGGATCACTTGATTCACAGATCCTCCCTTCATCAATGCTACTCGGGGTTTGAGAGGGTGTTGCTAACTGTCTTTCTCACATTCTCTTTGGTACCTAATTCTGCTCCATTGGTCTCTGGGGCAAAGTTGAGTCAGGAGTACCATCTTATCCTGTCACTCTCAACAAAACATGGTAAGGCTACACCTGAGAGCTTCTTTATGCCAAGTGACCGACTGGACAACCAGAATTCAAAGATGAATTTAAGAATCATCAAGAGTTTCAGAGTCTAGAGGAGAGAGCCTATTTATAGTTTCTTGCACAACAGCATGATGCCTGTGACAATGCAGGCAGGTGAGAGGAACTAATCTAACACCACAAAGGAAATGAGAAACTCTGCCTGGAAAGAATATAGCTTCTTAAGAGAAAGGTATAATTGTCAACCTAGACAAAATGCTTTATGATTCCCAGGTATAAGAAGTGAGGTGATGACGTGGTTGGGAGTTGCGGCAGAAGTTAAATGTCATCAATGGGTTGGTAAAGCTGCTTACCAGCTGATATTTCTGACTTCCACATAATTCTAGTGAAAATAAATATAAGAAGATAAGAAGTAGCATATTACTGTTATTCCTCATCCCTCTCCTCTTTCTTTCTCCTTCTGGCTTTCCGTTCTCTTTCTTTTCCTTTTTCTCTTTCTCTTCCTCCTCCTCCTTGTTGGTCCAGTGAAATTTTGCTTTAATTATTGGCATTTGATGGTGTTGAAAGTGTGCAATTATCAATAGAGATTGAATGGCAACTACCAACAGACATTCTACACATTTAAGAACGAAGTTTGTTGCATTAGAAACCAGAGCATGTGTATGAATAGTTGAATAGTACGCCACTTGGGTTGCTGAAGATTATACTCCTACATAAATACGGCTATTTTGATTATACCTTAAGTGCCCTCATTTTAATGAGTTAATTGATTAATACTATACAATTCTCCTATATATAAAAGTAGTTAATACCAGTACAAACTTAAGTTGTTGGTAAAATAAAGTAAAATGAAATGCATGAAAGTGGTTTGTAAAATATAAAATGCCAGTTAATTTCTTTTCCTGCATAATAACAAGTAAATGTAATGGCTATTTCCCTACACTGGGAGAAAAGGCCCCAAAACTTATTTTTATTACTCCTGAAAGGGAATCAAACCATAATCTATTTCATGTTACATGTACAACTCACTACCCTTGCCTCTGTTATACTTGAAAACTCTAGAGCTGTAACGGAATGCCAGTTGCATTTTATGGATGAATGTGAGATTCTATTCACAGATCACTGTTGTGAGATTAAATAGGGTAGAGTTATTATAACAGATCGACACATCCTGGCCAGCAGACCAGATAGACTGCTGTTTGATAAACCTAATAAAGCAGTAGAGCTTATTGATACTGCTGCTCTACTAGGCTGAAGCAGCCTGAGATTATCTGTCCTCTGGCATTGAAGCTGAACCCAGGGCAGAATTGAGTAATAGCCTAGTGAAGCCAGCTGTCTCAGCAGCTCGGGTGCTCTTGATTTGACAATGCCACAAATTCATTATATTCTGATATTTGTTCTTTAGGTAAGGATAGCTTTTTGATTAATGTCCTCTGTTAATGGGGGGAATTTGTGCCTTTTATTCCTCTCTGAACACTTGTGTTGGGCTTGGCAGGACATTACAGAAGGGGATATGGATGGGTCGCTGAAACTCTAGTCTACTCAAAGCACATGTCAGATTAACAACAGTTGGAAACATTGCACAAAGATGTCTCAGCTAGCATATTATTATTGCTTTTTCTTTTTCTTTTCTTTTTTTTTTTTTTTTTTTTTTGAGACAGAGTCTGTCACACTTCATAGAGTACCATGGTGTCATAGCTCACAGCAACTTCCAACTTTTTGACTCAAGGGATTCTCTTGCCTCAGCCTCCCACATAGCTCAGACTATAGGCACCCACCACAGCACCCGCTGTTTCTGGAGAGGAGGTCTTGCTCTGGCTCAGGCTGGTCTGGAACCTGTGAAGTCAACCAATCCACTCACCTCAGCCTCCCAGAGTGCTAGGATTACAGGTTTGAGCCACCACACCTAATCTTATTATTGTCTTTTCTTCTAAATAAAAGTCCTATGGATTAATTTTATATATTTGCACTAAGAAAGTGTTTTAGCTGAATTAAAATGATAGAATTAATAATAGCAAATACTAATTTATTTATTAATACATTTGTCAAGGCGTGAAACGGAAACACAGTTTAAATAAACATCCAAATGCATGAATGCAATGATTTATAATCAAAAATAATTTTTTATTTCCCTAACACTCAAACCTGTTCCTTTTTTCTCAATATCATTAAATATCACCATTAATCAGTCCTTAAAACCTAAAACTCAGGTACAATCTTTGATTTCACTCCCTTAACAAATTCATTCCAATACTGTCTATTCTTTCAAAATACCATTGATAACTTATTGGGATGGTGGGAGAAATATTTTTGGCTCCAATGAATAAGAATTCCATTTCTACCATATTTCTTACTTGAAATTCTGACTTAGTCTCTTATCTTGGTTCTGTATGCTATCCTTTTTAATTTGTTTGTTTAACATAGTAGCCAAAGTAATCTTCTCAAAATTACTGACCAGCAGATATTTAAAATCTTCCAAAGCAGGGCAGTGTCTGTGGCTCAAAGGAGTACGGCTCTGGCCCCATATGCCAGAGGTGGCAGGTTCAAACCTAGACCCCGCCAAAAACTGCAACAAAAAAAAAAAAAAAGAAAGAAAGAAAAATCTTCCAAAGCATCCCATTAAAACAAAGACTAAAGTTACCTCCTCTTCCAAATGATAAGGTGTCTTGGGTATGATAGTGGTTGTCACCCTCTTATTTATATGACTTGGTAATTTAATACATGGGGAAGTAGGCCTGCCTCATTTGATAGGGCTACTTTAAAATCAGGACTTCAAAACAGCCCTATTTTGAAAATTCCCCCATCACCAAATACCATAGATCCTCTTAAAATGTTTGTGCCAAACATTGAGTCCAAAAGTCCTCTTTCCCCTGAACATAGCTGCACATATTTCCCCTCTTACATTTACTAATTGATTTTAAACAACATGTACTCCTTGTAGCCATATTTCTGCATGTGTCACATGAATCTCTTTGCTGATGAATATACAAACCAGAAATTGTTCCACTTTAGGTTCTATTGAGGGATCATGTTATGGACTTCCCTGATCCATTTAAACTAAAGAGATGTAGGGGGTTAAAACTACCTTAACAAATGGAGGCATTCTGTACCTTAGAGATGGACCCAATACATGAGAAGATCATTTACTTCAGTCAGCATATTTAACTTCTCGAATAATTTTCATACCATGTTGAAAAAAATGGCCACATGACATACCACAACATAGGCAGATAAAGACTCAATAATATATGATATCCTATGAATTAAGTTGGAACCAATACAATTTCTGATTAGTTGCTTTTTCCTGAAGTGAGTTTTTTAAAAGAAAAAGGAAAAAAAGAAAGGTATGGGCACCCATCAAGAACCCAAATTATCAAGTTCTTAGTGTATTCAGGGCAATGTTTTAAGAATCTCAGAATAATTATATCATAATTATGTCATATAGCCATTCCCATTTTACCTGTTTTGTAGATTAATGAAATACAAATGAACTGAGCTATGAGGTGTCTTGTCCAAGGTCACAGAGCAAACCCCAATAGTCCAGGTCTAGAGCCTTTGCTATTAACCACTGTCCCATATGGCTTTGCTATACAAAAGGTTAATAGAGAATATAAGGGAACAAAAGGAAGAGAACCTCAGAATTATAAAAGCCACATACAACAGACCCACACCCAACATCAGAATGAACAAGGAGAAATTGAAAGCATTCTCATTTAGAATGCAACCAGATAAAGTTGCTCACTATCTTTATTTCTATTCAATATAGTGCTGCAAGTCCTAGCCAGATAAAAGAATCAGGTAAAAGAAGGAAATAAAGGGTATCCAAGTGGGGAAATAACAGGTCAAATTATCACAGTAGAAGCAAGGAAGATAAAATACCTAGAAACATACTTAACTAAGGAAGTGAAAGACCTTGATGGGGAAAACTATGAAACCCTGAAGAAAGAAATTGCAGAGGATATAAATGAAAAAACACACCATGCTCATGGATCAACAGGCTCAATATCTTTAAAATGGCTAAACTACCAAAAGTGATTTACAAATTCAGTGTAATTCCCATTAAAATACCAATGCCATTTCCTGCAGATGTTAAAAAAAAATAGTTTTATGCTTCATATAGAACCAGAAAAGGCGCTGCATAGCCAATGTAACCTTATGTAATAAGAACAAAGAGAGAGGCATCATCTTACCAGATTTTAAGCTGCTATACAAAGCTATAGTAACCCAAACAGTATGGTACTGAAGTCTGCAATTGCAAGACACAGATACAAAACACAATATACAAGATGACAAATGTTATCAGTTTATACTGAGTGTTACAATTTTAATACAGTTTTTTCCTATGTGTGTATTTTATTTATTAAAAACCAAAAGTCATCTTGCTCTAATATTGTAAAATCAGGCTGTTTCCTTGCTGTGTAGATCTACTTGAACTTGATATTTTAGCTTTTCCGTCATTACCCAAAAGCCAACCATGGCTAAACTTAAAGGTCATAAATTATAGCACAAATGGCCCAACTGGGTATTTACTCAAAGGAACAAATAAAATCACTACATGAGATCTTACAGAAAGAAAACAAGAAGCTACTCACTAAATCTTGGGGAAAAGTCTCAACTTCCATTGG
Organism: Otolemur garnettii; assembly: GCF_000181295.1. Classification (NCBI taxonomy): domain Eukaryota; kingdom Metazoa; phylum Chordata; class Mammalia; order Primates; family Galagidae; genus Otolemur; species Otolemur garnettii. Next base: position 27,554,189 of record NW_003852411.1, on the reverse strand, counting down.
AAAAGGATAATAAAAGGAAGTGTTAAAATATTTTTTAAAAGTTAAAAGTGTATTATGGAATGAAAGAAAAACAAAGAAGCTTCAAGTAAAAGGACCACATTAAGTTTCATAATCTAAGAAAATGTAGAAATTATAAAACTGAGGAAATGTCATAGATTTTTGTAAGGAGAAGATTGGTGATGACCTTCAAAAGAGCATTTCATTCTTCTTAATTTGGGGATTGAGTTTGATTGCTAGCCTCTTCAGGTGGTCACAAAAGATATGTATGTGACCTGATGCATCACCAGGATCAGTAGAAGATAAGTGTTGTCATACAGTATTACCACAAAGGTCAATTTCTCAATGCCCTTATACATTTTATTGTCAAGATAAAATATAGTAACTGTTGCTAATGGGCATTTGGTTTGAGCCTCCATTTCTGAATGCATTAATCCATGACTTTTAGCTTCTTTTTTAAAGTAGCTGCTTTTTAATTAAGGCAGATGTTTGATTTTGATAAACCACTTATGAAAATAATGTTGTGATATAATAGTTGTACAGATATCAATGCCTTGAATGAAACATATTTGACCACTTGTTTTTATGAACTGAATGTAAATAAGACATTGTTAAGATAAATGTTCAGCTTTTTTACTAAACTTCAAGGGACATATCTACACATCTACTACCTATTCAGAACTGTATATTTCTGTATAGAAGATGCATCTATAACTACCTATGTGTGTGTGTGTGTATACACACGATACACATTAGGACTTTTTTTTCTTTTTTGAGACAGAATCTCAGTCTGTCATCCAGGGTAGAATGCCTGACATCCATGGTGTCACAGTTCACAGCAACCTAAAACTCTTGGGCTCAAGCCATCCTCTTGTCTCAGCCTCCCAAGTAGCTGGGAGCACAGGCTCCCACCACTACACCCAGCTAGTTGTTTTCTATTTTTTAGTAGAGAGGGGTTCTCCCTCCTGCTCTTGTTGGTCTCAAACTCCTGAGCTCAAGTAATCCACCCACTTCAGCCTTCTAGAGTGCTAGAACTACTGGCATGAGCCACCACATTGGTCTACATTAATTGGGACTTTAATCCAGTATGTAGTATGAGTGATTGTTTCACGTACAGCAGTTGCCCAGCTTGAAAGATTTTCTGGAACACATCTGTTCTCTGTGTATGATAAGTGCCTATGTTTGGTTAGAAACTTCTAAATCCTAGAACCTAACTGAATCAAATAAATAGATAGTTTCAATTTTAATTAAAAAATGATACTCCAAGTTTGTAAAAATGACCCTTGGGAGACAAGAAGTGACCCAGAAATATTATCTTTGTCATTCCATCTCAGACATCTCTCAGGTAGATTTGTAACTCCTTCCTTCTGAAATGCAGTCATACGCAGAATGCTGGGGAAAAATGCATTTTCCTCTTTGAAAATGTCACAGGGCATCCAGGCAATCTCTTTTAGTTTTATCTCAGCAAACAAATGTCCACTGATCAATATAAATGAGGAACAGGCACACCAACATCAATAGGAAATGACTTTTGTGAAGTACAATTTGATTCATGGCACGCAGTGGCCCTTACCAAGTTCGGTTCTATTATCAGCTTAAGAGAAGAAGATATCATAAAAGGGGCCTCCAGATGACTGTCATTTTCAAGTGGGGTGTTCTTAAGTTATAGACTTCTGCCACCTCAGAGATAAATGACTGGCTGCCCTTGACTGACCCTGTCTTTAAAGAAGGAAAGGCTGTCTTTACAGACACAGGGATGTATCCCGGAAAACTTTGAAAGACATAGCATTTAGAGACAATTTTATTTCTTTATCAACAGATAGTTCTCTATTTCACTTCTCGGGTTTTTATCACTTGCTGGCATATGTGTGGAAATGAGATCATAAGGTCTCAAGCATTCTTTTTCCTTGGCCTCTTAAAGACTTAGTCTATTGACAGTGTAATCTTGTACTTCATGGAGGTAGCGAACATGATGATGTCACGCCCCCAAGGGCAATGCCTGACTTTGTGCTTGGTGAGCAGTCTGAAATTATTAATTATTTAACAATCACATCCTGTTTTCTTCATGGCATTTTTAATGGTAAGAGAGTGAAATAACCATTGTGTGACACGCAATCACTCATGACATTCTTTAGAATCTTGCCGTGTAATGGAAAATACTTTGTACAAATCTTGCTCAGAAAGTTGGAAAAGCATTTGCCAGTTTCACAGCTGTCATGGGCCCAAAATAACTTTATAATTAGTTTTAAGAGACAAAATGGAAGAAGAATGGTTGACACGTAGATCCTCTAGCCACCATGGCTGGGTTTATATCCCAGGTCCCACTCTCACTAGTTATCCAAACTCTGGCAAGTGATCAGCTTCTTTTTGTGCCTCATATAGCTTTGTATGAAAAATAAAGAAAACAACAAAATCTTGTTGTTATGAGGATTAAATGCAAGAAATATTGAATAGTGCCTTCCACAAACTCAGAACTCAATACCTATTAGCTGCTTCCATTCATCATCCTTCTTTTTATTATTACCACCACTCTTATTAGCAGTGGTAGTATTATGGAAAGTCCAAGCACATACTTCACAAAAGTATTTTCAAATTGAACTTCTCTAAAAAGTAATTAGGCTGCATCTTTAAATTCCAAATGGTGAAGATTATGCATGTCCTGAGAACACTTTTACAATTCGAGAGTTTTATGTCTAGTATCTGGGATCAGAGCTTAACAACTGCTTCTAAATTCTGGTCCATATCTGCTTCATCCCTCTTCTACATCCAGCATTGATAAACTCTATCTTTGAAATAAATGAGATGAGGTTTACAGGCTTCTTTTCTTCATTGTTTTAAAACAAATAAAACTTCATGTAGAGGGCATGATGGTATGAGGTAGAGAGGTTTTTTTTTTTTTTTCTTTTTAAAGAAAAGATTTCTTTATACTTTGTCCATATTGGTCCATAATAGAAAACATATTTTACATTGTGATCCGGCACACATATGTGTATACAGAGGCACCACGAGCTTTGATGATGACTTTCTGAAAATGAGATGAGGGTGACCCCTCTGGGTGGGAAAATTAGAAAAAGATACCATCTCTTGCAGACACAGCCCCTGGAGCACATGACTTGGCGTATGTGAAGATGGCTATATTATCTCTGATGACCCAAGGCTGGGTGCCACTGTGAAGTACCCAAACTGCACAATCATAATATAAATGTATAGGTCTACCCATTTCTCCAATGAATGTTTCACACAAAATATTTCTCTTACTTTATAGAATGTGCTCTAATAGTATCCACCTTTGTAAACATAGTCATGATCCTTGAACCAACTCAACCAAGTGAGTTTGCAACTCACTATGGGGTCACTCTTTGGAATTTGGGAAACACTGTAACCCAGGGGGCTATAAAACCAGAAAACCCAATTGTGATTGTTGATTCTTTGGTTTACTAGCTGTGTCCCTGGGCAAGTTTTGGAGCCTTCTTCAGCCTCATTTGCCTCCTCCATAAAAATTAAAATGTAAGTATGGCTGTTAGGAGGCTGATGTGAGAGTAAGAGCCTTCATTCTTACATGTAAGATACTGAGAAGGGGGCCTGCCCCATAGCAGCTATGCTAGCTCCTTTCCTATTAGTGATTGACATTGCATGTTCACTGAACTTCCTCTTCAAACCCACTTCTTTCTCTTTTACTACAGTGCTGAGTGGTACAAAGAAATAGTGGTATGGAAATATGGGAATGGGATGGCAGCAACAGTCACTCAATCTGGTCCTAAAAGTTTTAAAGCAACTATACTGTTGTAGGCAGACCCAACTGTAGAATATCTTTTCTTTTTTCCTCTCTTCTCATAAGAAGACTTACCAAAACTTATGAGCTTTCCTCATGAACTCTACGTGACTCCGTGTGTGAAAGTGTGTTATATATTGCAAAGCGCTATGAAAATATTTACAATGATTATTCAACAAGCATTTATGGAGCAATAGCATGGGTCAAGCATTGTGCACTAGGCTGGGGATGAGAGATTGTTTTCCAGAGAAGTCCTCGAGAAATCAAACTTATATTATATTGTATTAGTTTTGACATTGATTCTCGAGGTCTAGTGTTGTTCTCCCTGCCCCCACCCTCCTGGCCCAGTTCCAGGTAATATCAAATCATCTACAAATAGAGACACAATATGTTCTTTTGCAGTTCTTATGCCTCTAATAGTTCTCTTTTCTAATTGCTTTGGCTAATACCTCCAGTAATGCATTCAATGATAATGGAAGTAGTGGGCAACCTTGCCTTTCCCTGTCCTAAGTGGTATGCTTCTATGGTTTTCCCATTATGTAACATGTTTGCTTTAGGATTAAGGAGAAATCCATCCATTTCTATCTTCACAGTGTTTCTATAAAGAATATATCAAATTATCCTAATACATTTCACCATCATGGTTTTTTGTTCTCCTTAGAGGTATAAAAATGATACATTGCATAGTAGATTTCCTAATGCTAAATCATGTTTACATTTCTGATAGGAATTCCTCTTAACTATAGTATATTTTTTTCTTAATTGGATGTTAGAGTCTATTTGGATTTTTGCATCAATTTCATAAATCTATAATTTTATTTTACTGAGCTATATTTATCTAGCCTAGGTATATTGATGTTATATTTGCTTCATAAAAAATTGAAAGTTTTTGGTAGAATAGCTCCTTGATAATGTCCCAAATTTCCTTTGTGGAAAATGCCTATAAAATTTTTTTCCTCAAGTATAATCAATTTTGGAAAGACAAATTTGCCTGGGTATTCAAAATTTATTTGTATCACATTGTATAAGTAGATTAATTTTTATCTCAATAGTTTTAGGAAGTACAAGAGGTTGTTTGTCATATGGCTGAATTGTGTAGTGACGTATGGGCTTTCAGTATACCTGTCACCTGAAAATTGTACATTGTGCTGGATAGGTAATTTTTGTTCACCACCCCCTCCCATCTTTCCCCTTTTTAAGTTTCCAGTGTCTATTATACCATTCTGTATAGCCATGCATACCCACTGTTTAGCTCACTTATAAGCAAAAAATACTGTATGTATTTTTCTGTTCCTAAAATACTTCACTTAGGACAATGGCTTGAAATTCATTTCAGTTGCTGTAGAAGACATTGTTTCATCCTTTTTTATAGTATCCCATGGAGGGTTTGTGTGTGTGTGTGTGTGTGTGTGTATAGTATATAGTCTGTATGTAGACTATACACACACACATAAACACCACATTTTCTTTATATATTTGTCATGTGTTAATGGGCATATACGTTGATTACACAACTTTGCAATTGTGAATTGTGCTGCAGTAGGCATATGTGTACATGGATCCTTTTTATATAGTGACTTCCACTTTGGGTAGCTACCCAGTGTAGAATGCTAGATCAAATGATAAGTCTACTTGTAGTTCCTTGAGGAATCTTTATACAGTTTTTCACAGACATTGTACTAATTTACATTCCCATCAACAGTATATAAAGTGTTCATTTTTCAACACTTCTGCAATAGCAACTAGTATGTTTTGACTTTTTGGTATTGGCTATTGTGCCAAGTGTAGGGTGTTATCTCATTGTGGTTTTAATTTGCATCTCCCTGGTCATTAGAAATGAACACTTTTTTGATATGTTTGTTTATCATTTGTAGATCTTTTTTTCACAAATATCTGTTCACGCCTTTTGCCCACTATCTGATGAGTTTAATTGTTTGTTTTTCTCTGATTTGTTTGAGTTTCTTCCAAAGTCTAGATATTAGTCCTTTGTCAATGTATAGTTTTTAAATATTTTCACTTTCTATATGTTGCCTATTTACTTTGTTGATTACTTCTTTTTCTGTACAGGACCTTTTTTAGTTTAATTAAATTACTTTGCTATTGTTTTTCTACTTGCTTTTGGGGTCTTAGTCATAAATATTTTGCCTATACTGACATTCAGAAGAGTTCTTCATACATTTTTTGTCTGGAATTTTTAGACAAATTGAATGCCTTAAATGTATAGGGCTTACATTTAAGACATTAACCCATCTTGAGTTAATGTTTCTGTAGGGAGACAGAAGGGATCCAGTTTCATTCCTCAGCATGTGGTTCTCCAATTTTCTGATTGCCATTTATTGAAAGGCCTACCTTTCTCCATATTTATTTTTGTCTGCTTTGTTAAAAGTCAATTAGTTGTAGCTATATGGTTTTATTTCTGGGTTCTCTATTCTGTTCCAGAAAAAGAGTTCCAAAATTGCTCTGAAGGGGGAGTTAGGCACTGGTATCAATGCAAAAGTTCCCAAGCGGAGTACTTCAGAGGTGACCTAGTGATATTCAACAATGATGTATATAGCACTTTTTGCCATTTTGTTAATTTTTGTTGTTGCTGTGATTGCCTTTGGGTTCTTCCTAAATTCTTTGCCTAAGCTGATGTCTAAAAGAGTTTTCCAACATTTTATTCTAGAATTCTCATAGTTTCATGCCTTAGGTTAAGTCTGTTATCCATCCTGAATTAATTTTTGTGAGTGGAGGTCAGTCATGATAGCTTATGCTTATACTCCTGGCACACGGTGGGGGCATGACAGGAGGATCCCTTGGGCTCAGAGATCAGCGTGAACAAAAATGAGACCCCCATCTCCACTAACAATAGAAAAATTGACTAGGTATTGTGGTGGGAGTTGTGTTGGGCACCTGTGGTCCCAGATACCTGGGAGGCTAACTCAGGATAGCTTGAACCCAGGGGCTTGAGGTTGCTGTGAATTAGGGGCAACAGAGCAAAAGTCTGTCTCCAAGAAAAGGAAATTATTTTTGTAAGTGATGAGAGGTGTGGATCCTGTTTCAATCTTCTACGTGTGGCTATCCAATTTTCCCAGCACCATTTATTGAATAAGAATTCTCTTCCCCAGTGTATGTTATTGTCTGATTTGTCAGTTTTGACATGCTATGACTTAAATTGCAATTCTGTTCATTTATATTGTGTTTATTAAAACCCTTGGTCCTTATTCAATTATTTTACTTTGTTTCTCATTTATCATATTGTTTTTCCTCCATTTAACCTGTTTTGAAGTGAATTTGCTACACTGAACAAAAAAAAATCTCCTTAAAGCAAGTAAAATGATGAGCAGCATGCAAGTAATATCTTTTTTAAATTTTTTTTTATTAAATCATAGTTGTGTACATAAATACTATCATGGGTACAGTGTGTTGTTTCATTGGATGAAAGTAATATCTTTTTAAAAATGCATCATTGTGGCTTTTCTCAATGAATAAGTTAAAAAAGAAAAAGTACATCACTGAATAAACAATAAAGTAAAAAAAAATTGTAGGCAAAATATCAAATGAAATCAAGAGAATAAAGAAGAGAACAAAGGTGACTTTCACACTGAGGACATTTATAAAACCAGATGAACTTGAATTTCAGTTCTCAGGTCATGGAGGTATAGGGGACTGGACCAAAGACCCATGTGAGCCTAATATGGGGAGCCTAAAAGGAAGCTGAACCTTCCATACCACATAAAACTAATGCTCTAGTGTCTGATGCTCTTGATGTAAGAGAAAACAAAAACAAACCAACCCATGGGAACTGTTCATAATGTTATTTGTCTTGAACTTCAAAATGGAACAAAGGAAAGAAGATACATGTACCCTCTGACTTCTTGTAACTGCAAGCTGGCCCTCACGCAGATATGAAGCCTGAATTCCTATTAATCAAATGTTTTGAAAACGTCAAGCTTAGAATTTAATTTCTTGAATTCATAATGTCCTTAAGTGTTTGGCAGAGATGATGAAAATTTTTTTTCTGGAAAAATTCACTTTCTGTGAAGCTTTCTACATCTTGTTACGGATTACCTTTAAAGAAATATGAGCTGTCAATGACACACAACCTAGGGGTACACATACACACATCCCTCACAAATACAGCACCATAAACAAAACCAGTATGAAAAAGAAATACCTCAAAAACCTCAGATTCTAAAATTATCAAAAATAGACTATAAAATTAGTATACTCAATCTGTTTAAAAAATCAAAGAAAAGCTTGAAAATATGCGAAAGGGAGATTATAAAAAATACAAATAACGTTGAATACAAAGCAAACCGAATTTTGAAAAAACCTTATGAGTCAGTGTAAAAGCAGGATAAATATAGATGAAGAGAAAATTCATGAACTGAAAAATAGATCGGAAGAAAATAGCCAGAAAGCAGCCAGAGACATAAAGATACAGAAATCTAAAGAGTAGGTTATGACACATAGAGAAAACAGTGAGAAATTCACAATGTCATATATCTAATTGAATTTACAGATATAATTCAAAGGAGTAGTATTTGAAGAAATCACATCAGAATTTTGTAAACATTTTAACTATTGAGAAAGCTATTGTCAATCCATCATTCCTAAAAAAATTGCAAATCTATCTTCTTTTTATGATCTCTTTGTCTTTGATATTCTGCAATTTTAATTAATGTATATATGTATACATAAAAAATATGAGTTTATACATGTATAGATATAGATACATACACACACACAAAAATACATATGTTGTGCTTTCTGTTATCCTTGGGCTAAAGTCTTTCATCAGTTCAGGAAAATTCTCAGTTATTATTTTCATAATGCCTCTTGTGAATATTCTGAATCCTATTCTCTTCTTTTGGTCTCAGTTTAGATGTACATGTATGTTAAATCAATTCGTTCAATTTTTCACATCTGTTACCAATTTTTCATACTTTCCATGTATTTTTATGCTTTTCTAATGTGTTAGATTCAGCTAGTTTTAGTCTATTGTTTAGATCATATACTAACACTAAAATTATATTTTTATTTCTAAAAATTATAGTTCTTTATATTTAAAAGTGCTTACTGACAATCTCCTGTTTCCAGTTTTTCTAAATTTATTTTTGATTTCTTTAAGCATTTCACACATAATACTTAGTAATAAATACCTGGTAATCAGACGATCTTAAACTTTGGGGGCGTGCATCTGCTGTTCCTTTTGTTCTAGTATCTCTTACTCCTGGCATCTTGTATCTTCACATGTTAGATATACTTACTATGCAGTCACGTGTTAGTGAATGTAGTCTGGGGAAATGGAAATTCCTGCGGTCAGATTGAAGGTAATTCCCTGCAGAAGGAATTGCATTTCCCACAGGTTTATCCAACTTCTTGCTGTTGCTCACACTATTCATTGTAGTTTCAGCTAATTGTGTTTTAGAACAACTGTACTTCTTTTGGGCTTAGGGGTTCCCTTTATTTGCCTAGAGTTAAGAAAACCATCAAACGTAGTTTTGTTGTAATATATTTAGAATCTACAGGTGACTTAGTTGGAGGGTCCTTAAGCTGCACCATGTCAAAATACCTTCAATTTAGGTGGCACCTGTGGCTCAAAGGAGTAGGGTGCCGGAAGGTAACAGGTTCAAACCTGACCCCGGCCAGAAACTTAAAAAAAAAAAAAAAAAAAAAAAAACCTGGCAATTTTTCTGGACCTTCTGTGGAAATGCTTGTCTTTCATTTCCCAAACATAATAATCTGAGAACTCATACATGTAGCTGCAAAAAATCCAGTTTTTTCCTATGTTTCTTTCCCTGATATCTCTGAGCATCTTTGAGGAACATTTTCATCTTATGCAAATCTAGCTTGCTTTTCATTCATAGCTTCAGAAGACAGCCTAGCACCTAAACTCCACCCAGCTCCTGTGGTAGCCTCTTGCCATTACATAATGAGTTGCTGCTGCACTTCACGTTGCGTTTCTCCAAATGAGAACCTATTTCTGCTTCCTCATTCCCCAAAGCACCACCAAAACCTCTTTAACATTTACCAAAAATAAAAATCCTGACTGAAAGCTTGGGGAGACAAAGAGGAATCAATGTTCAGAGAGAAAAAAAGAAAACTTTCCCTAAAATATGACTGTTTATAAATATGGTCCCTTATAGGGAAGCCTATGCCTAATACCCAACAGAATCATCTGTCTCCCTTCCCTCTTATTCCAATACTATTCCAGTGTGCAGTTCCACCAGTGAAGTTAATTGTCGGTGTTTTATAACAATTCTTTAGCTTAGATCATTACCATTCTGGAATAGTGTCCCAGATTCACCTTTGTATATCCAAAATGCATGAGGATGTTTAACCAAACAGGAGGACAATTGTGTTTAGAGAAGGCAACTCTCTCCCCTTCAGAGATGATAGAATGGCCACCAACTTTGGAATATGAATCTAACCTTTCACACCAAAAATGCTTCAAAAAATGTTGAGTTTCCTTCCTAACTAGACATCCCCATTTTTTATACATGTGTATAAAATGTGTATAAAAAATGTGTGTCACCCTCACACCCACAAAACACTGCAACCTCTTCGAAGGCAAGAATGCTGTGTTGTCTTTTTGTTCTCAGTCCCAGGCAAAACCCCTGGTACGGGATCATGCCCAATATCCCTTTGTCAAGTGCATGAACCAGTCAATGGCTATGTAAATTCACTTTCCATTAAATATTTGGAGAAGTTCAATAGGGAAACAATATTTCATGTTTATAATATGTTTTCCAGGAAAGGAGCAGGAGGAGAGATAGGGGGAGAGTGAGAGAGAGGAGAGAAAAAGACAGAGAATATGTGAATGTGCGTGTGTGTCCTCCTTATGGGAACAATAGGCTTGAATATTGATGAAGTGGAACCTCAGAGCCACCGTGTGCACTGAACTGGAGTGAGACAGAAAATACAGCAGACTCGTGACCAAACAGGAAATGCCCCAGTCTGTTGACACAGCATATATTCTGAGCCCAACCAGTAAGCAGAAGACGCTGACATGAATGAATATGGTTAAAAGCAAATGAAACAACCATGAGAGGTGTTTCTCTTCCTGACTTGGTGGCTGCCGGCTTTCAGAGGCGGCCAGCAACAGGGGAAGGGGGAATCTGCATAAAATATTCTGAGCAGAGCATGGGTAGCTGGTTCCAGACTAGATAAACAATTTGACAAACACCCAGAAAGAATGTCTCTAACCTTCATAAAACTGAAAGGACAGGCAAGAAATGAGATGGACGACACTGTCATGGAAATTACAGTCTCAGCGGTTTGGAGACATTTCATTCTGCAGAGGAGCTGGCACACTGGAGGAAGGATAAACAGGAAGTTTGAAATCTGTCTAAAATGGCATGGCATATTTTTCTTGGGGTATGGTATTAAATGAGACTAAAGTTCTTTCCAGAAAATAATATCACCTAAAGTTCAACTCATCTTTTGAACAACTTAGACGATTGACAGGAATTATTTAAGCAATTGCAAATGTCGTTTCCTAAAAATCATGAGACTAAATAGAGTCTCAGGAAAGAAATTGCTCAGAGGAAAGACATTGGTCTATTAGTAAAGTAGAAAATGTATAAATCATGAAAGGATGCGTCTGCGTGTGGAGTCCTCTTGCACTTAGAGCCCTATTCCAGACAGTCTGGCACAAAGAAAGCTGAGCTGCTCATTCTTACTCTTAAAGAGCCTAGGTAGGGAGATAGGATTAACATGGGCATACTTACAGCCACTGATGCTGATTCCTGCTAGCAGAACACACAGGGTTTAGGAGTGATTTAAATATACGTAGGTGTCAATCAGGGAAGGCTTCCTAAAAAAAAAAGTAAGTTTTATATTATGAATTAATGGGGGAGATGTAGAAAGTACTATGAAACAATTGATAATTTAATCTTGAGGAATAAATTTGACAATATATATCATACCTATGTTCAAATTTGTATCTCATGGTTGTTTTAAGCTTTCTATCGAAAGGTATTTTTTAATATCATACAATCACAGTGTGCCAGTTAATCTTATGTGTTAATTGACTAGGCCACACAGTGCCAGATAGCTGGTGAAACACGATCTCTGGGTGTGTCTGTGAGAGTGCTTCCAGAGGAAATTAGCATTTAAATTGGTGGACTGAGTAAAGAAAATGGAGAGGGGCACCATTCAATGCTCAGAGGGCTGGAATGGAACAAAAAGGCAGAGGAAAGTGAAATTAACTCTGTCTGACTGCTAAGCCGGGACATCCATCCCTCTTCCCCTGCCCCCAGTGCGGCTGGTTCTCAAGTCTTCAGACCCACACTGGAATCTATCCCATCCGCTATCCAGCTCACAGGCCCTCCGACTATAACCCTGGCTTTCCAGGGGCTCCATCCTGCTGATGGCAGATCATGGGACTTTTCAACCTCCGTAATTACCCAGGCCAATACCTTACGTTATCCTATCTATACACACCTGTGTCTGTGCACACACAGGTGTATCTTATATCAGTTCTCTTTCTCTGGAAAACCCTGACTGATAGACACATACTACATATGCCTCAGAAATCAGGGAGGTCCAGCACTTCCCAGAACTGAATGTTCAGTGGAGTTCTGTTAATATCTGGTCAGTAGAAAATAAAAACAAAGAAACCATGATCAAGATTTTGTGAAATATTTTCTGTTCTCTTGCCTTCTAGGACTTCTAAAAGCCTATCAGCTTGTTAAAGGTTTTGAGAAATCCTTTATTGAAGGGACCTGTTTAATTTATTTGACCCAGAATTTTCTAACCTTATTTGACAGAGCACTTTTTAAAAATGTCTACTAACATCTTATGAAATCCAATGAACAATTTTTGAATCACTAATCTCTTTCAGCTTCTCGATTCACATGAAACGGAAATGGAGCTAAGCTACTCGTCCAAGGTCACTAGCTCCTTATTGCTAAAGCTTGCTGCTGTGTGCATCACTTTGGCATTATAATTACGTTCAAGTTCAGACACTGTGTAAGTCTACATTTTTGTTAAAACTAATACATTATGCTCAATGATGGGGTCTTCGTAAGGGTTTTAGAAACTAAAAGAAAGCAATATCGGGCTCAATGAAATGTTGAATTTTCAAAAGGAGCTTGCTAGCAGAGAGTAGCTCCTTAGACAGTGTTCCCTCCCCCGAAGGTGTTTAAGAAGAGATAGGATAATGACTCTTCTGGACAGGATTAGAGAGAAAACTTCTAAATCATTTCGGTGGTGATAAGCTCTAAAGTACTCTTTTTGCTTTGTGTTACGCTGTTCACGGCTTGTCGTGGCTAGTTTAATAACAAGAAAAGTGAGCAGAAAAGAATCCAGGGCTTAAAACTACCATAGACCACTCGGCCAGAGCAGTGCCAGGGAGAAAGACATAGCTGTCAGCCTGCAAAAGAAGCACAGCCTTGTAGCAGGGCCAGGTGTTCACAGAAGCCAGGCTGGGACTGCAAGCGCTAGCTCGGGCGAGCAGTGACAAGGGTGGTGAGCAGATGAAGCCAGGGGGTCAAGCAGTAGGCAAATCCTTGGGATCTGGAAGTATCCCAGCAGATGGCAGAGCCACCAACACCAGGATGGCAGCCACAGGAGCTCCGTTCATAATGCTTTCTAACACCTTCCGAGTGGCAGTTTGGGTCTGTGCTAGATGGTGTTCTTTTATTTTTAATCCTAGAATTGGAGAGTCTGGGAAAGGAAGAATGAGATTGGCACTATCAGGTATATATTTAAGAAAAGGCCACCGTATCCTTACCAGGTAAAGAACTGATGTGGGAATGTGGCCAGAGCTCAGTTGCCATTACTAGACTATGAAATCTTTGTCAGCATGACAACAGGCGGGATCTGATTCTGGGTCCTTGTTTCTCTCTATCGTTTAATATTTTAAGAAGTAGTTCTGAAGACCAGGTGGGGGCTGAGCCTACAGGTAGAAGTCAAGTGTCTTCAGCTACGAGAAGAGGAAAATGTTGAAGCTGAGCTCAACAGCTGCTTCCCTTTCCAAGATGTGTCTCATCAAATAGAAAAAATACAGAAAGCAAAGTCCTTAATGACAGTGTTTCCTGCCAATGATTTGTGTGGCAGGTGTAGCAAGCTTAGAGAGTAGCTGGTTGATGTTCAAGCTGATGTGTTATGTTAGCCGGAGAGGTGATGTTCTAAATGTTAGCACGATGAAGGAAAAGTATAGGCTAGGAGAGGAGAAGTTGACCATAAGAAGTAAAGGAATATTTTCTGTGGCCCATTATTACAGCATTGCATCATTCTGCTTCCTTTAAAACTTTAGCAGTCAAGCTGGGCATGGTGACTCATGCCTATAATCCCAGCATTCTTAGGAGGTAAAGGTGGGAGGATTGCTTGAGCTCAGCAGTTCAAGACCAGCCTGAGCAAGAGTAAGACTCCTATCTCTACTAAAAATAAAAATTAAAAAATTAGGGCAGTGCCTATAGCTCAGTGGGTAGGGTGCTGGCCCCATATACTGAGGGTGGTACCTGGCCCCAGGCAAACCGCAACAAAAAATAGCCAGGGGTTGTGGTGGGCACCTGTAGTCCCAGCTACTTGGGAGGCTGAGGCAGGAGAATCACCTAAGCCCCGGAGTTGAAGGTTGCTGTGAGCTGTGACTCCACAGCACTCTACCAAGGGCAATAAAGTGAGACTCTGTTTCTAAAAAAAAAAAAAAAAAAGAAAGAAAGAAATGAATTAAAAATTTAGCCAGACATTGTAGCAGGTGCCTGTAGTCCTAGTTACTTGGGAGGCTGAGGCAATAGGATCACTTGAACCCAGGAGTTTGAAGTTGCTGTGAGCTAGGCTGATGCCACAGAACTATAGCCTAGAGAAACAGAGTAAGACTCTGTCTCGAAAAAACAAAAACGAATAAACTTAAGAGTCAGACATACCTATGAAATAATATTGGTAGGACTGTGGGAGAGTAGAGGATGGTGGTTAAGAGCATGAATTCTGGAGTTAGTCCTCCCCTTTCACATCTCATCATTTACCAACATACGACTTTATGTATATTATTTAGCCTTCCAGTAATTTACATTCCTCATCTGTAAAAATGAGGATACCAATAACAACTATTAATAAAGTTGTGTAACCTGTGTATTTATGAGTATATGCTTATATATCCAACAAGATAAAATTCAAAGTTATCTTCTATTCTACATAACATCTGCCAGAAAATTGAAGAGGGCTACATTTCCAACTCATTGTCTTTGTTTGTTTGTTTGTTTGTTTTTTCCTGAGACAGAGTCTCACTATGTCACCCTCACAGTAGAGTGCGTTGGTGTCACAGCTCACAACAACTTCCAACTCTTGGGCTTAGACAATTCTCTTGCCTTAGCCTCCCAAGTAGCTGGGATTACAGGCGCCCACCACAATGCCTGGCTATTTTTCAGTTGTAGTTGTCATTGTCCTTTAGCAGGCCCAGGCTGGGTTCAGACCTGCCAGCCTTGGGTTATGTGGCTGGTGCCCTACTTAGTGAGATATGGTCTCCAAGCCAACAACTCTTTGTTTTTTTGAGATAGGGTCTCACTCTATTGCCCAGGTTAGAGTGGAGTAACATCAATATAGTTCACTATAACTTCAAACTCATAAGTAACTGGGACCACAAGTAGGCATCATCATGCCTGCCTAATTTTTTTTTGTTTTATAGAGACAATGTCTCACTCTGTTGCCCAAGCTGGTCTCAAACTACCAAGCACAAGCAATTTTACTGGCTTGGCTTCCAAAAAACTAGGCATGACCCACGACATCCAGCCCTACCTCATTGTTTTAATGCTGGCAGTACCCTAATACCAAAACAACTCAAAGATGTTACAAAATATATCAGTATCCCTCATAAACATAGACTCAAACTTTTTAAATACAGTTTTAGCAAATCAAATGTAACAATGTAAAAATTTATCCCAGGAATTCAAAGGAATACTCTAAAAATAAACAATGTGATTCATTAAATTAATCCGCTTAAAAATGAAAACCAAATTATCTTCTGAATATAGAACATGCGTCTGACAAAATCTGACATTTATTACTGACAAAATATCTCAGCAAACTAGAGAAATTAACTTCCTCAACATGATACAAAGTATTTACCAAAACCCCTCCAGCTAACACGAGGAAAGACAGAATGCTTTTACTCTTAAGATCAGATCAATGATGAAACTATCTGATCTCATTGTGTCTATTACAGATTTTAGCCAGTGCAATAGGCAAGCAAAAAATAAATACATAAAAGGCATTCATATTGGAAATAGAAGTCTTTAGTTTCAGGCAACTCCTACTTGTAGAAAACACGATAGAATCTACAAAAATGCTATTAGAATAATTAAATGAGACAGGCAATGTTGCAGTTTTTAAGATCAATGCACAAAAACTAATTGTATTTCTAAATACCAACAATGAACTAACAGAGAAACTAAATTATGAAATACCAATTTTAAAAGCATCAAGTCTTCAAGAGATAAATCTGAGAAAAGACACACAAGATCTATACTCTAAAAACTACTTTTGAAAAAAACATTTTTAAATTATGGAAGACTTAAGGAATACCTAAATAAAGAGAGGGATAAGAGTATACACATATCATGTCCATGGGTTGGAAGATTTGATATTTTTAAGATTTTAGTTTTCCCCAACTTGATCTGAAGATTTAAAAATCAATCAAAATGGATCATAGATCTAGATGTAAAACTCCAAATTATAAACATTCCAGAAGAAAAAAGTTTATTTGGACCAAAACAAACAAAATGACATAGGGGTATGTTTCACTTTCTGAATTTTCTCAGCGCATAGTGCAAACTCCATAAATGATGTATGGATTGATTGATGGCCATGAATCCCTAAGCCTCTGGCATCGAGAACAAGTTATGAGTACCTATCGTGTTCTCAATATGCAGCATAATTCTGTATCCCTGAATTTTTAAAATGGCAATATTGCATTTTATATATGGAGAGTAAGTATTTTAATAAAACTAAAGCAAGAATAAATTACTCTAATTTCAGTGCTTTGGATTAACAGTTTGAAAAATTTATGTGAGTTCACATTTTCTCATTTTTTAGAAACACTGATTGAAATCCTCCAGGTAAAGAGAGATTTTACACGTGAACATTTCTTGCATGCAGCAGCTCTCTTTCTACTTGTCTTATGTTTTTGTGCATCCAATCACCAGTGGAAATGATTAAATCTCCAGGTATCATTCTATCTGAGGGAAATGAAATCACTGGAACAGAACATGTTCCAAGGATTATCTGTCTATTTATCCAGCCAAGAGATTATGTGTTATCTGTCATTTGTTTGCTGCTTCAACGGAGTGGTGGGCTGGACTGAATGAGGGGAATATAGGCTCCCAGAGCTAGAGAGAGACACAAGAGTTTCTCCAGTGGTACATTGATATGCATAAGGGAAATAGTACAATTTTCACAGGGTTTTGAAGCCATCCAGAGAATCCCTGAGATTCGTGGAATCGGATGCTACTGATGGCACCCTTTAAAAAAAAAACAAAGACATATGGGCAATTTGGGGAATAGTGATAGCAAGCATGACAATTGCACCAATCAAGCCTGGCCTTTTTCCCTCTCATTTTCCAGTTTTATTAAGGTATAATTCATAACGAGAAACTGTACGTATTTAAGGTATGCAAAGAGATGTTTAGATATATGTATACATTGTGAAATGGTTACCATTATCAAGCTAATTAACATATCCATCACCTAATATAGTTACCATTTTTGTGATAAGCACATTTAAGATCCATTCTCTTGGCAAAATTTAAATATACAATATGGTATTATTAAGTATAATCTCAATGCCATACATGAGATCTACAGAACTTAGCTTATCCTACATAACTGAAAGTTTATATCCTTTTACCAGTATCTCCTCACTACCTTCTAACCCTTTATAACCACCATTTTACTTTCTGCTTTTACAAGGTTGACTTGTTTACATCCCACATAAAAGTAATATCATGCAGTATTTGTCTTTTCCTGGCTGATTTGGAATGATATAGCCCTTGTTGAAAGTGGTACATTGATGTCCCTTAATATTACTGTATTGCTATCTATTTTTCCCTTCAGTTCTATAAATATTTACTCTTTAAATTTAGGTGCTAGGAAGTTGAGTGCCTATGTGTTTATAATTGTTCTATTTTCTTGATAAATTGATGCTTTTATTATTACATATAATCTCATTTTTTTACTAATTGGTTACTATCTGCATGTAATATCTTCTTCCATCTCTTCACTTTCAATCTGCATGAACATAAATCTAAAGTGAGTTTCTTGAATACAGCATATAATATACCTCAAAAAAATTCTATTCAATCTCTCTATGCCTTTTGATTGGAGAAATTAATCGATATACAATTAATTATTTCTAGGGGAAGACTTACTGTTACACTTTGGTTATATTTTTCTGATTGTTTTACAGTTTCTTTCTTTCTTCTGCTCTTGCTGTCTTCATTTTTGACATGATTTTTGTAACAATATGCTTTGATTCCTATCTCTTTATCTTTAGTGTCAGTAATAGCATTTTTTTTTTT
>NW_003852411.1:27467574-27535000 GCF_000181295.1 Otolemur garnettii | reverse complement strand
TTTTAGGGACATAAAGCTCTAGATGTTTATTTCCCTTTCTATATTTGGGGCAATTTCTGTGATTCATTTTTTACTTTTTCTTCTCCTTTCTCTTTTTCTCCTTCTGGGGCTTCTATATTTGTGTGTTGGTTAAATTAATGGTATCCCATAAATTTCATAGGTTTTTTCACACTTTCTCATTCTATTTCTTTCTTTCTTTTTTTTGCCCCTAGACTGTTATTTCAAATGATCTATTTTTTCTGCCATGTTGACTGTGCTGTTGAAGGTCTCAGGGAAACTGTTAGTTCATTGTGTTCTTCAGCTCTAAGATTTTTGTTTTGTTCTTTTTTATGGTTTTGATCTCTTTGTTAATATAGTTATTTTGCTCGTGTATTTTTTTCCCAGTTTTGTTCAATTTATCTCTTGTAGCTTACTAAGCTTCTTCAAGATGATTCTTTTGAATTATTTGTCAGACAGTTTATATATCTCTATTTTTGAGGTTGGTTACTGGTGTTTTCTTTGGTGGTGTCATGTTTCCCTGATTATTTGTCATCCTTATAGCCCTATGTTAGTGTCTGTGCATTTAAGAGGTAGGTATAAATCTAGTCTCTATAAACTAGTTTTAACAAGAATTGGTCTTCACCCATCAACCTGTCCAAAAACTCTAGGCAGACCATCTGACAGGACCCATGGGTAGGCATCCTGCTTAAGCTTTTAGGCAGGCTTATCTGGTGCCTAGGTCAGCAAATGAGAGAAACTGCTACCTTTTCCACAGAGGACAGACTGAAGTTGGGTTCATAGTCACTAATCTGGCATTGGAGTGAGCCTTGAGCCTGAGTTTACATGGACTAGCCTAGCACTGGTGTGATGTTGAAGCCAGAGTCCACAGAAGTGTGCTTAGGTTCTGTGTCCTCAGTTGCTTGTCTATCTAGAGCCTAAGGTCATAAAGGATATCTTGATGCTGGAATGAACCTTCAGCCCAGGATCATGAGGGCCAGGATGGCACTGGGATGGACTAAATACTCTTTTGTTTAACAGAAGCTTGTCAAAGACACTGGCTGCAGACATGTTTCCACTGCCCACACTTGAAATTTCCTTTGACTCTCAACTACATAGGGGTGACTCTCTTTCTCTAAACATGTGTCTGACTACTCATCTTTGCTCTTCAATTCCACTAGAATATCTAAATTTTTTCTTCAGTGGTCCTTACAATTCCCATATTATTAATATTCATATAGTGCATATATAGTTCTTCAACTGCTTTGATGGACTATTTTAACATATATTCATCAACAATGTCTGAATGATTTCATATGATGATCTTACCCTTGAAAACAGACCTCCACCCAAAACTTAATCCATCAGCATTTCTCTCATCTTTTGCGTTCCTATTGCTTCACTATCTAATGCTTTTTAGTGTTTAGAAAGATTTTTTAATAATGCTTATATTGTAATAGTACAAATTAACATGGCTTATTGATTAATATTTTTTTCTCAAAGAAACATTGATGCAACCCATGGTAAATAACCAAATTTTTTGTCAATGTAAACAGAGAAATGTCAAAAGGGTGAAAGAAAGAAGCAATTGAAGACATGTCTGATTGTTTAGTAATATCTATATAGGCACATTTTAGTAATTATAACATGTATATACATATGTATGTATATGCATGAATACACATGTGGTGCATGTGTACTATTAATGTTTCTAATAATTTGTGAGATGTTTTGGCTAATTAGGAATGTGGGAAATTACCTGAAATGAACTCTTAGCGTTCTTTTTGGTTAGTGTTTGGTCTTACTCAATTTAACTTTTGTTTCCCACCTCAGTGTACACGTTTGCAAAATGAGACTAATAATACGTTTTCCAAAGGGCTATTATGAATGATAATTAAGATAATTCATATAAAAGCATTTAACTTAATGTCTAGAACATAGTAGTTTAGTAGAATATTGATTAAACACCTCTCAGCTAATAGTTATCCTTATTAAAGTAACTTTAATTCTATTTAGCATTGCATATTGCCCATATTTAGTATTATAACTTCATTGTAGTCTACTTATAAGTAATCCTCCAGATTTTATTCTAGACCATAAAACTTAAATTTCTATAGCTTTTTCTCATAGATCTTCTATCTGTCTTGTTAATTATGGAGGCATAATTGACTTCCAGGTAACCAACATAGAGGGAGAAAGCTTGGATATAATGCCCTAAAGTTCTACAAGAATTATAATCATCACAAAACATTACATATGGATATTCTCGAGCATTTTTTAAAAGATGAGAATTGATTGACTTACTCTCTGGCTTGAGAACTTCTGATTTAAGAGAGACAATATTGATACATGCCTAACGAAAATATAAATTGTTGACCACAGGTTGAAAACATTTTAAATCTTGTAAGATTTATTTCTTAAGCTGAATGGTGAATTTAGAGATATTAATTATATAATTATCTGTACTTTTATGTTTGCCTGAAATATTTAATTATCAAACAAACTATTGAAACCATTCAAAAATATAAAGGCACACTTGAGAAGAGGTAAATTAATTGATAATGATTTTTTTTATAGACAAAAACTATGATTGACTTATTTTACATTAAAACTGAATTTTTTATATATTATAATTTGAGGGGGTTAAAATGGTTTTATTAACATTGAGTGAGATTTGTTCATTTTGTGCTCCACACTGAGTGTTGACTCTGAGATGTTTCTAATATTAGAAATACACATGTGATTCTCTACACTCTGTTTATATATTTTATATTCCCATCAGTGTGTTTCCTCTTATTAAATATTATATCTTTCTTATAGCTCTGAATCTTGTCCTAGTTGTACTGAATTTTAATACGCATTCTACTAACTAGTATGGTATCATTTGCACACCTAATGAAGGTGGTCATTCAGGTTATGGATTGGACTATTAAATCCTATTAAATGCAGAATAATTGTGATGGAAAATCAATTGCTATGCCATTCCAGGTTAACATAACTCATTGATATCAATTATTTGCATATTCACTAGTGATATCTACCCACCTTAATATGTATATATGGTCTATTATGCCTACTCTGGTAATGGATACATATATCATCTAAAACAGAATCAAAAGCCCAACAATGACATAATATTATATTTAGATCCACAGCATTTCTCTTATCTATAAAATCAGCCATTTGTTCACTATGGAATTTAAGCAGTTTTACAAAATTACTTTTAAAAATATCAAATAGTTCTCTGTGAAAAGAACCATAATAACGTCACTTATTCTCTTCATTTTTAGGTGAAGAAACCGTGGCCTTGAGAGCATAGTATTATTGATTATATGGTCTTCCTTTTTGTGAGCTTTTAAATAAATACATTTTAAAAATATTTTGGGTTAGTTTCTCATACTATCTACTTTGTTTTAGCTGGTAATTAATTGGTTTGTTGGTTATATTTCCTTAACATTTTCCCAGTAATAGAAATTAATGGGTCAGAATTCTTTCATCAATCTTCCAATAATATTGAAATGCAGAAACAACAGGCATACAACATTTTTAAATGACTTGTTAACTATTCCAAAGGTCAACAATTTACTCTTGTTTTTCTTTACCAGGTTTTAATAATTTCCCTATTCGCTGTATCATTCTGTGTGATAAGATAGAGCCACCCAGTATTGCTAGCCAAAATATTCCAGTCATGAAAACATTAATGAGGACTTCATGCCCTTAGGAGGATAAGCAATTAAAACAGCTAGTGAGCAACTCAGTCTTATAGTCATCAACATAACCATTGATTGCATAGAGATTTCGCATGTGTTTGAGTCTTTGGTTTCTCATTAATACCTATATTTCATAAATTAATCACAAGTTTTATTTTTATTTTTTCCAAAAAAGCATTTTATTTCATTTCATCTCATAGAACAATGTCCTAAGATTGTTAGGCTCATCATGCTGCTACCCGTTTTCAAAAAGCAAACAGTCTTAGGTAGCAAGGAGGAAACATTAACAATAACGGTTCTTACTGCATGGTAGTGTATATGGAGAAAACACATTTGTTTGGAGACACTAGTTTCATAGGTCAAAATAAAAGATGAGAAAATAAACACAAAATATGAAATTCTTTTGAAATGGAATTTTGCAGACACATGAATTGAAAATACACCACTGCAATTTAAAGAACTAAAGAGCATCACTTTAAAAATGATAATTTTGAGGACCTCTTCCACCTCCATCTCTACCACTTTAAGGTTTCTTTGATATATTATAAATGGCTTATAGTTTGTATCTAGAACCATTGATAACTTCCAAATAAATCAATTGTGTGAACATCTTGACTCACATTTATCTCCCATATGTTCTAAAACTTAGATGTTCTGAAAGGCTATTGAGAATAATCCCAAAGTCAGAATACTCATCATTGTTTTATTAAAATGAAGATCAAATGTGGTGGGGTTGAGAATCTAGTATTTAAAACTAGTTTTAAAAATATTTCCAAAAAATGTCTTGATGAAATCAAGCACATCAGAAAAGTTTCAACAATTGGCAAGATATTTTTAGACCTAAAAAATCTTTTTGAATTCTAATTTACTCTAGAAAATGACAAATCTCCAAATAAGCTAAATAACCGTCCCAATTGCATCTTACTGAATTAAGTTCGAGGTGATCCAATCTCCCTAGGAAGGACACTGTTTTTTTGTTTTTGTTTTTGTTTTTTTTTTTTGCAGTTTTTGGCCAGGGCTGGGTTCGAACCCACCACCTCCTACCAGCGCCCTACTCCTTGTGCCACAGGCACTGCCCTTTTTTTAATATAAAAAAGATTATTTTGAAGAAATTACAGAGTAATACTAAGCAATGCAAAAGAAGACTTGGGTTGCAGAGCTGCATCATTTTCCTGGATGGAAAGACAATATTGTAAAAAAAAATCAATCAAAGTTTCTCTTAAAGTAATATCAAAGTACTAATAAAAGTTTTAAAAGAAACGGGGAAGAGAAAGCAAAATCATGTTAAAATTAGCTCAGAATAACAAATAAGAAAGAATAGACATTTACTAAAATTCAAAGTTGTCATGACTGGGAAGACTTAATCTGAGGGGTAAAGTATATTATTAATATATTGTTATTAAAACCTTACGCTACTGGCACTAAAAATATAGAGTTCAATTAAAAAACAACCCCCAAACAGCTCCTGATGTCTAGACAAATGGACAAATAATAAATTAAGCATTATAAATTAATAAGAAGTAATAGCCAATGAATACTATTCTTAAAATTTTATTAAATACATGACAAAAAGTAAAATTTTGTCTTTACCTTACCCAATGTATATATGTAGGCCTATGTGGATCCAGATTTTTTGAAGGATATAAGCTATCACAATTCTGAGTGTCCTCATTAAGAAAAAGAATACACTGTTATAAATACATAATTAATTATGAGAGTAAATATTAACTTAGGATGAAAAGGTAAGAACACAACACAAACTTCAAAAAAGCTAATATACTGAACAAATATCATGAAATCTGGAAAATGCATTTTAATTAAGCAATTGTCTGACACTTCTTTAATACTTTTCCTTTGTATGTTTTAGCTGCATAGCCTTGGATTATTTCTTCACTTAAATAGCAATTCTATGCTTTATTTTTGATAGTTTAAGGGAATTTCTTTCAGATCCCCAATTCATTATGGATAATGAATGATATGTGAATTTTTAGGACTATGTCAATTTTAGGAAAACTTTTATGAAGTTTATTTAATATGTGAGCTATAAGACTTGAGGAATTTTCCAAAAACTAATTTCTGGCTTCTTACCTTCAGGCCTTGGTGCTTCCTCATTAGCTGCACACTTTTGGTGCTAAGCAGCAGAGAACACAGTCATCATGCATTAGAAACTACCCACCCATCACAGTGTCAGAAGTCCAGTAGGTTGGCACAATGGAAACCTTTTCTCCCCTAGTAGGGCCAGATATACATGAAAATGGCGGTGAGCTATATAAAAATATCTCATTAAACCCAATCTAAATGCACCCCCAACTCAATTTCCCTTTAGCCGGATCCCAAAATGCCTGCAGCTACCGTGATGCAACCTGCTATGAAGGAAATATAATAGAGAAAATGTGTGATTCAGGGAAAGAATGATGAGGGGAAATTAAAATGGAAAGAGATAGTGGTCTTAATTGAGTATAGTTAGAAATGTCTCACTTTTGCAATTTTTTTTTTAAATGTAAACTTTGTAAATGTGATTCTAGGCCCTTCATGAGATTTATGGTAAATCTACCACTGATTATCGCCATTTTGTACTTTAGGAAACTGAAGCTTGGAAAGTAAGATCTTGTAAATTGCAGAGCTGAGCTTAGAAGTCAAGGCCAGATGAATCCAAAGATAGTACTCTAAAACAGTAAGCTATCCTAATAAAAGTAAAAAGGAGACTGTATCTTCAGTTTATGAAAAGGCTATTTTGAATTAGTACAAGGTCACTATATTCTAATAGAAAAATGAGCAATATACTAAAAAGAAACAAATAGTCATTAAAAATCACTCAACTTTTAAAATGTGTATGCATTTTGTCAAATGTTAAAATAATCTTTAAATGATGATACACAGCACTGATAGACTAAGATAGGCACATGCAGTGTTCTGAAAACATAAATTTGTACAAGTTTTAGGAAATTCATTTTTCACTTTGGCAAAGTGTATTAATAGCCTTGAAATGACTCATTCCATTCCACTTCCAGAAATATAATCTGAAATACTAAATGTGGATAAAACTTTATATATAAAGGTATCACACTATTTATAAAGGAAAGAAGGAATAACAAAGGGAATAATTAAGCGAGGTATGGGGTTATGATATAGAAAATGAAATACAGTATACGATATTAAATTGTGATTATGTTTCATAATATTCATAATTACAAGATAACAAGTGAAAAAATATGCACAATATTCAATACAATCTCAATCATGTAAACTCACACATGCAATGGCACAAATAATTGCTTTATTTCAGCCTATAAAACAACATTCAAACCTACTCTCCTTCCTGCGGGAAAGCTCATGAATTGTGGGCGTATGTCTAGCTCATACGGGGCTGGAAGCATATATTCTTACCAAAGCATTCAATGTAGTGCAATTCAGATCGGCATCATCAGACATCATCCTCAGCTCCACATTCACCTTCTCCACTGTCGTTACGGTCTGCACAGCTGTGGTTGTCTGGCTGGTGGTCTCCCAGAGGTAAGTGCATTTTTCATTCTAAGGCTGTATCAGAGAAGCCCCTGGGCTCTTATGAGAGGAAAGGCACTATATAAATGCAAAATAGTCTATTTTATTCACGCTGTCATATAAATAGAGATCTACTTTATGCTAGCAGTTTTTCAAGGTAACTGGCTATTCTTAGTATCAGGTTTCTCATTGTCAGGGCCTCCATAATCTACGGGGCAAAATCATTTTCTACCCCGGAACAACAGGTGCCTGCCTTTCTGGGTGCAGAACGGTCAGGAGGAATGTCATCTTTAGCCAGTACTAGTCCAGGCAGAGAATTAGATGATTAGATGGTTCAGACAATAGCTGCTTCCAGCTGACCCTAACTCTGGCTGAAGCTGCAGAGTTCTGGCTGCAAGAATATAATGAGCCAATCATTTTATACTGGTCTTAGCAGTGGCCACCTTTCACATCACCTCCTGCATGGGGCCGTAGGGGAAAAGGCTCTGTGGTCAGGCTTAGCTGGGTTTCAATCCCGGATGTTCTTTTGAGAGCTCTGTGACTTTGAGTCTAGTTCTTCATTTCCAAATGAATGCATCTATGTGTTAGGGATGTTATAGCACATGAATAAATGAGAGAAAGAGCAAACCATTTAGAACAATGCCAAGCACACAGTAGTTCAATACCTGTTACCCATTACAGTCAATGGTTGTGTTTCTCATTCAGCACCAGCCTGAGAAAGGTACTTAGGACACTTGCTGGGATGGGGGTTGGGGGTCAGCTGGAGGATAGGAGTTACAGGGCCTTGTATCTGCATCTTCAAAACTCTATAAGCCCTAAACATAGAAAGGTCAGAGTTGGAAGTGACTATCAGAAACTATCTTTTCCACTCCTTTCATTTGTCAAGTAAGGAAACTTTACTAACACAAGCCAATATGACTCCATGGTTCTGTCTGACATGTTGTAAGCTTCAAAATCCAACACACTGCTACATTTGACTACAAGTTTATTTGGCTTATATTCCATCTGTTTCTAGTTTCTTTCTCCCCGTTTAAAATGCTATAATAAAATTTCACTGTGATGGGACGCCCACTCTTTTCACAATACACTGCATTTTGTTCCCCTCCAGTCTTCATTGCATAATCTCACCTGTTACTTTGATCAACTTTATATTGTTTCCTTGGCATTAATGCTCAAGCCAGCTCCTTGTTTTCCTCAAGTGTTTGGCAGAACCACATCTTTTAATTTTGTCTCACCTTACACATCTAAAGTTTGAAACTCAAAAAACGTATATGTGTTTAGAGAAAGGTGTTTACTATGCATGCCAGTGACAAAGGAAGAGCCTGCCCCTCCCATTGCTATTGTACTCTGCTAAGGGACTTATGCCAACCCTCTCACCATCTGAATCTTTGAATTGAAATTGGGCATCCATATTCCTGCTTGTTCTCCCAAGGAATTCTTCTGTCCTACATATAATTCCTCTTTTCTGTCTCAACTCTGTGGGAGGGGGAACGAATCCCTCTCTCATGCCTCCACGTGGCATCCTTATCCTATTTCCCCTTTAAAATATGAAGAGTTAGTAATATGGTTCTCCAGATTTTAGGACATTTTTTAGTTCTGGTGTTTCTGGTAGTATCATCGTTTCTCTTGACCATGTACCCCTTTGCCAGTCTGAGGAAGCCTCTAGATCCCTCATGGTACTGCTTCAAAATGCAAAACATAAAATGCATAAATTACAAGGAAAATTAATTATGGTGAAAGAGCAAATCATGGAAAAATTGCGATATAGAACCATATGTGTCTTTATTAACACATTAAATAAGATATAGTGGTGGGTCTAATAGCCACTATCATCTCAAACACAAATGTTATTTCTAGACAGCTGCAAGAACCGTAATGTGGTATGAAAATATCTTTGATTTCTAGTGATGACAGCCATAAGTTTTGCTAATCCTACTGTGATTTCTTCCTTACATTCATAAGGCAAGAAAATGCTAACTTCTAGTTAGCTTCAAGGGAAAATGAAGATGTAAGTTTTCCCATTTATGTTCAGGGACCCAGTGGATTCTACCCAAGAACCCCTTGGCCTGTGTTAAGAATTCCAGCTGAGCTTCCTGCTACAGACCTCAGCAGCCTGGACCAGGGAAGCTGTCCTGTGCTGCTCCTCCTCTTCCTCTCCTGAAGGCAGAACTCAGGAGCCCAGGCAGGGCTCCCCTTGGGGCCTGGCTGTTTCTTCTCCCTGTGTCTTGCTTTGTGAACTTTGGGCAGCAAGGTCTCAAATTTTGAATTTAGGTGAGGAGGAAACAAACGGATTTTACCAGTTAGGAAATGTTTCATAGAGTAGCAAGTTCTCTCTTCTATTCCCGAAGTCACAGATACATAAGCATATTCTCTAAAATTTGGAGATGACCCCAGGACTTCACTAGAAGAAAACCTCCATGAGGGCAAGGCTTTGTTGTGTTCACTGCTGCTTCCATAACCATTAGAACAGCACCTGGCACTGCTTAAATATTTATTGAGTGAATACACAAATAAGTCAGGTGAAAGGTATTCTATAAATACGATGGGCTTCTGAGAATTTTTGGCTTTATTTGAAAACTAGTATTGAGAGGGAAAGCCAAGTGCCCCAGAAGTAGTTTTCATAAAAATAAAACCTTAACATTTCACAAGAAAATAAACATGCACATAGAAACATGCATACTTACTAATAACAATGAAACCGTACTGCCATGAAATTTAAAAAAAGGTTTTGTTTTATTTTAAAATCAAAATAAAAGGTATTTGTTTCTAGAGTAATGATCTAGAATGCATGGAAGAAGAAGGTACCTATGTATGCACGTCAGTGCATGGGGAAAATGAGCAAAGTAGGAAAATGTTGTGTACTAAATTCTATAAACAATGATGATGGCTGTACCATCTGCATCACAGATGATTGGTGCGTATTTATTGGATCAATTAATGAATGAACTAACAACTCAATACCAGGTAACTTCTTCCTCTCCTTAACCTTCCAGCATTGTACAAGGATGCTAGATTTAATACCAGGGGAGTAAAAGAAGCTAAATGATAACCATTTCATCTCAGAGAATAGGAAAGGATATTAATTGGTGGCCATGCCAATGGTGATTTCTGGTCAACCACAGAAAGCTGGGTTGTGGTAGCACTAGCTCAGGTTCAGTACGATGAGACAGAGAAGAGTTCAGGAGTGAGAAGTCCATAAGTAGTTTAGAGGGCCCCGCTCCTGTCTATCACCCAGGGATAAAATTAAAATCATACAGTTCCTTGAATTCATTGGAGAGCAATTTAGATACTACTTAATATATTTCATTTCCTAAAATGAGATTTCTTGAGCATGCCTGGAAAATGCTCATATAGCTTCCCTTGGGACGTCTACAGATCATACCACTTTATAAGATAGGCAGCTCAATTATTAACAGACATAACTTTTAAAAGGTTCATCTTTATGAGACTTGAAATTTGCCACCCTATAATTCCACCCAACACTGAGCACAATGCCTATACAGAGAAACCCCTTAATAATTTATTTTGTTGAATTAATATTCTCATTTTTACCCCAGGGTTGGGGACTCTGCTCTTTCAAATAATAGACTCTCTGCTGTTTTTTCTGGGTTTTTTTTTTCTTCTTTTTCCAGAAGGAGAGGATAATCAGGAACAATGTTACAGGAGACAAGAGCCCAACACCTCGTGACCATAGTTGCATTTATTCATCTGACAAATCTGTTTTTGGCCTTTTAAACAAAACCTTGTTGGCCCTACTAGATGAAAGAAGAAAGAAGAAAGCAATACAACTGTTCAAATATTAACATCAGCTTCCAGCTGTATCTTTCCCTAAATATTCCCTTTTCCCAATGAAATTTTTCAAATCTCTCAATAGTCACAGTTTGTCCAATTATCTGCCTTTCCTGTGGGAGCTCGTGTTTATCAATTTTACTCTTGATGTCTTGAACTAGACCAAGATATTCAAGGGTGGTATGATTTTATCAGAATACAACGAGCCCATCATAACACAAGATCTGAATTAGGACCTCCATTAATGAATGTAACTAAAAATTTTTCTCATCAATTTCAGCACACATTGAGTTTGCAATTATATGTATATAAGCAAAGGGTTCCACATTTAACTCTATTTCATTATTTTTAGCCATATTTTTCTATCAATTTACATTTTAATTTAATGTAATTTATTTATTTTAAGAAAGAGTCTCACTCTGTCACCAGGCTGCAGTAAGTGCCATGATCATAGCTCACTGTGGCTTTGAATTCCTGGGCTCAAGTGATAGACCCACCTCAGCTTCCCAAGTAGCTGGGACTTCAGGAACATGACACCAAAACTGGCTAATCTTTTAATTTTATTTTTAATTGTAGAGATGGGATTTCACTATATTGCTCAATCTGGTCTTGAACTCTTGGCTTTAAACTATTCCCTCCACATTGTCCTCCCAAAGTTTTCAAATTATAGGTGTAAGCCACTTCACCCAGTCTACTTTTTTATTTTAAACGTAAAACTTAGTGTCTACCTCTATTAAAAATTTTCATTTTATTGGTTTAAATGCAATAGTTCAACATTTCATTCTTCTTTCTGTTATTTTCCCACTAGTTCAAAGGAAAAGATTTCTCTCCACTCTAATTTCTTTTTTCTTTTTCCTTTAATCAATCTGGGAGGTACACGTTGATTCTGTCACATGTATGTATTGTACTCCACTCTGACTCCTGATTCTCTCCCCCTTTTCACCACATTACACCTATCTTCCTCAATTATAGTTCGGTGATAACCTCTTAATTTTCAAATCTAATGCATTTTTTAAGTCTTTGTCTTATTTGATCCTTTGTAGTATTTGGTGATGTTAATCATTGTTCATTGGTGAAGATCTGTCTTTCCTTAACTTTTGTTACACTGTTTTCTAATAGCTCACCTTGTGCCATATTAATTTTGTCTTTGGTCTTTCTTTATCTTTAACTTTATACCACATGCTTTTATATTTATTTTCTATTTACTCAACTACGTTCATTATTTCTCAATTTTTATCACAATTCTCAGTCTAGACTTATTTCCTTAACTACTAGACATATATATTCCACTGTCTGCTGGAAATCGAAATTTCCACACTCTTAAACACTCATCTCAGTATTTTTTTCAAACTTTTAAATGTTAATCAGCGAGTCTTTACTCTCTTTTCCATGAAATTCCTCCTTTGTATCACCACCCATCAGAGACCAAGCACATATGTGGCAGGTTACTAGTATTACAGATCATATTCAGATTCCCTTAGTTTGCTTTATAAGACTCTTCACAATCAAATATTTGTATTGAATTTACTATAACAGGACTCAACTCTAGGTGCTTTACTTATATGAATTCATTAAATTCAACAATCTGATAAAGTAGATACTATTACCACCATTTTAGAAATGAGGAAATGTATACAAGACAAATAGCCTTCCCAATGTCAGTAACTGTAAGTGGAGGAGCCGGGCACCAGACACCAGGAGTCTGGCTCCGGGATCTTTTCCTTCGCCCACCCCATGTTATTGCTTTCCACAATTTGGCTCCTTCCTACACTTCCAGATTTCCCATACCAAAGTCCCCACCACATTTATTGTCTTCTAGAAACATTGAATTTCTTGTCTTTTCATATGGGAGCAAAACTCAATGAAATTCAAATGGGAGGGGAAGAAGGGTTGGATAAATTCCCACCTGATGCACACATTGCAGGGGTAAATTGCAAGCTTTCAGGAACAAGGGAACTACTATACCTCTGACTTTATCTACACAAAAGCAAACTATGTAACCAACTCATGGGTATCCCTAGAACAACCTGAAATTTTTTAAAAAAGACATACTCTACATCTAATATTTCAATTATATCATGATTTTTCTATGATAACTTTGAATTTTTTAATGTTTAAATTGTCCTGTTAACTTTCTAAGGGTCACCAATGATATACCTATTAGATCTTTATATAAATTCCATATTTATTATTTTTCTCCCATTTATTTCCATTCATGTGTTTGTTTTTTTCAATCCTATCTTCAATGTCTTTTACTGGGGGTTCAAGTATATCTACTGTTCTTTTTGCTACTGGCTTTCTTTCTTTCTTTAAGACAGAGTCTCACTTTGTCACCCTTGGTAGAGTGCTGTGCCATCACAGCTCACAGCAACCTCCAACTCCTGGGCTTAAATGATTCTCTGGCCTCAGTCTCCCAAGTAGCTGGGACTACAGGTGCCTGCCACAATGCCCGGCTATTTTTTTTTTTTTTTTTTTTGCAGTTGTCATTGTTGTTTAGCAAGCCCAGGCTGGGTTCAAACTCACCAGCCTCAGTGTATCTGGCTGGCACCGTAGCCACTGTGCTACAGGCGCCGAGGCTGACTTTCATTTATAAAATCTTTTTACTTCTATTTGATTCCTGAAATCTGTCAGGTCAAATTTTCATCATATTCTGCTGTCTTATTACTTCTTCAATCTCTTGTATTCATTTTTAAAATACTTGTGTCAAAAGGTTATTTTCTCTTTGATTTTCTTTATTTCCAAGGGTTGTATTGACCCATAATTGTCAGCTGATTCATGATGTAATGTGTATACTTTACATTTTGCATGTTAATTATTTAGTTTGTTTTTATTTGCCTTTATTTTGAATAGTGTCTAGCAAGGATGTCTCAAAACAGCACGGGGAAGGGGAGTGAACTGAGAAAAATACAACATAAGAGAAGACCCGGAGACCGAGGATGGGATCGGGAGGGCTGACTTTGTTTCTGTGTCTTCTCTTATGCTGTATTTTCCTCCTTCCCAACCAGTTCCACTCTGGTTCGCTCCCCTTTGCTGTGCTGGTTCGTGACACAAGGACATGTCTTTTTTTTTTTTTTTCTTTTCTTATCACATTGAATAGGGATCACCTGCTTCTATGGCTACCTGTTTGTTGGTGTATAGTGTAAGAAAGGAGAAGATAACTGAGCTGAATTAAGAGACCATTTTGAGGTTAGTCTGCAATCTCTCCCTGACCCATTGTCTAAATAGGTCAGTGCTGCTGTAACAAAGTACCATAGACGACGTGGCTGAGTAAAAACAAATTTATTTCTCACTTTTTTTTTGCGCCCTCACATTTTCAGGGGACAAAAAGTTTATTAGTTTTACATGTGGAATGAATCTATCCTCAAAAATGTATAAATAAGAAATTCCTACTGTTCCACTGGACACCCATGTGAGATTTTTGCTGTCCATCCCAGTACAAGCTATCGTTTCTATTCTTGCTGCATTTTTTTTTTTTTTTGGCCAGGGCTGGTTTGAACCTGCCACCTCCTGTATATAGGGCCTGTGCCCTCCTCCTTTGAGGCTCAGGTGTCGCCCTATTGTATTTTCTTTTTGACTATACCTATTCTCCATGATTTCCCTGACAGCAGCAACACTTTTTCCTGCCCCAAGGTGGGTAGAATATGGGCCTTTGACCTGTATTTCTCACTATTCTTGAGGCTAGAAGTCTGAGATTAGTTTCTGTTATGTTTGGGTTCTAGGGAGGGCTCCTTTTCAACTGTAGACTTCTGACTTCTTGAGTGTCCTCACATGGCAGAATGACGGCAAGAAATCTCTCTGGGGTTTCTCTGATAAGAGCACTAATGCCATTTGTGAAGGCATCATACTCTCAGCACCAAAAATAGCTTTCTGCTATCTGCAAAATAGCCTATCCTTTCAATCAGGCCCATTTTCCCTTTCTATGTCACACTGGGTTGTTGAAGAGTGTTCTACACACTTTGACTTGCATCACAAGCTAAGGGCCATATAATTTTACCCATTAGTATGTTTAACCTCCTTTGGGAGAATGTCGCCCAGGGTTCAAGCGCTATAGGGGATGAATCTGCCTTTGTTTTCCGTCGGCCCTGGATGCCCTTCTTCATAGCCTTGAGGTTGTGATTGCTTTCTAGCTTAGTCAAAGACAAACTTTGCTGCTTTCATTACTCTTTCTGTTTCAGTTGATTTCAGGAAAACAAGTAAAAGTGCTTTTACTCTGCCATCTTCACCAGCCATCTTCACTCACTTTTTGTCATTATGGGTTAGACATTTCTTTAAGAGCCTATGTGTAAGAGGTCCTTTCCTACCTTATCACTCAAATGCAGGATTTTATCTAACATTATATTGTTTTGGTCATTTCAGGTGATTCAGTATCATATTCAAGAAATTAGATAACAAGTCCCATGTACCACATTACCTGAATACTACCTGACTTAATTGCGTATTTTATAAACTATGATCATTCTTTTTCTCTGCTTGTTTCTATTATATACAATTTTCCCTATATCTTGCTGTTTTTATTTTCTGGAAAGAAGAAATGGGCATTTAATTAGATCTTCTGTGGACCTATTATAATCCCATAAATAATTGTAACCACACTTTTGAACTGGTGGGCTAACTACTAAGAATTTCACATTAGAACACAGAATGATTTTGGAAACTGTCCCCAGCTCCTCTGATTGTTTAGTGCATTCACAGATCAGGTAACAGTAATTGCCTAATTCCAAATACCTTGTGCTCAACAACTTGCAAGAATCCACAGTAACAGTGTGTTTGAGAAGTAAATTATCCCCTAAATAGGTGACCCTGATGCCTCATGAACTAACTATGCCTTCCTCACTTATTAATAAGCATCATTTCCAAGCAACCAAGATGTATTGAGTGGGGAGTCCCCAGGTGCAAGAGGGTCCAGAAATAGCTTTGACTTTTCCTTTTTTTAATTTACCTTGTGGGGCTGTGGGGAATGAGCAATCCTTTAGTCTGTCAATATCACCAGCAACAGCACCACATGAAGTGAGGATGGGGAGGGGAGGAGAGAGGTGATGGGGGAGGCTCAGCTGAGAAGATGAAATATGTATTTGACACAGAAGAGGGTCCTCAGAACTCTGCCGAGCTGAAATGTCAAAAGCAGCCACTGACAAAGAACTGAGTCATCAGAATTTTGACATTGACAGGGCTACACTACATGCAATATGTGTGAATTCTAATACCACTAACTGTTGTACCCATGAGTTAGCTAGGACTGTTCTGTTTCCGTCTTTGATTTTCAGTGAGTTTGTCTTATTTAAACAATTAAGATACATGTATTTATTACTTTTTTATTCGGATTAATATAAGGGCACATATAATTATGTTACATTGTTTGCATTTGTTAGGAAAAGTCCAAGGTGAACAACTACAGGCCCACATAAGAGGAAAAACACAAATTCAACAAGGTGGCAGGGCAGGGGAGAGAAGGGGCTCATTAAGCTGCCCCCACTGGGTACAATGCAGGGGTATACGATACACTTCCTGGGTGAAGGATTCAAATACTTATTTATTTTCTCTATTTCTCATCTCTATTTCTACTTTCCTTTATTTCTTTCACTCAAAAAAATATATACTGGTATGTATTATATCCTTAAAACTGTGTGTCTTGCTATCCTTATGAAGTAATGTGTTTCTTATCTGGTTTGAGGGATGGCTATTCAGGAGGTCAAATAAAATAATGCATCAGAAGTATTCCAAAAAAGAGGAAATAATACAAATGTGTGTTATTTCTCTTCACCACAATTACAAAATCGATGCACTGTAATCCATTGCAGACACGACTATAGTGTCAATTATGACTTTATAGCAAACCCAGGATATTGTTTACACAAGATGGGGGAAAATAGTTTCTTTGCCGAGGCTTGCTTTCAATTTTGTCGAACATTATAATTCTTTATTGAAAGAACTAGAAACCACTGTGTTTATGCCCTCATCTTGTTTCACCTGTTTTCTGGCAGGATTCAACCTTTGGCAAGGTTGTTCCAAACCATGCATGAACTTTGAATGGGAGGGAAACTCTGCATTGTTTCAGTAAGAACATGTTACTAGAAAAACAGCACATTTCAGTGCTACAGAAATAGTGCATATCCTGCCCTTACTCATTACTCATTACTCATAGCTGCCTGTATTTTAGCTTTAAGGTTCCAAATTAAGTTATTTATAGAAAAATGGCTATGTCTTCATGTAACTGTACATGCATAGCCATGCCTATGTGTATATTACTGGTTTGAGAAAAATTAGGAGCCACCTCAACCACTGCTGTCCAAAGTGGTTTCCAATTTGTTGAGGCCTTAAAATGTGGTTAGTACAACTGAGGAACTAACATCTTCAATCTTCTTTAATTTTAATGTAAATTAAAGAACCTGAAGGAATATAAAATGTCTTTCTGTTAAATACAACTTCAGTGGTCTGAGAGGACTACCTTTCATTTAAGCTGTTAACAAAGTAGCATCAAAATTAAGATGCACGGTGAATAGAGAATGTGCACATGATTTCAAAGGTTTAGCATAAAAACATCAAATATTTCACTAATAATTTTTGTGTTGATTATCTGTTGTTGTGGTCTGAATAATGGCCACCCATAGAAATCTGATCATCAACTCAGGACCTTGTGCATGTAACTTTATTCAAAAAATAGGGTCTTTATATAAATGTTTAAACTAAGCATTTAAACGCAGTCACAGATTTCCTTATAAGTGGAACCAGAGAGAGTTTGGACACACATGGAACACTAGAAGGTGATGTGACTGTGGAGGCAGGGACTGGAGTGATACAGCTACAAGCCAGGGAATGCAAATGGCCTTGAGAAGCCGAAAGAGCCAAGAAAGAGCCAGATTCTCCCCTCGAGACTTCAGAGGAAACGTGGCCCTGCTAATTCTTCAGTTTTTGCCCAGTGAAATTGATTTCAAACTCCAGGCTCCAGAACTCTCTATTCTCCAGAGAGAATCAATTTGCTTTTCAAATCCACCAACTTGTGGTCATTTGTTATAGCAGCCGCAGGAAACTAATGTGCTGGTTGAAATTATGATATTTTGCTCATGTCGATTTAAATATAATATTATTAAAATTAACTATCTGTCTCTGTTGTTATTGTTAACAACCTTCTTGCAAATTTTAACTTTATTATGTGGCTCTCAAATTTCTGCCGGACAGGCCTGTCTTAGACGATGGAGTCTACCTAAGAACCATATCCCCCTTCACTCCTGATGGATTGAAGATCCCCAGAGCACTCGAAAAAGAAAACACATCTTTCTGAGAAATAATTCCAAACAGCTTCAATTTTGAGTACTCAAATTTCCCACTGCCAATCTAATATTTATCTTCATCTGTGAAGTAAGGACATAGGCCAGCCTACATTTAAAATTAAAGTTTCCCTGTGGTTTATCTGTTTTTCCCATTATGTTAAATACGGCTTTCCAGGTAAATATAAGCACCATAAATAAGGAGATTTCTCTCTTATTCCCCCTCACTAATCTTCTGTTAATGAGGGAACACAAAGGGTAGACAGGGTAGGTTGTTTCTTCTTCAGTTAGAGTACTATGTAATAAAAGACAAGAAAGCTAGAAGCCTAGACATCCACTTGCTTTCAAAGATAGAAAAACCAAATACACATACACAAAAGGACCCAATATATCCCAAAAGACTTCATTAATTTATACTCCTGCACACCTTCTGTTCCATGGATTGAGATCATCTCACTAAGTACTTAAAAAATATATTATTAACATTTGCATAGCACTTTTCCCTTCAAAGTGGTTTATGAATGTAAACTTTTCTTTTCTTTTTTTGCTATCCTTACCAAATGCCATATAATACTGAGAAGAGGCCTGAGTGAGGGCTTGGAAAGGATAATTCATGGTGAGTGGTTTTGTGTTTTCTGGCCTTACCATTATGCAAGCCAGCCAATAGAATAACAGTAATTACAGGCAACACACTGTAATGAGGTAATTTGATGAAAATAATCTCCATCTTGTCCATTGTTACTATATGAACGTGATAGTATACAGAGGCTCTACACATAGCAAAATTCTGATTTTCTGGTTTGTGCTTTTAGAAGCCTGTTAGAGACAGATGAGGGCTCATCTCCCCTTGCTGTGCTTGAGCTCCTCATAAAGGCAAGCATGCGTGCATTAGCTGGACCTGTTGTTTGGTACCCTAATTCTTTAAAAGAGGAAACAGTGAAGTAGAGAAGGGCAGTGCAATCTCTGCTTCCTGGAAGAACTGCTGCTTTTTAGCAAACTATCTGTTCTGTTCTTAAAGGGGATTATGATTACAAATCTTTCCTAAAACACTGTCTATCAAAGCTGAACTCCCCCTCCTGCTACAGCCCTTCCTATGTGTCTGCTGTCTCCCATCACAACAGTGCCCTCTCATGACACATGATCATAACCCCTTCAAATCATCCCTTTCTTCCTCTCTCACTTCTAATCCTAAATCTAATCTGCACACCAAACCCATGTGATGCCTCTTTAAAACTTCCTCTCCTTCCCATTTCCAGAGCTGCTCACCTAGGGATCCCAATTGCCTTTCTATTCATTAAACTACTTTATCGAGGTGTGATTGGCATGTAATAAGCTATACATATTTAATGTACACAATTCTATGATTTGGGGTAGAAGTATGCACTGTGAAACCACCACCACCATCAAGGCTATAGGCCCATCCATCTCCTCCCCAAATTTCCTCACATGCACTTTATTATTTGTGGGTGTGTGCATGGTAAGAGAACTTAACATAAGGGCTACCTACCCTCTGAGCAAATTTTATGTATACAAGCAGTATTATTAACTCTATGGTGTTGTAAAGTAGATCTCATCTATTTATTCTGTGTATTTGTCCAAAGGAATTGAAATTACTATTTCAATGAGATGGCTGTGCTCCTATATTCATTGGAGTATTATTCACAATAGGCGAGCTATGGAAACAACCTAAATGCCCATTAACAGATAAATGATAAAGAAAATGTCATACATACGTACCATGGAATATTATCCTGCCTTTTTAAGAAAGGGAATCTTGACATTTTCAACAATATGGACAGATTTGGAGGACATAATGGTGAGTCAAATAAACCAGGCATGGGTAGACAAATACTGTCTAATCTAGCTTATATGTGGGATCTAAGAATTAAACTCACAGAAGCAGGACTGGGTGAAAGGGTAATGGGAGATGATGGTCAAAGGGTATAAAGTTTCAATTGTCTAGTTGCCTTTCACCTAGATATTACAACGGGCTTTTTACACCATTCAGCCTCAAATTTTTTTCTTTCTGTCTCTCCCCTTCTAACCTTTGCTTCACAGTTTTGCCATATTAATCTTCTTAAAGTCAATCCCTAATCATGTTCCTCCACTCTGCAGCCCTCTATTCCATTAGGAATAAAGTCCTGAAGTTCTCAGACCCTATGTTGGCATTCAAAGCCCTCAGCAATCTGACCTCACTCTACTCTTTGACATTTACAAGTCCTCCT
Organism: Otolemur garnettii; assembly: GCF_000181295.1. NCBI lineage: Eukaryota > Metazoa > Chordata > Mammalia > Primates > Galagidae > Otolemur > Otolemur garnettii. The sequence goes on along the minus strand of NW_003852411.1, from coordinate 27,514,534 downwards.
CATATGCCAAAAAGCATGACCCCTTGTGTTTTTTTTCAAGTTTTCTCTACTCTTTAGTGTGTTTATAAAGATGTTCCTGTGATTCTTTCTCTTTTTAACTCCCTTCCTTTCCATTATCTTTGCTTTAGCTGCAGTTTTCTCCCCATCTTTTAATGCCCAGCATAAATTGCCCTGTCTCCATGGAGCCATCTATGATCCCTTTCTTGAAACTTGTCCTCTTGCACCTCTGTGCTTCCTTCATCCCCTAACAACCTCATCACATTCTGCTTTGCGTTACCTCATGGGTGTATCTCATCATCCTTTCAAAGTGGGAAATTCATACAACTCAGGACGATGTCTTGCCCATCAGTTCATTCTCAGTGGTGCCTAGATGTTAGGTGTTCAATCAGCATAGATGGAACAAAATGCAGTGAGTCCACCCCATGCCTAGTTTATTTTTAAGAGCAATGCACACATCAGATTGAACTGGAACTGCCTTGGGGGTAAAAGCGAAAATGGAAGAAACAGGAGACAGCAAAATGTAGTTTCCTGAATTGGAGGCAGGCCAGAGCAGTGGGTTAACAGCAGTGCTGTTAGGCAAAGTGCTTGACCACACAGAATCATTAAAGCTCCTTTACTCCCTTCCTGCTGGGAAACCCCTACAAGAGGGATTTGCTTTGAGAGAGAGAGGTCTGTACACATGATTATTCTTTTTCCTCCAAACCCCAGGGGTAGGATACTGGTAATTACTTTTGGATCTATTCAGTGTAATTACACAATAATCCACAGCCACCTATAAATACTGTGTCATTACATGGCATTGTCCTGGTAAACTCTACTAGGTTTCCTTGTTGGGTAATTATAGTGGTGCCACGGGGCAAAGATTAGTGGCACTAAGAACTTCTAGCATTACAGTCACATATCAGCTACAGGACACTTTCCATTTGTACACATATAAACTACAAAGAGCCAGCAGGTTGTGAAGTTTGGGGTGAAGAAGGAGCTTTTCCCCTCTATCCAAGGGTGTAGGGGAGGATATCAAAATACATGGCCTACATTTTCTCACAATTCAAGGTGGAAATTGGAAGTAAGGACGTGGTTAGCAGGTATCTATGCTTATTTCTTTGAAGAATAGATTACCAACAAAGTACACCAGAGCAATAACTCATCCTGGAGTAAAAGTAAGAAGTAAAGAACCAAGTTGATGGTTTGAATGCTTGCTTTTTTCACTATCGTATACAGACGTTTGAAAAGCATTTAAAATTTTGTTCTTATCTTTATACCTCCCTCATTCCCAAGTGCCTAAAATGTGGCTTTTTTCGGTATAAGACGCTCAATAAATAATTAATTAAGAAATAGTTGAGGATTAATAGAGGAAAGGAAATTAGAAAATAAGGTAGTGGGGGGAGCAGAGGGAAGGAGGGAGAAAGAAGGAAGAAGAAGGAAGGTAATAAGCTTATGCATCAAGCCGAAAGTTTTCTTATGCCCAGGTGGGGGGTGGAGGGTTGGAACACTTAACACGAGATCTACCCTCTTCACAAAATGTTAAGTACACAATAGCTTATTGGTAACTATAGGCTATGTTGTACAGCAGACCTCTGAAACTTACTCATCATGTATAACTGTGACTTATACCCATTGAATGACAACTTTCCATATCCCCCTCACCCCATTTTCTGGCATTCAACATTCTATTGTCTACCACTCTACACTGGAAAAAACTGAAGGCATCAGACTTCCTGATTTCAAAGCATATGGCAAAGATATACTGTATAAATTAAAACAGTATGGTACTGGCATGGAAATAGACGTACAGACCATCAAAGTAGACAGCTCAGAAACAAACCTAGGCATATATGCATGCTCAATTGATCTTCCCCGGGGATCTAATAAGGATGCCAATGGGAAGAACTCCCTGCTTACTGATTTAACTTTAGAGGTTCCCTGGGGTACTCTGTTGAGAAAGACTATATGAGAATGATTCCTGAAGGTGCACAGCAGTTCCTGAGAAGCATGTATAACAAATGTCAGGCATCCTCAAGGTGTTGGAGCCATGTAACCAATTCTTAAAGAGTACCAATAAAATGTAGAGCCAGGTGATCCCTAAGCCCTGAGGTCCTCATTGAACACCCAGGGCCATCAGCTTTATGTCCAAGGACAGCCATAACAGAACTGATACAACACAAGAAAGTTTTGTGGTGACACTGAATGACCATTTCTAAATTAGACGAATTACCCAACTTAAGCAGCCAGAAAAATGAATGGTCAAGGAAATAATATGGAAATAAAATATAAATACTTGTAACAAAAATGCTCAGACCAATCTATTAACACGTCAGACAAGGTTGCCACCTCTTACGAGCTGTGCAGCAGCCAATCTGATTCGTGGCCTGTAAAGGTCAAGAGAGGGTAAATGGCAGCTTCTGGATTAGAGCTCACAATTTCTGTGCCATTATTTTGTTTTGTGTTTTTAGCTAAAGAATATTGATAATTGCGTGTTAAATTTTAAAGCTATTGCTGCCTTGTCAAATAACAAGCCTGTAAGGATCTATGACAAGGGAGTGCCTTGTTTTGCTTCTTCCTATATTGTCACATTTTCACAAAGAGCATGTAGTATTTTATATTCCTTTATTTTCTTTTTATATAAAGCTATTATTAAAAGCTACTAAGTGGTGAAACAGGTGACAAGGACATGAGAGTTTGCTGCAGTATTCTTTGTACTTTATAAAAATTTGATCCATAAAAATCATAAAGGCTGTGGGTGATGCTAGACTAACACAATGTTAGAGCTGACAGAGATTTCAGAATTGTCCTTAGTATTTCATTTTTTGAGTAATATAATTAAGGTCCCGACAGAGCAAGTGATTTGCCTCATTCAAGCCTAAGAATATATAAACCAAAAATAAAGGTATTCTGTGGTCTGAAAAGGCTACACACTATATGATTCCAACTACTTTTCTGCAAAGGCAAAACTGTGTGGGTAGCAAGACAAGATCAGTGGCTGGCAGGAGTCAGGGGCAGAGAGGGATAACAGGTGGAGCTCAGAGGACTTTGAGAGCAGGGAAACTATTCTGTAGCCTACAACATGGTGGATATGTGGTGTTATGTAATTCTGAACTTGTCCACATTCACAGGATGTTCAACACCAGGGGTAAATACTACTGTAACCTTGGACTTGGGATGATAATAACCTGTCAGTGTAGGTTCAACCATTGTAACAAATGTACCCTCTAGTGGGGAATGGTAATAACAGGAGAAGCAATACATGTGTGGGGTTACGGGGGGAATAGGAAAATCTCTATTTCTCCTCAATTTTGCTATAAACCTAAAATTGTTATAAAAGATGATTTTATATACGATTGTGTAATATACAAATATTTTATTATAAATAAATTTATTATAAAAAATTTATAATATAAAATTTATATTACTCCCACTTTAGTTCTGGTATAAATGAAGCAAGGACTCCCCCATTTTAAGAAGAAAAGTAAATTTACTGAGCAACTTTTACACGGCAGGCACACATGCGACCTTACTCACATTTCTTTACAGTAATTGTAAGGCATTTTGCCAGTTATAATTTAGGAAACCACTCCTCAAATTCTTTAAAATACAAGGGAGGTTAGATTGTAAAATATTATCTTTGAATTCTAATTCTACAAGTATTTTCCTATTTTATCACTTATTTATTTATTTATTTATTGAGAGCAAGTTGGAGTTTGCACTCCCAACACTAGGATGAGTAAAGGTCTTTTGTGTTCTTTGTGAAATTAACCAACATGTATTAAAGTGCAGGTTATCTGGTCATGGCCTTCATCCCTTTCCATTACCTGATTCCACTGGGCCAAAACCTGGTATTTCCTATTAAAAGAAAGGTCCCTTCTTAATACATATAAAGACTCCTATGAAACTTTGAAGTGTAGATATAGGACCCAGATATGCCCTGAAAACGTACAGCAATATAATATTTAACATTATTCAATGGCTTTCACCAGGTAGATAGAGAAACAAAAGAATCTCCAATGATCTGATTTTCCCAGGACTGAGGAGTTTTTCAGAAGTTGGTACTTTCTTCACTAAAACAAGGTCAGTCCTGGACAACTAGGATGAGTTTATCACCCTGGAAAACAGTGATACAAAAAGGTTAAGAATCTCGTTCAAGGTCGCACAGCAAGTTAGGGGTAGAAGTAGACTAGAACCCAGAGCTTCAAGTAACTAGTCCCAAGCCACCTCCAACTGAACTATAATAATTCATTATTAGATTCAGAAACATAGAATTTGACCCATTCTATGGCCTCACATACCTCAGACAAATGAATGGTGTATAGCAATTTAAAAAAAAGCAGAATGCATTTCTGCTCTGTCCTGGAATCTCCATCCTGATTTTCTCTTATAAATTGAGGTACTCTCACCCTGAGCTGTGACAGGTGGCCACTGGAAGCTCCCTGAACTGTCTTTATCCTCCCCTCTCTAGCTGCTGCGTAGGTAAACAACACAGGCCCAGGCAAGTTCTCACACAAAAGATTCTGCAATAGTAACATTTATCTCATACATGTTCCATTTATCTTTGGCAAAAAGCTTCAGACCCAAACTATCTTAAGTGATCTCAAAAAGACAGTGATAAGTACCTTCCCCGTCATTATTGCTCCATTTTATCACAGTGGTGATAGCAATAATGGTGGTTGTAACCTCCATCAAGTCCATTTAACATGGCTCATTTTCAAAAGCCACTCAATGTCTTGTGACAGTCTGGCCAGGCGGTATGAAAAGATCACTTAACCCCGATGATCTGAGGAAGACTCTGAGTGGGGAAAGAAGGCCCTACAGTCAGAGGCGAGTCAGTGAAAGAAGGGAAGGGATAAAAAAAGACCATTGATTTTATGACAAGGGGCAGAGCCACTGTCAGAACTGAGCAGCACAAATTGAAGGAATGTTTCAATTAGCTGTTTGCAAGAGAAATTCCTCAGAAGTTGGGACGCACTAGCTTCTTGGTTATTGTGGGTTATATTTATTCTTTTGCTTTCATATATATGCGAATGCATTCCTTTTTAACACTGAAAGAGAAATCTAAACTTAGAATCTCGACTAGCAATTAAGACAATTAAGGAGGAGCCATCATAATTTCAATAAGAAGGTGTTTTATGATGGTAGGGACCTGGGTAATGACCCCCAGGCTGCAAACAGGCAGGTGGAGCCTATGCAAGCTGCCTGCCACTCACACACTGACACCAGGGGGCCTAAACTGCCTTCTTTTCTGCAATCCCTGGGCCACATGACTTCATACACAATCTTCTTGTGATTTACTTAGCAAGTGTTGAAATTGTTAGCAAAGCACACTGGTTTCTGGGAGCAATGGATGTGGATGAGCAGCAGGGATGGGTAGGTAATGACTAGAAGAAACAAATCAGTAATATCCCCTATTTTGCAACTCTTCCTTTCTCAAAGTATGATTAAGAGCTGGTGTTGGTACGAGCCGTCACTAAAAACACAGAACTATTCATAGTCACCATACAGCTATGAAGACAGCTGACTCTAGAGCCAGAGCACCTTGTTCAAAACCTTGTGGGTCATGTGACTATGGGTTAAAATTTTATATCTTCCATTTCTTTGTCAATAAAGGGGAATAAAAGACCCTATTTCATAATAATATTGTGAAATGTAAATAAAATAACTCAAATCTGAAGAGTTCATCCCAGTGCCTAGTATATAGTAAGCCCTATATAAAGCTGGTTATGAGTATGATTAATCCAGATACATATTTTTGAGATTGATTTTTTTGGAGCACAGTTCTTAATAAATTAATTCTCTCTTTATTCCTCTCAAAATACAGGGTGCCCCTACAGTTCCTGTACAACTTTAAATGGTCAACTATTTTAACTAGTTAGCTATTTTAAATTGCATAAGAACTTTAGGGACACCCTGTTTAAATCTTGCCATAAAATGGATTGAAGGGCACAAGGTTTAACAAAAACAAAGCCTTGATTCTGTATGTGCACTCAGGACCCATTACCTTTGGGGCTCATGATCTCTTGATAAGTCCTGATCACCATATTTATTATCCAGGATAATATTACACAGTGCTTAGAAGTTCAAGGTTTAGAGTCCTATTAACCAGGTTTTGAATATTCATGCCACCACTTTCTAATGATGTGATTATTTTACATACTCATAGCTCTAACATACTGGTACCCACCCTTCAGATTACAAATTAAATAACATTTCTCCTAGAGGTCTTTCCTGACCTTTTATTATACATTTTTGTTTGTCCCTATATTTATCGCTTATGATAGTTATTGGAATTATTATGAAAAAAATATGTAATCGTTGTCCATCTTTCCTGACCACAAGTTCTAGAATGGCTAGAAACTTGTTTATTTATTCATGCTGGCATCCTTCTTGCTGGCATATGTATGTGATAACTATTAAATGAATGAAGGCCTCTGAGAAGAAGAATGACGTGATCCTAATTTAATTTAATTCCAAGAGAATCACACTGGTTGCTCTTTTTAAAGAAGATCTTGTAAGAAGGCAAGAGTGGAAGTGGAGAAAAGAGTTTGAAAACTTGCAGAAATTTAGGTGAGATGTTGGTGGCTGGTCTGTGATAGTAAGGGGGATCGTGAGAAGTTATTTAACTTTAAATACATTTTTAAGGTCTAACTTAAAGGATTTGCTAATGAATTTGACTCAGGGTATAAAAGAAAGGGAAGAAGCCAGGGATGATCCCTTGGTTTGGGGTATAGGAAACTTGATAGATGGACTGTCATTACCCTAGACAGTGAAAATAACAAAGTGGCAGATTTATTGTGCAAGTTCAGGATTTCACTTTTGGAATATGTTAAGTCATAATGCCTATCAGACATCCAGGTGGGCTTGTCAAGCCAGCCATTGCATACTCATGTCTGTGGCTTAAAGGGGAGGGGTCTGAGCTGGAGACAAAGAATTCGTATTTAAAACTATAAGACTAAGTGAGACGACCAAAGAAAGAAAAGGGTCAAAGGAATAGTTGGCAGAGCCATTTGATGTTAGAAGTCAGCAGGTGATGATGGGCCAAGAAAGGGCAATGTGAAGGCACAGTTTACACGGGAAGTTGAGGAGATGCAGGAAGCTTTCAAAGAAACTAGAATGATAAACCATGCAAAATGTATCTAAGAAGTCCTCATGTGATTGCCAACATGATGATTATTGCAAACCTTCACAAGAACTATTTTAAAGTGAAGGGAGCGGGCCTAGTGTTTTATGACTATAATCCTAGCATTTGGGAGGCTGAGGTGGGTAGATTGCTTGAGTTCAGGTGTTCAAGACTAGCCTGAGAAAAAGCTAGACCCCCATCTCTACTAAAAATAGAAAAACTAGCCAGGTGTAGTAGTGGGTGCCTATAGTCCCAGCTACTTGGGAGGCTAAGGCAAGGGAATAGCTTGAGCCCAAGAGTTTGAGGTTGCTGTGAGCCGTAACACCATGCTTTCTACCCAGGGTGACAGAGTGAGACTCTCTATTAAAATAAAATAAAATGAAAAGAGATATGAGCAAAAAAGGCTGATTTAAAAATGAACTTAAAAGAAAATGAGGACTGGGAGGTGAGAGAAGCCCCTGGAAGGAAGGAAAAGGTGAGAGACCACAGGGCCCCATATTCCCACCACAGATATTCACAGCCCCAGCTGTTACAGAGCCCCTCCACCCTCACGGCCTCAATACTAACACAGAGAGCTGCCCAGAGAATGCACAGAAGCGTTTCTCCAGAGAGGGAGCTCACACTGAGCCCCACAGGATTTTGAGCTTTGGGCAGCTGTAGTGTGGCATCATTCTGAAAGCCAAGCCCTCAAGTAACCATATCTTACCTGGGACTGACATTGCTGCTGGTGTTGCCAGGCCAAGGAGAGAGAGAGGGGTGGCCTGGCACCTTCATGTAACCCTAAAACAAATCTCAGCAGCACTGTTGTGGGTTGCTGTGGGACCAAGGTGTAAGCAAGCAAACTGCACACACCATAGCTACCTTGCCTCCCTCCTCCTAGGGGCAGGCTCATTGCCTAGTCACTGCTGCCTATACCCAGACATTTTGCTAAGAGGCCTGGAAAGCATACTGCCCCTGCCTATCACAGCCAGTACCTACATACACCACCAGGGGCCTGAATACAAGTCTGCCAGCTCAGTGCCATCCCCCAGGACTTACGTAAGCCATTGGGTGCCTGGAAATTGAGCAGCCCAGTTCGCCATCATTGGCCCCTTCCCATTCTTCCCAGACACAGAGGTTGGGCTAACCCAACCTGCCAACAGCACCGCAACTGGCACCCAACCACATGGACCACCTGTAGTCCAGGAAACTTTCCTGCCGAAACTGTCACACAAGCACAGACTGCTTGGGTTCTAGTGACTTGCTCTCCTACTTCCTGACATTGCCCACATCACACCCACTTCCCAGGGAACTAAGAATCCACCCATACCTCCATCCCATCAATGCCATCAACAATATCCAGGCAAGCCACTTGCTGGCCTAAGAACCAGCAAGCCTATACCCACTAACATCAGTGCCAGCGTATATTGCAGTGGATCCTAGTGGCAGGCATGCTTAGCCTACCATTTCTATCCTGGGGCCCAAAGACTGGGCCACCTGGCATCCTAGTCCTCAGCAAAACTTCATCATTGCCTCCACTAATAACCATTCCTTATGTCACCCAGACACAACTGATGCTGAAGAAATCATAAAGAGATTACACTAATGAATGCAACTAAAATCAAAGTAAAGGCACCCTACCAAACCAATAACACATATACATCTTCAGGAAAAAGTAACTTTAAAAAAAAAAAACTTTAAAAATTAGAAGAAGTAATTGTTGTATCAAATGTATAGGTATTAATGTAAAAAAATATGACACACAAAAAAGCAAGAAAATTGATGCCTCCAAAGTAAAACAATAATTTTTCAGCAATAGATCCTAATCAAAAAGAAATTAATGGTAATCCAGATGAAAAATTCCAAATACCAATTTTAAAGAAACTTAGATACAATAGAATCTTGCGGGAGGGGAGGAAAACCAGAGAAATCAGAAAAATAATTTAAAAATAATACCATAAAAATTTTTTTTGGTAAAACAACTTAACAAATAGATAGCTATTTTTGAGAAGAAACAAACAGAAATTCTGGAACTCAAGAATGCATTCGACGAAATATAAAATACATTCAAAAGCCTCAACAATAGACTAAGTCATGCAAAAGAACAAATCTCATAACTTGAACACAGGTCTTTTGAAATAATCTAGTCATACAAGAGAAAAGAAGAAACAATGTTAAAAAATGAGCAAAGCCAAGTCATTTCATTAGCAATGTTTGTGAAGAGTAGAAGAAAGGGTGGTGTCATCGTGCAGCTTATTTGTTAAATAAGCCTTCATGTAACATTAAGTCTATATTTTACCCTGATTTCAGCTCCACCAGATTATTTGCATTCTTCAAACAACAGTTATTAAATTTTTTAACCACCTGCAAATAACAAACCTATTTTATTCATCATTCAGATCCACTAAGTATCAATACAAGGCCCGTCTTCTTTCAGTTGTAGTTCTAACCACCATCTCCCTCTACTTTAGGAATATATTGAAAAAAATGCCAAAATATCATCTGAAAATACTTCAGTATATATCTCTAATAAGGCAATGCACATTTAATACACAGATTGTTCATTTCCTCCTAATACATGAATGTAAGTTTTTCCCACAGTAGAAGTTTAAGGAAGTAGGTGCCCTCCACTGGATGGTTAAATTCACATACTACCTAATACAGTACTATCCGGCCTATTTCAAGACTGACCATTTGAGAATTGTAGATGACTGTGTTTGGTTAGAACAGGAATTTTGACCCGATTTTTCTGAATGGATAGAATCTATCTGAACACACACAGGCAGAGAGTGAAGGTAAATGAGAGCTGAGCAATGAGTAATAGCACATGATGTGAGTTCAGCCCTGTGCTATCTTGAGAAAGAACAGCCAGCATTGCTCCAATTTCATTAAGACAAAAACCAAATTGGCTACTGGCCAACAAAAATGATGAAGCTCAGGAGAGATGTAAGATGTATTTTGATAAAATAATGATTCAATATTAGACAACCTATTCAATAAAGGACTTTAGATTCTGTTTCCTAATTCTATACAGTGTCAATAAAGGTTAAGGAAGTTTAGGAAAATGAGGCTCTTACCCCATTTCCTAAACAGGAGTAAGCCTGTGGGTGAAATTTAGTCCAAGAGACTGGAATCAAGTTTATGTGTCACTTACTAATCAGCCCATTCTTGGTGAAGCCATGACAGGTAAGCAAATGCCAAACAATAGACCACGTGACTCCATCTGCCATGGCCATTTAAACTAACCAATTTGTTTTGTTAAGCCAATGCTTTCTTTTTCTCCTATAATCATAGCCTAAATTGTGATTCCCAGCTCCTAGTAAAATCAAATACATTTTCTGCACAATGTCTGTGCTTGCTATCTGCATCTGCTTTTTAATTATATAGTAATACAAGTACAAGTACAATATGAACCAGTCTGTGCTGTTCACCCTGCTCATCAGAAACTCCATTGCCGTCTCCAGGGCCTCCTCATTTCCAGTGTATTCCAATTTACTCAAGCTGCTTCTCTGGGCTCTTTTATTCCCTCTCATCCAGGTGTATACCCACCCATGAAATGTCCATGAATAATACTCCTGTTTTATAAAAGACATTAAATAAGCCCCTGCATGAGTTTGTATCACTTAGTCTCTCCTTCCTTAGAAAGTGGATTACTCAAAGCAAGCTGCCTGACTGCTAACAAATGTAGCACAAACAGCAAACAACCCCATGCCCATTGTTCAGCTTGAGCCCCTCCACCTCACACAGAGCAGATCCAGCTCACTTCATTGAGGGAATCCATCTGCCTGACGATCTCCCTTACATTCACATCTTGACCCAGATCACCATCTGCCTTACACTTAAGGCATAGAGTTGTCTGTAGTGTTGGGGATGAAAGGCACCAAAAAATAAATAAATAAATAAATAAAAAAGAAAAAGTAAGTTCTCACTGTGGCTTTGCAACATGAGCTTTGCAACAACCTGCTTTAAAAGAACAATCATAAAATCACACATTTTCCCAATCACCAGGTAAAACATAGAAAATACTTTGCTGTGCACAAAGCAAACCATATCAGATTTTATAATAACCTTGACAAATATTATTTTTATTGTTATTTTTATAGTATGCCTCTCTACTTTTCTTTTATGCATCACCTTCTTCACATAATGCAAAGAATGGTCCCTCAGTGATTGTTTGGCATCCAACTATTACAAATAAAAGAGAAACTCCTTCAATCACCTCTTCTCTTTTACAGAAAGAAAAATAGCCTAAAAGAAAGGCTCCAAGACAGGGTCAAAGGAAACCATTATGGTGAAAATTTCAAAAGCCACAGTGAGAAGAAGGTAAAGGGGGAGGTATGCTTCCACCCACCACTCTGGGACTTCATGCAGCCCCTTATGGCTCTGTGTGCAGACCTGCAGGCACCTGGAGAAAACTGGAATTCAGTTTTAAAAAGCAATTTATGGAGATAAATAACTAAAACATAAAAGACTACTGAGTTTAAATTAATTGTGTATTCACATTTAAAAATTTCAAAGTTATGAATCTGACAAGAGGTTGATAACTAGAATCTACAGAAAACTCAAATTAATCAACAAGAAAAGAGCAACAATCCCAGCCATGACTGGTCAAGAGACATGAATAGAACCTGTTCTCAGGAAGATGGATGAATAGCTAACAAATATATGAAAAAATGCTCATTGCTCTTAAGCATCAGAGAAATGCAAATCAAAACCACCCTGAGATATCATTTAATCCCAGTAAAAATAGCCCAAATCATAAAGTCCCAAAGCTGCAGATGCTGGTACAGATGTGGAGAGAATGGAACATTTTTACACTGCTGGTAGGATTGAGAACTAACAAAGCTTTTTCAGAAATAAGTATGGAGAATTCTCAAAGAACTCAAAATAGGTCTTCCATTTAATCCTACAGTGCCATTACTAGACATCTATGCAGAAGAAAAAATAAATTTTATCATAAGGACATTTGATTGTTTATCATAGCACTAGATTGTTCATCATAGCTCAATTTATAATCACCAAGATGTGTAAACCACCTAAATGCCCATCATCCAGGAATGCATTAACAAACTGTGGTATATGTATGCCATGGAATACTATTCAGCCATAAAAAATGGAGACTTTACATTTTTTGCATTAACCTGGAGTTGAAGAACATTCTTCTTAGTAAAGAATGAAAAAACAAGTATTCAATGTACTCAATACTAATATGAAGCCAATAGACAATCTCATTCACACCTACACAAGAGAAAAACTCAATTCAAGTTGGGAGGAGGGGGAATGTGGGAGGAAAAGAAGGGATGAGGGTGATTGGTGTGCTCTCACTGAATGGGCACACGGTAAGGGTAAATAGCATCCTTCTTGGGGGCAGGACATAACAGGGACTCTTCCTAACAAATGCAAACACTGGATTCCTAACAAATGCAAACACTGGATTCCCCCCCTCCATTGCCAGAGGTTCTATTTCCCCCTCTTCTGCTTATCATGTTTACCAATCTTTCTCTCTGTTAATAAATTCTATCCTGCCACTTAAAAACAAACAAACAAAAATGCAAACAACGTAGCCTATTTGTACCCTCATATTAATCTGAAATAATAAATATATACATAAAAAATAAATTTTAAAATTTCATTTTACAAAACCACCTAATAACATAGCTGAATGAATTGCCTCACCAAGCGGTGAGAACTTCAGGACTGGACACATTTAATCAAAATCAGATGACAATTTTTCAGGAACATTGAAGATTCCTTCTGTGTTAAAAATTTCCTGGGGGTCATCACTGATTGCTCCTTTCCCTCATGTCACCACCAGTTCCATTTTTAAAAATCCTATTGATCTACAACCAAAATACATCAGTCCACATTATTTCCACTGCCCCATCTGAGAAAAGTCACAATTATCTCTTTCCTCAATAGTGAGGAAATTGTGCCCCCATCTGATCGACTCTTTTTATGTAAATTCAATTCTCATCCAGAAAATGGGAAACCAAATTATGTCACTGTCCTGCATGAAATACTTAGTACTTAGAATAAAATTCAAAAACTCCACTCTGGTCTAGAGGATCCTCTGGTATTTAGCTCCCTTCTATATGTTTATTTACTTCAATCTTCCCCACAATAATGTTGTCTTCATGTAAACAGGAACAGCTCCTGTGTGGCTTTGTCAACACTGTGCCTCCAGGTTCTAGTGTTGCCTCAGGCATAGAGTGAACATTCAGAAAAGAATTCATAAATAAATGTATATGTAGAAAGGTAAAAGGGAAGAACTGGGAATTTCTTTGGTGCCCAAAGCCAAACTGATACTCAAAGACACAAGGTCCTTGGCCTCCTTGAAAAGCCAATATCTTAAAATCCATTGTTCTTTGTTGTTATTTGTTTGTTTGTTTATTTTAATGTGTGCCAGTGAATTCTGAGTTTGTGACCATGATAATTCTCAAACGAATCGAATAGAAGTAGGCAGATGTTGTGGGTAAATTATTTCTTCTTTTATGGTTGACTCAGGAACTCAGCAGACCTAGGCTCATAAGCTCTTGATCCCAGTGATCTCACTCTTGAGAGCTGAGGGGACTATGGGAAAAGAACAGAAAGAACAAGTAGCCTTTCGTTTAGGCTACTGTTGTATCTGATGACCCTCATATCCACTCCCATGCTCTTCTTCAGTGCACGTTCTTCTTATCTCCATTAAAATCCTGATTCTAAGATACCCTTTAAAGAAGATCAAGTTTGTCTTCCATAACTAAAATGTGACCTTTGCAGACAAGAACATGTACCATATTCATTCCTTGGTTCCCACAGCACCTACAGTTGTGCTTTAATAGATTTTCTTAATACATATTAGTTGAAGAAAATGCTTTCATTTTTAAGTCCTCTCTCACAGTTCTGCCTTTGAAACTGTGTAGCTCATGATATAACAGCTATCTGATAGAAACAGGAGATACATCGGGCTGAGAGAATATTTTCAGAATTACCCTCTGCACTAATTATTTGCTACTTTACCTCCAGGATAAATCACTGTTTTTCTCTTCCATGCTTGAAGCCCCCAGAAGGATGACTGCTGAAGACATTACCCATGTTCTTTTTTGCCGGCTGACGACAGGAGGCATTCAGTGGAGACTGAAAGGAGGAAGGAGAAAAATCAGGGTATTTTTTTGCTATTTGTACAAGTCTCTAAGGACAGTCCCACATTCACAGTTCTGAAAATCTCCTTTTGTTTTAATTCTTTATTAAATAATTATCTCTTAATTAATGTCTTTTAATTTGAACCATCTGGGATGAGTTGTTTTGCTGTGACCCTGACTTCTCTACTCCTGTACAACACGAGTAGTGAAGACAGCCAAATTTCCCCAACATATAAAGATTTCAGAAAAATTCCTCAAGAGACTAGAAACAGTTTTGTTTTTTTTTTTTAAGGGCTTCTCATTAAAACCAAGGCAATCATAGAAAATGTAAGAATGAAGTAAAAATTCTGAAAACAAATCCATGGGATAAAAGAACAGCATTGAAAAGAGAATAGGAAGAGCCCCCAGAGCTGAGGATGACGGCAGAGGACACGAGATGGAGCCTTAGGGAAGGCACCGCCCCACTGACCAAGGTATCAGAAAGGCAGACGCCAGTGGGCTTTGTAGGGTGGATTCATTGTGATTTTACCTTCAAATGCCATGCCTCCAATTTCAGCCAAAGCATTACGGAATTCAGGAATTACAGAAAAAGAATGATGTTATTTAATTCATCTTTTTAAAAGTTTTTGAGTTGATGCCTCGATTTAAATGTGTAAAAGCCTTGAGTTTACAGATACATGGAAATCTCACCAGAAAATCTATATTACTAAAAAGCCATTGATCTAATGTACAATGATGTTTACATGTAGTTGGCATAACACCTATTTATGTGTGCAGTCTTAAATCCAGCTTTACCTGGCCGACAAGAATTTTGTGCTCTCTCTCTCATTTATTAATTTATATACAGTAAATTGCACATAATAGAAGTATATAATTTGATAAGTTTTGACATGTGTATACACACCCATGAAACTAGGATCAAATGAAGATAATGAATATATCCAAGTTTTCCGCAAGCCCTTCAATGCCTCCTGCCTACTCCTCTCCACCATTCACTCACCCACCCCCACCCCCAGGAAACCGTTTATCTGCTTTCTGTCACACAGAACACATTGAATTCTCTAGAATTATAGATAAACGCAATTATAAAGTATGTACCTTGGGGGTCTGCCTTCTTTAACTAAGCATGACTATTTTCAGATTCGCCCCTGCCGTACCAAGTATCCATACATCATCCTTTTTATTGCAGGATAAGAATCTATTGCACAGGTATACCACATGCTCACCTGGGATGCTTCCAATTTGAGGCTAATATACTATAAAAAATCTGTGCCAAGGTCTTTTATAGACACATACCTTCATGTCTTTCAGATAAATGCTTAGAAAGAAATGTTTGAAATATATGGTAGAATTTTGCTTAATTTTGCCAATTCTCTTTCACCAGATTGGTTGTATGGAACCCATTTTAGATTTGTACCAGCAGTGCATGAGAGTGTCAGTGCCCGTATAGTCTTGCCAACATGTGATATGACCATTCTTTGTTTTTTAATTGTTTTTTTATTTCAGATGACTATGAATGCTTAGGCTACATTATTTGCATTTCAAAGGTAAAGTTCAAGTTATGGTTGAACCCCTCACCCTGGGGTGTGCTGTAAACCCCTACATTGTACACATTAGCTAAGAGCTTATCTATCCTCCCCCACTTCTGCTTAAATTAAGCCATTCTCATCAGGATGCAGTAGCATTTCATGGTGGTTTCTCTTAGATTAATTGACTATTCTTTATTTTTTTTCTCTTTTGTTGGATTTTTAGTAATAAGTCTCCATCGTGTTAGTTCATAAAATGATTTAGGGTTTGTAATATACGTCTTTAACCTACTGTGATATATCTGTGAGTGACAGTATACTGCTTGACATGTACTGTATGAACCTCATCGTCATATACTTCAGTTTTTCCCTTCTTGTCCTTAATGCTATTATTGTTGTACCATTTCACTTTTACAACCTTATAAATGCCACACGACATTGATTTTTTACTTAAATGTTAATTATTGTTCACAGATGTAACTAATATGAGAAGTTCTTATTTATTTACCCACATTGTACCCATTTTCAGTGTTCTTCATTCCTTTGCTGAGATTCAAATTGTCATCTGGTATCATTTTCCTCTTCTCCAAAAACTTTCTTTAACACTTCTTGTACAGTGGGTGTATCAATGATAAATACCATCTGCTACTGTGTGTCTTTAAAAATCTTTATTTTGCCTTCAAATTGAAAAATATTTTCAGTCAATATAGGATTCTGGGGCAACTTCTTTTATTCTTTCAGTATTTTAAAGATATTGTATCACTGTCATCTTGTTTACATTGTTTCTGAACAACAAAAAAAAGTCCACTGCCACATTTATTTTTGATCCTTTGTGTGTAATGTAGCGTCAGCTAATTGACTATGTGGTGCCTTAGTGTACTTTTTTTCCTGTCTCTTGTGCTTGGGGTTCATTAGGCTTCTTTGATATGATGGTTGTATGTTTCATCAGGTTTCACAAATTCTAGGCCATTATTTTTTCAAATATTTTTCCTACTATCCTCTCCTCCAAAAACTGCATTTACATGTGTACTAGGTCTCGTACAGGTTTCCCACAGTTCACTAGTGTTCTTTTAGTTGTATTTTTATTTTTCTTTAAGGCTTTAACTTTGGAAAATTTCTATTACTATATTATTACACTTAGTAATCTTTTCTTCAGCACTGTCTAGTCTATTGTTCAGCCTCTCTCTCTCTCTCTCTCATTATAGTTTTAGCTCTAAAGTTTGATTTGGATATTCCCTTATACCTTTCATGTCTCTACTTAAGATTTTGAACATACAGAATACAATCATAACAACTGTTTTAATACACAAATGCTAGTATGCTAATTCTAACATCATTGATTTTGATAGATTAATTCTATCAAACTTTGGATTTACCTATACCTATTACAAGTAACATTTTTCCTTTTTGTAGGTCTACTATTGTAGACCATTCAGGCTTCTATAACACAATAACATAAACTAGGGAGCTTATAAATAACAGAAATTTATTTGTCACCGTTCTGGAAACTGGAAAGTCCAAGGTCAAGATGACAGCAGATCTGGTGTCTGGTGAGGGCCCACATCTGTAAGAAAGTGGGCTCTCACTACTATGTCCTTCCTTGGTAGAAAGCGTAAAGCAGCTCCCTGGGCCTCTTTCATAAGACCACTAATCTCATTCATGAGGACACTGCCCTCATGACGAAATCGCCCCCCAAAAGGCCTTACCTCCTACTGCCATTGCGTTGGGGGTTAAGATTTCAGCTTATACATTTTGGAGGGGACACAAACATTCAGATCATAACATCTTGTAATTTTTTACTAGATTCCATACATGATGTATTTTGCCTTCTTAGCTTGGGATGCTGGTTTTTGTTTTGGGGGGATTTTTTGGTATATATTCAAATATTTGGGGGCTTTATTCTGAGATTCAGGTACTTAGAAACAATTAACTCTATTGCAGTCTCCTCTTAAGATTTGTTAAGGAGCACCTAATTTGCGCTTAATGTAGAAATAATTATTGCACTATTGAGGCAGTATCTTTCTGTGTATTCTAACTTAATCCCTCATATCCCTCATAAATCAAGATTTTTTTTTTTTTTGTCTTATTGGTGGGAGCAGAAATACTTTCAGGATCTCTGTGAGCACCAAGCATGTTAGCTTTAATTCTTTAAGTGCCCTCCTCATCCTGCCCCATATCTTCTGATACTTTTCTCACAAAGACATGTTGATTAGTACTCTGCTGAATGGTGAATGCTACGCTCTGCAGGTTTCTTAAGGTCCCTCTCCTCTGCATTCTGTTCAATAAACTCTGGCCACTTTCACCTTCCTAGTCTCTCAACTCTGTCTCTTCAACTCAGGAGGTCCATCTGGTTTTGCTCTGAGTTCTCCTTTCTTGCCTCATGGCCCAGAAACTCTCTCATACAACAACATGAGGCAATTATAGGTCCCCTCATTCTTTGCCTGATGCCCAGAGTCTTGACAAAAAATTGTTTCACATATTTTAACCATGTTAGTTGTTATGGATGGGCAGTTCATCTAGTCCCTGTTATTTCACCTTATTTGAAAGTATAACTATGTTTTTATTTTGATCTTATTGTTTTTAACATGTGTATTTTTTATTTTGGGATCAGCAGGTTGGGGGCATGAGCAGTAAGGCAGAAGTGCTGATGAATGAAGAGATTTATAAGACGATAAAGTACTTTGCTCTTATTTTTTAAGGCACAGTATAGAGAATGAATAGTTTAATCTAGGGAACTTAAAGAATGAGGACCAAAAAAAACAAGTGAACAGACACGAGGGGTGAGGCATTCCAGTAAAAGCAGAGAGTGGGAGACTGGAGCAGGGAAGAAGATCTCAGTTGCCACAAGTGGACTCATGAGGAAAGGGAGAAAGAGAGGAAGGTAAATATGACAACTATAAATATGAACTTCCCTTGGTTTTATTTACATAAAATTTATCAGGATACACAATTAAATTTAAATAATTTCAAAATTATCTTTGGTTGTCAGATTATGTCTTTTGTTTTGGTTTATTTTTAATATCATACACGCACAAACTGATACCCTGGCTTTTATGCAGATCATAAATACCGTTATGCACTTTTGAAAGTCTTTGCTGTGTCAGGAGCTTTTCCTTATATTTGGTGTGGGACCAAGTACATTTCTACCTTGACCTCACTAAATTCTTTACATCTTTTCATTTTCAGCAGAAGTGTCATTTTCTCCATGAAGCCTTTTACCTCTGACCCCCGTTTCTGTCCTACCCTATTCCTATAGTTCTTTGTGTATATAACAAATCTAGCATATGCTGTGCTATGTATCACTTACATGTTTCTCTGACATTTTCCTTAGCAGATGGAGAGTATATGAAAGGCAAGAACCACATCGCAGCAACTTTTGTCTGAGCTTCTGACTACTTCTGCAAAATATATCTCTTTGTTCTTCTGTATGTTGAAATATTCCTCATGTGGTTTCTATCTCATGTTTTCTCTCAAATTTAATCCCTTAGAAACAATTATCACTTAATAAGACCATTAAAGTAATGAATTGCCTTTACTAGTTTGGCACTTCCTGAGTTACATTCTTTATTCCATGATTCCAGACATGGGAGGGCATCAAAATTGTCTATCCCCGACCTGGCAAATCAAAATTAAAAAAAACAATGATTCCCAGAAATATATGTTTTAAAATAGCCACCAGGGTGAGTCTAGCCATTAATAGAAATCTGACTTTGTACATAGTTAAATGTACTCAAATCTGAGATAGGCTTTCTGGAGTAAAGCATTCTGGGAGAGAAGAGTTGGTTGCCCAGGTCAGACTTGGAGATTTATATTAGACCCAAGATGTTGCTGGAATGAAAGATTTGAATGGAGATAATAGAATGACTATGGGGGGCATACACTCCTCTATTTCCTATCTAGGATGGTGAGTATAATTAGTAAATATGCAGTATTTAGTAAAGGATATAAACAAGTTAATGGGAGATATTCTTGCCATTTAAACAAGCGAGACTATTAAGAATAAATTATGCCTGGTCACCTTTTCTTTTCTTTAAATTTGGTTCCTCTTTTACCATTTTCCAGGAATCGCATCCCATAATTTGCACGTAATAAAATGTGACTGCTCAGGAAATGTTCACAGAGTTGGCATTCATTTGCATGCTGCTGCCATTTCAGCCCAGGGCATTCTCTCCTCCTTCCTGGTTCTCCTGCCTCCCCCCACCCCCTCCCCACCAGAGCACTGATGAGATGTGACAACAGAAAACACAAGTGCATTTCCTGGAGATTTACCAACGTCCAGAAGGAAAGCTCAGAGGAAAAGGAACAATAGAAAAAGGGAATTATGGAGGGAAGAAAGTTTCTAAGCCTATCATTTGCAAATGTCAGCGCCATTCTCAGGGAACTCTAGAGACTGTTAAGCAAACCTGTTTCTAATGAATACAACAAGAGCCATTTGGAGCCTCTAGACTTGAGCCAGTCACATTTAACAGATCACCCAGTCTATCTTCCATTATTCTCACAGGCGGTCTGGGCCTCACAGCATCTTTTCAATTTCAGTTTCAAATGACCCAAGCTATGGGCTGTCTTGGGCTTCAGTAGGATTCAACAGGCAAACAGCCTCAAAGGTTCACATATTTTCCCCATTATATTATATAATTGCTATGTATTTTACCCATCCCATTCTCTTACCACTTTGGATCTCAGCAGCCAATTAGTCTTCATTATTTATCAATAGCATCAGGGAAACAGCATAGCAATGTGCAGAGCCAGTAGACCCAAATTTCCATCTCCATTCCAGCATTTATCACTTGCCTGCCCTTGGCTAAACAACGTGTCTTCCTCGGGCCTCAGTTTCTGCATCTACAAGAATGAGATAGAATTTCCTCTTACCTAAAATGTTTTCTTAAACAAATAAACAGTAAGGTCACTTTTGGAAAGTATAAAGTAATATAAAAATATGAATTAGAGTAAGTATTGATCATCATGGTCTACACCTATCTGGAGTTGGCTTTTGAACCTCATTCTTTGTTGATTCATATTTCATACAACAGAGGATATTCTATTCTTCAGCATTATGTGGTTGAGCACGCTCCCCATTCCTTTAGTTGGCTGCATCAATTCACAAATCATTCTTGTCATTCTGAATTCTCTCCTCCTTGCCACTATATATCTGATCTTGAGGGGTCCATTGAACAAGAATATTAAATAGAGCACAATACTGATAAGATTCTCCATCACTTTCTTCCAAGGACGTTACTACCTCTGGATCCAGTTCACATACACACATTTCTATGCAGCCACTTGCCCCACTATGATCTTCCCTGAGTATATAATTTTTGACCATTCCCCAGAAACAAAATAATAGTAAAGAAAGGATGATTTTTTTAAATGAACAAGGAAATAGCCCTGAATAGAGATTTGTGCCTTTTCGCATTTATGGCATCATTTACATGTGTTAATGATAACAGACATTGTCTAGGGCTCATAAGAATTAAGTGAATAGTTCACCAAAGACACTATACATTGCTTCTGCATGAATGTGCTAGTTGTGTGACTCTATCATTTGGGTTTTATGGCAGAACCATATGACTTTCAGTAGTCCTGTTGCCTGAGTGACACTTAATGGAATCTGATGTGATGATGTTCTTGTTTTAGGCATTTATGAAATATGGAAGAAAAATTAACCAGAGGTCAAAGAATAGGAGGGGAGAGAAGGAGAAGAATAAAAAGAATAAAACACAGGAAAGAAAAAAACTGACAATAAAAAGGATAAGTGAAGGAGTGAAGGAAGTTGAAAAGTATGAGGAAAACATTTAAGGTGCATAGGTAGCACATGGGTATCTTTTTAAGAAGAACATCCATAATAATATGTATTAAAAGCAATAAGATTCTCTCTCTTTTTTTTTTGTTTCTCAGCTCCCATTGGCAATACCCACAATTGTGAATAATAAACAGGTGTCAGAGATCCCAAATTCATCAGCAAATGATAGGGCACAATCAAAGGGACATGAGAGAAATATTTTATAAGATGAACACAAAGCCCTTCTTATAAATGATATGCAATGATGCTTTATATTGAAAAATCACTTGTCAGTTTTAAAGCATTTTCATATTCTAATTCACCTAACAAAGGATATCATTAGAATCATATTTAATATTCTCCTTGAAAAGTTCTTAGTATCCCTTCTAATCTGTGGAAATAAGTTTGCCCCAATGAAGCTGTAACAAACTTATTCAACCCCAATCAGACCAACTGTGCTCTTTTTAAAGATCTTCAGAACTGGCAAGTTATCTGTGGTAGGCTGGATGCATAGAGAAGGGCCAGGACCTGCAATCAAGACCCTGTGTTCACTGAACTATAGCAAATGTATAAGTAGGTGACTACCATTCATGATGGAAAAAAAAAGAAACATGTACTCTGGTGGATAGCGGAAAGCAAAATCCAGAATGATGCCAAGTGTCACTGTGGTTCTGACTAGCAGATGTTAGCACATGTTATTAGGTGGTTGAACCCAACATAGCAGGATGTGCCGTATACCCAAAGAGCCCATAGTAACACTATAAGGCTGTTAGGTAACAGCGTCCTGCCTCCTCCCAAGCTCTGGGTTTCAGGTGTCAGCAGAGTAAAGTGAATATGATAAGAGTGGGCTGGGTCCATATGGAAATTGGCCAAGGAAATGAGGACTTTTTCCTAATAAAGAAGAGGCATAGCCAGGCTTTGTACTAGGCACCCATAGTCCCAGCTACTCGGGAGGCTGAGGCAAGAGAATCGCTTAAGCCCAAGAATTTGAGGTTGCTGTGAGCTGTGATGCCACAGCACTCTACCAAGGGTGACATAGTGAGATTGTCTCAAAAAAGAAAAAATGAAAGGAGAGGCAAAGTCCTTAGGATTACGGTACAGTCCTGAAGCAGTGGAGTGGCAGAGCAGACTTGATGCTAAATACGTGAGGGCTGGACAAGGATTTCATAAATACCTCCCAGAGAAAGGGAGGGTTGGCCCAGGCACCAGGATAAGATGAGTTTACAGACAGAGATGACTGGGGTCAGGAAGGGTTATGAGACTACAGCCTTGTACCTTCTCCAGTGTAGATCTAGAGTCCTCAAATCATCTGATTCTTCCAGTTAAATTACAATAACTAACCAGTTTGTAAAGCTGCCATGTTGGAAGTGGTTGAAAACTTTATAAAAACACTGTATGGACCAAACAAAATGTTTCTGGGAAGTGTCTGGTTTAAATCTCTATTCTCCACTGTGTAATTTATAACTTACCTATATTTGATCGTATAACCTTCTCTGTTTTTAAGTGTATGTGATTCTTTTCTAAGCCAAAAGTACCATCTCATTATTAGTTGTAGTTTTAGTTTTCAAAGTGCCCAAATGAGAAATTTTTAACCAAAATTGATTAAAAATTATTGAAAGATTAATTGATTTCATATGAATACACATGAAATGAAGATCAAGATACAAAAGAAAAGTAGTCACATATTGTACAAAGAAATGGAAAAATAATAGCTTTGCCCTAAAATCAACTTAGGGCAAAGTCTGCATATCAAAAAAGACAGGATTGGGAAAATTCATTGTTTTAGGAAAAGAAACTGTGCTAACACAAAGTCTGATGAAAAAAACTATTCGACATACAATCCGTATGATATTGGAGAAACATTTGCAGGTAACTGGGAGTAGGAGGAGAAAAGGGGGGTGGGCAGTGGGGAGAAGACAGAAACGCAAATAAGTATGTCGGGGCAGAGGTTAAAAAGGAAAAATAAAAGTCAAAAGAAGGTTCCAGAACATGTGAAATAGTTTCAAGCAAGAAAAGAGTGTGTGATGAATCCGAGCTATCTTGCAGCGGCTGGCAAGAGTGGATTTTCTCTGTCTCTTCTCAACTCCTGTCGAGTGACTTCACACGGGTAGCTCGAAATCAGCTATGGTGAGAATTTTTACACCATAGAAATCAGCAAATGCCACAAATGAGAACTTCTTCATTCTCAGGCCACACTTCTACCCAGCAGGTTGTTAAACATTAACCAGCACATCCCTACATTATACAAAAATGCATGATTTTTTACTGTTAAGAAATAACAGTTGGAAATTTAGGGGTGTTGACAGCTGGCAGGCAATAACACCCCCTGCTCTTGGAAAAGTTTAGCAGCCTCCCCGTGGAGTCATTCCTGCTGACTGACCTCTCAGGACCCTGACCCTCGTTCCTCCTGAGAAAGACTTCACTTACCAGCATGCAGCAGGAATAGCAGGGTGGGACTGGACAGCCTAGACTCATGGTATGTTGTGGGTCAATTATTGGACCTGTCCTTCCCTATCCAGACCCAATCTCTTACTGCTCGGTTCCTGCATGGTGAAAGGAGAGACTGACAAGCCTACAGGGAAGAAATCGTCTCTCTTGAGAAAGTTCTGCTGCCCTATGAAATAATGTCTTTTCATTCAACTGGAATCAATATGGATGTGGCTCATTAAACAAAACGCCATCTAAGAAAAGGTAAATTTGGTAACAAGTATTTATTTTAATAAAGAGTTCACCCTAGGATAACATTAAATAACTAGCTTCCCAAGTGCACTTACATAAAATCTTTTTAAGAGCACTGCCATTATAGAAAGTGAGCTAATATTTAAGCTGAATATACAATGACTCTTTAGGGGAAAGAGTGCTTAACTACTGAGAATAATTGTGGGCCTGCTTTAAACTTTAGGAAGTCACTGGTTTCTACGGCTCCCCTATAATAATTTCTCCATTTTGCACTATGGCAGGTTCATCAAAAGGGGTGTAAATGAAACAGAAGATAGTATCTTAATGGTATATAAGGGACTGCAAAAATGAACATAACTTCAGATTCCATTACTTGGTTAACACAAAATGGACTATTATTTGTACATCAATTGAAGTAGTCACTGGACACATTTGCAACAACTCAGCAAGCTTTCTATTTCCCCCAGAAAATATTGAAATTGGAATTGTATCACTGTATGGTCATTAAAAATGTTAACACTAGATAACAATGGGAATATAAATCTGGGCAAGTGCCACCTGTGAAATTTAATTAAGTATGTTAGCTTTTATACTGTTGGAAATTTAGCCAGGTACTACCAAACTACTGATTTTTTTTTCCCCAATGAAGAAAAATTGATGTAGTGGGAGGTAGGTTGGGAATAAGAGGAAGGAGAAAGAGAAAAAATGTAAAGAAAGCTTATTCTATGGCAAAATGTAGTAGTTAATTTTATTCAGTTTTTCTCAATTCATTCACCAAAAAAATAAATAAACTTCAAGACATTTTGATACCCATGTCTTACACATGTGCCAACAAATTCAGAGAGGTTAAACAGCTAGTGCATGCTCATAAAGAAGGCTTTTCGGTGGCAGAATTGCGGTTTTAAGTCTATTTGACTCAAGAGCCTAGTATTTAAGTAGACATTGTAGATATTCCCAAAATAGTGATGTGTCCATTTTACAAAATTAGGAAACAACAGAAGTACTTTAAAATTAAATAAAAATATAGATTAAGCATTCAATTACGAGTATTCATGGTTTATAAATAGCTATTACTATTTTCAGTCATTTTTAATATATAAATGGTATTTTTCTGTTTTATAATGATTCATATTTTGCTTTTGTATTTAATAGAAAGAATACATATTCATTGTAGAAAATGCAGAAAAGTATAGAGAAGGTAAAAGTCATCTATTATTTGCTATAGTTTCCAGATCTTACACATAATAAGTCATTAATAAATGGTACATTCATATTTATTGTGTCTAAAACTGGAATTACACAAAGTATTAATATGTATAAAATTGTTGTTCATTTAATAGATCGTGGATATGCTGAGTAAAGACTGCATGATTTTCCTTCATTTGAATTTACCCCTTTTTATGTAACCATTCCTTTTTTATAAATTTAGGTAATTTTCAGTTATTCATTACTTAAGTAATGCCACAATGAATATACTGGCCCATAAATCTTTAGTCTGATTTCAAATCATTTTCTTAGGATAATTTCTACAACTGAATCACTAGGTTAAAGCCCCCGAGGACTTTTTTTTTTAAGGTTCTTGATACCTATGGGCTAAACTGCTTTCCAAAGTGAGTGTACCAATTTACAAATCCACCTGCAGAGCCCAAGATGGATTTTAGTTACAACATGGTTTTTATGCTAATCAAGATTTGTTCCTTCTTGTCATTATTCCTAAGGACTCTGTTCTTTCCTTTTTACCAATTAATAAGTATGTAAGGCTTTTGGCTTACTTGTTTAATATAGACCTCTCTTACAAACTGTAACCTTGGTGAAAACAGGAAACATACCTATTTTTTTTTTCACCATTAAATAACCATTGCTTAGTGTAGGGTCTAACACAAAGAAAACCATATTTGTGTTTGTTAATGGAGGAATATGTTTGTCAGAGTTTTATTTTGGGGGGGTATTTAAACACCACTAGTATTCAAATGAAAACTTTTAAAAAAATGTTTTTAATGGTTACCATTGTTTCTTTTAAATCATGATAATGATTGAAGAAGTTTTTGCTCTGGTATGCAGCACACAGTCCAGTCCTAGGCTCTGGAGAAGTGGATGATGTTGTCTTAGCAGCCAGCCCATGTGTGATGCACAAGGTTTGTCAGATGGCAGTGTGTTCCACGGTGTTCTCATGGCCAGGAAAATGGAGGGAGTGAGGGGCCACTGGGGTGTGGTCTCATTATGAACACATGAGTTGTGACATTTCCACCAGGTATTTATACATAGAGAACAAGGCCTGTTTGCTCTCTTTGAAAAGAAACAACTTTCTGAAATCATTAAAGAATAATGATGCAGGGCATTGCCTGTGGCTCAAAGGAGTAGGGCGCCAGCCCCATATGCCAGAGGTGGCAGGTTCAAACCCAGGCCCGGCCAAAACCCACACACACACACACAAAAAAAGAATAATGATTCAACCAAAGTAAAGAGCCAAACACAACTAGTGAGACAGTCCCATATGTAATTTTATTACTTTGTCCGACTGCCCTTTTTTGCAGGTATTCAATAGGGGAAGTTTATCTTCTGCCTATGTGTGAAAGCTGTGGCTGATTCCTGAACTTTCTGGTCCTTCGTAATACTATTGATAGTCACCTAAACTAAATATCAGGAATATGGTCACTTTCAGTTGCCAAACTCAGTCTTGATTCAGCAATTAGAATGCCCAGTTCAACATATAACAAGACATACTCTTCAGTTTTCCTGGTCCTCGCTAGAACCTGTTCAAGGCCAATCTTCACAGACTGGAGTGTGGCCTATTTCTTTTCTCTCTCTTTTTCAAAAACCTCTTCCCCAACTTTTAGGCCATATTACTGATCCCTAAGTGATGGTGCACAAACATAAGGAATAGAGAAAAACAGAAATGTTTCACCCACATACAACCATAATCATATGGTTCTGGATTTTCTGGGTCCTGGCAGACATGTGAAGTAGCCAATTTCCCCTGAAGCCACATTGAGTGTTTCTCTGAGCCTGCTCTGATGGGCCCATCCACCTAAACTGTGGGAAATAAGCAAAGCACTGTATGATTGCATTCCATAAAGGAGCTCTCCATGTTCCACAAACCTTCCAGGGAGTCGCTGAGGCTACGATTTAATATCTTTTGCTAGTTCTTCTTGCCCATGACACATTTGATTTCTGAAAAACACTAATAAATCCTTTGCTCCCATAAGTACAATACTTGGCCACAGTATTTCCCCTTTGCTTCCACCAATGCAGCGTGGACACCTGCATCCTACAGGAGTTGTCATCAAGTCCTTGTGCTTCTTAATCCTTAGGAAGACCTTGCCCTCAGACTGAGGGGAGGAGACAGGCAGATCTTATTTCGCTACCTCCTTTATTCCCTCAGGGACCTATAAAGTCTTCCCTTAATTTGGGGGATATAAATAAGTGAAAGAAGTCTCTTGACTGAACAATGAAGAGCCCAACATCATCAGATATCTAAAGGGCATTAAAGGTACCCACAAATTCTGAGCTGAAAAGAGTGACGATGAGAGATTTTCAAGGAAGAAAACTGTTATAATCCACTTTGGAGGCCATGGTGACTAAAATTGAGGGAATGCGAGTGTCCAGTGTCAAATGCCACAGAGAAGAGACAGTCTGAGGACTGAGGGAAGGACATTGAATGGCAACGGTAGGAGAACATTGTTGCCCTTTGAGAGAACCATTTAGTGAGGACATGGGGGCAAAGTGAAAAATGCATGTCTGTTCTTTGTTACTCTCTCCAAGTTGAGACCTGATATAAAGATTATTTTTATATCAAAAATCAGGTTTTCTTTGTCAATATTTATTCATTTATTGATGCATTTCTTAGCCCATTTATACATAAAGGTCTCATTCTACATGTAAGTCCCCAGCATGATCATCCCACCTTTAGGTGCCTGGTCAAACATGGTGTACACACAGGATGACAGCCTTCATCTGCCTCTACAATGTCTTCATGTATCTTGACTTTCATTTGACCAGCTTAGAATAAAATTATCCTTTCATCATATGAGTTCTTCCTACATGTTTTCTTATTTTAGTTTTCTTATCAAATGCATATTTCTCGTCTTCTGAAATAGAAGTAAGACCTATGCATGCAAGGGATGGACTGTGCTTTGTGCCTTGTCTCCACACCAAGCTGTTTTGCCTTAATTTTAGGCATTCCCCCCTTTTCCCCATTCCCTGAAAGGCAAAGTCAAAAGCTCTGTGCATAACATACAACTCCATTATAACTAGCTGTAACATAATTGGAGTTTTATGCATCAAAGCCTTGCACATGCACAGATGGTAAGCAAACTCCTGAAATTCCCCCAGTAGTCATTATTGAAGCTTAGTTGTTCAATATAAAAATATTAAATATTTATTATGTGCCAGACATTAGATACAAAGGAACTACATTTGAGGGACTTGGTCATGCAACGTGTATCAGAGTTCCATTGATTCTCCAACAAATAACCACAAACTTAGTGACTTAAAAATAACACAAACTTATTATCTTAGACTTTTCCATATCAGATGTCTAAAATGGATCTCATTCAGCTAAAATAAAGGTGTTGGCAGGGCTGTACTTCTTCTAGAAGGTTCTAGGGTAGAATATGTCTCCTTACTTTTTCCAGATCCTGTCAACTGCCTGAATTCTCAGGCTCACACCCCCCTTCCATCGTCAAAGCCAGAAGTGGTATATTTAGTCCTCACTTTGAATCACTCTAACCTTGCTTCCATCATCAAATCTACTTCTCTAATTAACTTTTCTGCCTTCATCCTCTATTTGCAGAACTTTTGTGATTGCTTTGGGCCATTGTGTATAATCCAAGACTTTCTTATTTTAAATGTATTCATAGGTTTGGGGACTAATATGCAGACGTCTTTGGGGAGCCATGATTCTGCCTACTATTCTGATAGAGACATTATGTGGTAAATGAGTAAAATAAGAAATTTTTGATTATAAGAGAAGTGTGCTTAGAGGGAAATGGAGGGAAACAGGAAAGAGACAAAGGAATCTATGATTATCTTTGCTCAGGAGAGGACCAGGTATTGTTCTAAAATGAGGTTCATTGGAATTTGAATCCGAAAAATGGTGCAGTTTGTCACTGGGTTAATGTAATGGAATGTTGCTGGAAGAGAGTAATGCTGAGCAGAGTACAGCAGAACCAAAAATGTGTATTCCTGACACAGCATGACAAGTGAATGCAAATTGGGAGAATGTTTAATATGATGCAAGAGTGCAGCAAATCAGATATAAAATTATAGAAGAAAACAGAGGCCATTTCAGGAAAAGGCTTGCGCCACATATTGAGAGTTTGAAACATTCATCTTGAAAATATTGAATTATGCTTAAGGGTTTTATAGCAGCAGATTATTAGTAGGGTATGATTTCTGTTTTAAGATCCAGGAGTGGAACAGGACTAGAGATAAGAAATTCAGCTGTGTTTCAGTCAAGTAAATGACAGCAGCCTGAATTGGAGGAATTGAAGGGAGGATGAAGAAAATGCATTGATGAAAACATGGCAAGAAGAATTTTCAAGACTTGGTGACTAGCTTTGGAAGGTGAAAGGGTGGAAAGTTTTCAGGATGATTCACAGGATTTGTTTTGAATGAGTGGTACTATCCAGTGAAAAGAAATCGTAAGAAAAAGAACGTGTGCTAAGAGATAAAGAGAGAGGTGAATTCTGTTTGAGATGACTTTATTTTAAATACCTCCAAGAAATCCAGGTGTGCATTTCCAGGAGGTTGTTAATTATATTGGCCTGGAAATAAGACAGGTGTAGGCTCTAAATGTAAACATGAGACATCATTATACAATGGTAGTTGAGACTATGAAAATGGTTGAGTATAAAGTGGGAAGAAAGCCTGAACAGAACCCCAGGAATCACTAATATTAATAAGATGGGTGGAAGAAGAGAATCTAACTGAGGAGTCTAAGAAATAAGGAGGACTATTAGAAGTAAATTGTCATGAAAGTCAAAGGAAGAGAGACTTTCAAGAAGAATTATCAGTAGCGTCAAGTATCATGACAAGGTCAAGTAAGAAGATTCTGATTAAAAACCCATTGGACTTGGTGAGTAGAAGGACATCATTGACTTTTGCTAATATTGAAGAGATGGAACAGAAACCTAATAGCAGGGAGGTAAAGAATAGACTGGTGGTAAGCAAGTGCAGCCTTTGATTTCAACATTATTAGCTGTGAAGGAACACGTTGGCAATAATCAGAATCCAAAGAGGTTTATTTTGTTTCTATTTTGTTTTTCCAATAAAGACATAAGGACTTCAAATCTTTATTCCTCCATGAAATTCTATACAACCGTCTCCAAAAGAATTAAGTGCTACTTTCTCAGAATTCTTAAAAATGACACATATCATTTTGTGGTTCTTTCAATAATACAGATAATATCTTAGTCCTCTGTGTGCTTAGCAACTGAAGGGTCAATAAACACTTTTTAAATGAAAGAAGAAACAAATGAAGGAATGAAAATGTGTTGGTTTTTTGCCAAATTGTGGAGCTCTAAAATGCTCACGTATGCTGCTGAAAGACAGATTTCAATGTTGTTGTTTGGTCACTGGACACCAAAAAATACGACTCTTAGGCCGTATTCAATATATTTCTTTATAACCAACAAACAATAACTGGCAGAAGATTTTTCCCCTTAGGGATTTAATTTTCATTAGAGCGCTCTCTTTATTGCTCACACTACCCTCTCTAATAAGTAACCTGAAGTGAAAGTCTTAGAGAAATGATTCTTTGGAAAGAGTTTCAGTTTTCTGTATAATTCTTACCTCCCTACTCCACAAGCCTTGAGGGATGAATGGGGGTACTTCCCTCCAAAGTTAAGTCTAGCAAAAGAAGGAAATTCTTACACATCTTTGGAAAACTGGGCTTGTTTCCTCTGAAGTCTGGGGTGCTAGTTATTACCTACTGAGGCCTAATGATGAAAGTGATGTTTGCTTACAGACAGGGAGAATAGAGATGGCTGCCCCAAAAGTCAGGGGCCCTTCTACTGACAAGGTGGGCATCTGCTTTCTGTGCAAGAGATTTTGACTCCTTAGTAAAGATCTGGTCTGAGTCAACTATAGAAGGAGTCCTCCTAAAAGTACTTCTGGTGGGGGCCCCCAACAAAGAATCTAAGAAGGGTGGTCCACCAGGGAGAGGCTTAGTGACTGCAGCAGGTGCATTAGGGCAGATGGGATATGATGGGCCAGAAAAGAGACACCTCTAGTAACAACAAACACAGGAGCGGCCTGATTCAATAGTGTAGGTGGGAGAGTATGAGTATGAAATCTGACAGTGGCAGTGGACTGTGGAGGAAGCGTTCAACTTAACAGGCATTTTATAGGTAGAATACTCACAACTTGGTGACCTCTCAACTAAGGAACATAAATGACAAGAGTAAGGAATGACTTGGAGGCAAATTGTGATGTCACGTGGGCAGATATCCAAGAAGAGAAGTATTGGGAAGAGAGAAAATATACAAATAGCTCATTTTTAGATGAATTTCCAGATTTAGTCAAGACAGTATTCCAACATGGCACACCCAGACCTACTATTAAAGCCCTAAAATGAAAGTCCAAGAAGATATCAAGGTAAGAGTTACCCATTTGAGAGAGGACCAGGTATAACAGCCTGCTGGGTTCCTTCCATCCTGGTTTAAGTTACCCCTGAGGATAAGGTACCCTCCAAGAGAGTAGCCCCTAAGATTTCTCAGGACCTCATAAAGCCCTAATGACAAAACTGAGTTTGAGCCTAATTTTTAGCCAAAAAGAAATTTCAATGGCAAAACACCAGAAGTTTCTTGTTAGTATCTATATTCTTTTTGCCCGTTTGATCTCTCTGTTTCTCATTTCTAATTTTATATTTAAATTAAGACAAATCTCAATTATAGAAAAAAATGAGTGTGAGTCATCAGTAACTCACCACTTTTAATAAATCTTAATCATTTTCCGTATTCCTAATGATCACTTTTTGATAAATAAAATACTGTACCAAAGTCACCACTGCACCCTTCCTCATCACATCCCTTCCCTTCCTGAGAAAGACAGTGGACAGCAGCACGGTGCTGATGTGGTGGGGACAGGAAATGCTAAGGAGGAGCCCTTGGTCAAAATCTCAGAATCTCTTGTTAGGGGCATCACAGGAGCCTGGAGCCTTATGTTGGGTGGTGCAGCAGCAGCGAATATGGAAAATATGGCTCAGGCTTCAATCTTGCCCTTAAAGGTTTCTCAGGACAAGACTACATTTGTAAATTTCCTAACTCCTGGACAGTCAAGGTAGAATCTACTCACTTAGCATAGTTTTGAGACTATCAGTCAAGTAACCAGGGACCACAGTGTCTCTGGGCTGGAAATGGAGATAAAAATCATCCCAGGTCATTCATTAATTAGGTTTTAGGGGTACCTGGGTGAAGATCTTTCCCTGCCTGCCATTCCATCCTTGAAAGTCTCTTTAAAATACCTCGAATACTATTTTTTAAATTGAATTAGGAAAGTGTTTACACGGTTTTCCTTTTTAAAAGCCTGGCAGTGTGGTGC
Source organism: Otolemur garnettii (assembly GCF_000181295.1). Classification (NCBI taxonomy): domain Eukaryota; kingdom Metazoa; phylum Chordata; class Mammalia; order Primates; family Galagidae; genus Otolemur; species Otolemur garnettii. The sequence goes on along the minus strand of NW_003852411.1, from coordinate 27,481,801 downwards.
TGAAGTTGTCAAGGCTCTGCTTAAAGGATACTATAGAAAGATTGAGTCCCTTTCTACCAGTCTCTTTCCCTCCCTCCCTCCCTCCCTCTTTCTCTCATTCCAGTGTCAGGAAAATTCTCTGTGGCTCTCTCCAAAGGCACCTCAACAGCTGTGAACTCATGACCTAATTGTTCTAATGGCATTCGCAAGCTCCCCTGCTCAAGGCCAGAGAAATCACAGGCCTTTGGACCTCTAGCCAGTAATTCATGGTACTTAGTCAAACTCCTTTCCCTCCCCACGGGCCCCCTCCCGCTCCCCTCCCACCCCCTCCTCCCGTCCTCTGCTCTCACTCTCTGCTCTCTCCTCACACCAGTATGAAGCAGCTTGATCACCTGCCAACTGGTATTGATTTTTGCTTCCCAATCTCCAGGCTGGATGGAAGGAAAAGATTAAAAACAGTTTGTCAGTTTGAAGTTGAATAAGAATTCGGCACAAGGGACATCTTAAAAATGTGAGGAAGTGGCAGGGGAGGTTGGAGTGTGGGCAGTCAAGGCCAAAGCAAGTCTTAAGGGAGTTTAACCCTTCATTACCACCGGCCCCAGAATTTTTTGATGAAGATTGTGCTGTAATCCTGTACACTCCCCTTTTCCTGTTTCTCGTGTACTCAGATCCTTTCTTGATTTCCTTTTAGTCTAATAGCATCAACATGGGATTTATCAGGACTGGCCCAGACCCCAGGACATGACCCCTTTGGCTCACTGACATCCATGTTAAGTTTGCATCCTCCACCACCAGATCCCTGCTATATCCTGCTGGGTCACTTGGCCCTTACCTGAAGATCCTGTCTAGATTTCACTGGCTCTTTAATTGAAGAGGGTCCCTGACCCTGATCTACCACTGAGCTCTGCAGACAGCTCCTGTTAGTATTCATGGGGCAGGCCCCACTGCTGTCCTTGTCAAGACAGAGTGGGGAGACCAGAGAAATTTGCCCTTCAAAAACAGATGAGTAGCGTTGACTCATGAAGGATCCTTTTGGTTTCTTTGTCAGCTATAGAGAAGACAAATGATTAACAAGCACCTGCAGAAAACCTGAAGGGCTAGCATAGGACATGTCAGCATGAGAAAGACCCACATCCTGAGAAAAAGAACAATTAGAACCAGGTCAGACCCAGTTGCAGGAAATGGGACTCAATTAGTCAAACTCTTTTCCCTGCACAATAATGAGGATTTCGCCAATTATACAAAGAAACAATTCACTAATAAGACCCAATTCCCTTTTCTTTCTCCATTTATTTCTGCCCCATTTGATGTTAATGATTTGTACAATATGTAGTCTAGTCTGTTTTCTACTACTTATAACAGCATACCTGAAACTGGGTAATTTACAAAGAAAAAAGTCGTTCTTACAGTTATGGAGGCTGAGAAGTCCAAGGCTGAGGAGCCACATCTGATAGGAGCCCTCTTGCCCTTGGAGACCATGCAGAGTCCCGTGCTGGTACAGACTAGCACATGCAAGGGGGTTGAGTGTCCTCATGTGCTAGCTCAGGTCTCTCTTCCTCTTCTGGTAACGCCACCATTTCCATTTCTGATAACCGATTAATAGATCAGCCCATTATGCACCATCGATTAATAATCCATGCAGGAGAGCAGAGTCCTTATGACCTCTTAAAGCTCCCACCTCTCACTCAATATTGCCACATTAGAGATTAAATTTCAACGTGAATTTTGCAGGAAACCAATATTCAAACTGTAGCACTAGAATAACCAGACAAAAATCAGTCTTGTAAACACAAGACTCTGCATGGTTGGCTGTTCTAATTGTTTTGCTCACTCTGTGCGCTTATATTTTGTCATTTAATTCCAATTATATTCTACTTAGCCCCAGTAGTTCATATATGCAATTATTATGTAATAGTCATAAAATTCTGACTATACAAGGGTTCTATAAGATAGAATTTTATTGTTTTATAAGTCAGAATTTCATAAAGATTACCAAAAAAATAATTGAGGAATCATTAAAACTGCACCTAGTATTAGGAATTCTACTTTATCAGTAGTTAGGCAACATGAATAAGGAGGAATCTCTAGTTCCTCCACATCACTCTTGCTGAGGAAGGAGGCCTGGTCCAGTCCACATGTCTTTCTGTTTTCCTCACTCATTTCTCATCTTCTGTGACAGGCTTTGTTGTGCCAGCTTTTTTCTGAAGACCTTTACTACTTGGTCTCAAGTTTATCTTTTGCACATGCTCTAACTCTAATATCCGCCTTGACTTTTTCTTTGAGAACTTGTTTTTCTCCAATGAATTCTTCCAAATATGTGATAACATAACTTCATACCTCTCAAACCCTGGTCTTCTTTTGTTTCTGTTTTAATAATGACTTTGTTACTTCTATAACGAGCAGCATATTCTATGGCAAAGTGAAGGGGATTAAAATCTCATTTGGAAAAAAAAAAAGTGCCATTTGGCTCTGGGAATAACTGCCAATGTAAAAGTAATATGCAAATCTTCATCCCCCTGGGGAGGTGAAGGGGTTCCATGACAGTGTTTGTGCTATGCCCTAAAATAGCCACCCATCTTTCTCCCAAATCCCAAATGCATTTGACTAAGGCAATAGTTTCCCGTTTCTACTGTAACAGACTGTAATGTATTTAACACAAATTGATTCTTTAATAGTTCGAAAGGACAGAAGCCCCAGATCAGTTCAGCTGGGCTAAAGCCAACATGTCAGTGAGTGAGTTTGGTCCCTTCTGCAGGCTCCAGAAGAGAATCCATTTCCTCACATATTCTAGCTTCTGATGGTCTCCTACAAGCCTGCCTTCTAACATCCTGTCACTTCAACCCATTGCTTCCATCATCACATGTCTAGTACTTACTTTGATCTTTTAAGTCCTACCTCCCTCTTAAGGATGCTTATGATTACATTGAGCCCACACAGGCAATCCAGGATAATTTCCCCATCTCAAAATACTTAATGTATTCACCTTTTGGAAGTTGCTTCTCCTATGTAAACTAACATATTCACAGGTTTCAGAGATTAGGACATCAGCCTTGTAGGGGAGGCCATTATTCAGACACTATTGTAAAGCAATGTATTGAGTAACTACATACAGCATGCAATGCATACATATAAAAGCAGGCAAGTGGAAATAAATCCTCCTTTTCACTATTTACTCCATGGTACACTTACCTTAAACATGAATTAGGAAAAGCCAACTAACTGGTCTCACCTAATCAATCCTTACCCTCATCCAATCCTCTCTACTGTTCAACTTCTAAAATGCAAAATAAGTTATGTTCATCATCCTATTCACCCCTCCCAATCTGCTTAAAACTCTTCATTGCCTCCATATTCCTTAGTAGTCCTTATAAGATAATGAATTACCTATTCAGAACTTTTTTCTTTTTTTTAACTTTTATTTTATTTTTTATTTTCAAATTAATACATGGGTACAAATTTTATGTTACATTGTTTAAATTATAAAATAAAGTTCACAATGTAGTTGATCCCTCACCCAGAGGGTATGCTGAATACCTTCATATTGTGCACATTAGGTGAGATGTCACCTATCCTGAACTTCTTGATTTTAGAAATTTAGCGTATAGTTTCTTTATTGATAACAAGAACCTCTTTTTGGAATATGTTTCTTCTCTCATTACCTGTTAACTCCTACTTCCCTGTCATACTGCAGCATACGGAACATTCACTGTTCTCTTTTGATGTCACCCTCCATCCTTCACATTCTACCATAAACCAGGTCAAGGTCTCTGGCACTTGCTACTTCTACTCCCACACCTCCTATCACACTGTGTTGATTTTGCTTGCTTAATTGAGTGTTTTCCCCTGCTAAATTAGAAACCATAAGACAGCAGCTATGTTTATCTAGTCCTTTGTCACGGCACAGAGTATATATTTTACAAATAACTTTCTGAGTACAAAAAATAATGATGCCCTATCACAAATTATAATCTAGTTATTACAAAAGCTTGTTGTCTTTAAGAACTATACCTTCCTTGGAATATGAACAATGGGAACAAAACACCATCTAGCAAATCCAACTTTCTAAAGTACTTAGTGGGTCCCTGTTTTGGAGACCAAATCAGCATGTAATTTTTCCCATTATGTTACCTTGATTGCCCGTTATGACATACTCATTTCAGATGCATAGATGCAATTTTATGTATATCCAATGAATGCATGTATGTGTGGGTTTGGTGGACAGTGTGTGTGTGTGTCTACATATGTGTGTAAGTGTGTGTGTATGTGTGTGCATAATTATTGTGTCCTTCCTGGATCACAGAGCCTGCCTTCCTACCTTTCCAAATCTGGAGGCACTTAAACGCTGAATGAAAGTTCAATCCCTTTCTAGTCTTAAAACCAGTCACACACTTAAACATAGAGGAAAATACAGCTCAATACTGAAGAATTCAGTGCCAAATCTTTCGCATAGATAGTATAACTTTGAATATTTTTTTCTGCTATTTCTGAGTCCCTGACTGTATAGCCTGACTTATGTGAAGCATCCTTTAGAGCTGGGTTCCTGTTTTTAACCATTGTTTTTACTGATTTCCTTTCCAGAGATTTGAATTCTATTGTTAAATCCTCATCTGTGAGTCTGCCTCAAATGGCTGCACTCTTTCTTGGTGCTGCACCACAATTAACACTCTTCAAATAATCAATATTGCACCAAAATTCATCATCACCATACTCTATCTTGATAAAATGCCAATTCTACTGTGCATTGTATCTTCAGTGAAACTGTTTCCTAGGATGGCATTGCATCTGTCTTTCTAAGTTTTCTCCAATACCTATTTCACTTCAGGGACCACTTACAGTTTTAGATACTAGAACTCCCTAGTCTGACTAGTGCATCTGCAATGAATTGGACATTCCTAACTGTCCTGAGTTATAACATCAATAATCAAAAATGTTAAAATAGGACATCACTTTTAGCAAGTAGAAAAATTATTATTTCATAAAATAGAAATAATTTAAATATTTTAATGTTTAATATGAGGGTAAAATGATTAAGTTTAATTGTTTGCATTTGTTAGGTAAAGTCCAAGTTACAATTTAGCCTTTCACCCAGGAGGTGTGCCACTTACATTATGCCTGGTAGGTAAGAACTTACCAATTCCCCTCCCTCTTCCCCACTCTTCCCTCACTTCTTCCCTTTTTCTCCCCACTTGAATTTTAAGGTGCTTTTTTTCTTATGTGGGCATGTAGTTGTTCATCTACTGGTTCCATATTATTATTGAATACATTGGGTACTTGCTTTTCCATTCTTGTAATACTAAGGAGAATGTTCTTTAACTTCATCCAGGTTAATACAAAGATTTAAAGTTTCCATCTTTTTATGGCTGAATACATTCCATGGTATACATATACCACAGTTTATTAATCCCTTCGTGAGTTGAAGAATATTGGGTTTATTCCACATTGTGAATAGAGCTGCTATAAACAATGGTATGCAAATATTTTCATGGTAAAATGATTTATTTTGTTATTTCTGAGTAGATCCATTACTGAGATTGTAGGATCAAATGGAAGGTCTACTTTTGGCTCTCTGAAGATTCTTCATACTTCTTTCCATAAGGGCTATGTAGTTTGCACTGCCACCAAGGGTGTCAAGTGTTCCCTTCTCTCCATATCAACACCAGCATCTGCAGCTTTGAGAATCTGTGATGTGGGTTATTCTTGCTAGAGTTAGGTGATATCTCAAGGTAGTTTTGATTTGCATTTCTCTGCTGATAAGAGGAGAGGAGCATTTTTCATGTGTGTGTTGGCCATTCATCTGTCTTGTTTGGAAAACACTCCATTCATTATTTGCTCTTTTCTTGTTGATTAGTTTGAGTTCTTTGTAGATTCTAATTACTAGACCTTCGTCAGCATACAAACATCTCCTTCCATTCTGAAGGTTGTCTGTTTGCTTACTTGTTGCACCCTTATCTTCGCAGAAGCTTTCTGGCTTGATCATGTCCCATTCATTTATTTTTGGTGTAGCTGCAATTACCAGTGGGGTCGACCCTACAGATTTAATGCAATCCCCATTAAAGCATCAATGTCATACTTCGAAGTATTTGAAAAAAAATAGTACTTCATTTCATATGGAACCTTAAAAATCCCAAATAGTGAATGCAATTCTAAGAAATAAAAACAAACCAGGAAGCATCACATTCTCAGACTTCAGGTTATACTACAAGTCTATAGTGATTAAAACAGCATGGTCCTGGCACAAAAATAGAAACATAGATTTATGGAATAGAATTAGAGAACCTAGAAATGAAACCAGCCACATTTTACCATTTGATATTTGATAAACCAAACAAAAGCATACACTGGGGAAAAGAATAACTATTTAATAAATGCTGCTGGGAAAACTGATTAGCCACATGTAGAAGATTGAAACTGGACCTGCACCTCTCACTACTTACAAAAATTGACTCAGACTGGACAAAAGATTTAAATTTAAGACATTAAATTATAAAAACTCTAGAAGAAATTATGGGAAAACCTCTTGTCAATATCATCCTGGAAAAAGATTTTATGATGCAATTTAAAGTTTTAGAAATTCAATAAAACCAGGCAGTGCCTGTGGCTCAGTGACTAGGGCACCAGCCCCATATACTTAGGGTGGCGGGTTTGAACTCGGCCCTGGCCAAACTGCAATAACAAAATAAGTGGTGGTCAATGTGGCAGGTGCCTGTAGTCCCAGCTACTTGGGAGGCTGAGGCAAGAAAATCCCCTAAGCCCAGGAGTTGGAGGTTGCCATGAGCTGTGATGTCACGGACTCTACTGAGGGCAACAAAGTGAGACTCTGTTTCAAAAAAAAAAATCAATAAAGCCAACTAAAATGTTAGAAATTTATAAGAGTTCAGCAAAATGGCTGTTTTCAGAAAAACTAAATGACAATACAAAGATCAACTACTGAATTTATTTTATTTATTTATTTTTATTATTTCTCACTGTGTTGCCCTTGGTAGAGTGCCGTGGTGTCACAGCTCACATCAACCTCAAACTCTTGGGCTTAGGCATTGCTCTTGCCTCAGCCTCCCAAGGTGTCCTTCATAATGCCCAGCTATTTTTTGTTACAGATGTCATTATTTAGCTGGCTCAGGCCAGGTTCAAACCTGCCAGCCTCAGCACTGTAACCACTGTGCTACGCGTACTGAGTCCCAACCAATGAATTTAATTTAACTCTCAATCCTTATGTTAAACATTTTTATTATCATTAAATTTAGCCTTTTTAATTCTGTGAAGGCAAAAGTAGAAACCTAATATACACATGTATAAGTAAGAAACATAAAAAAAAAAAACCCAGCACATTGTACCCCATGATTGCATTAATGTACACAACTATGATTTAATAAAAAAAAAAAAAAGTCACCCCTAAGTGGACTGAGGAGAGCCTGAGGCTCCCAACCCAATGGGCTTTGATATGTGTATATGTGGTTTTAATATACACATATAGTTTATATAGTTTTTCTTTTTAAATTTTTTCTTCAACTTTTTCCCTCTAGATTTTTCTTTTTCTATTTTTTCTTTGTTTTTCTCAAGTAAATGTAATTTTTCATTGTTGCCTTCTTTAATAATAAGGGCTTCATTTTTGCTAGTTTTTTTGTCCCTTTTATTTGTTTTCCCTCCCAATTTTATCCCTTAAGTTTTTTGTTTGTTTGTTTGTTTTTGGTTTGATATATATAGTATTTTTGTTTTTCTTCTATATTTGGTGGATGTGGGGTCCTGTGTCTTCTCAGTCTGGCAAAAAGCTGCAGATTTCAAAGGATCCATCCAACCCAGCCCCCCAAAAGGTTGGGGTTTGTGGGTGTGGGCCAAAGTACCATACTGTACACCACTATTACTCCTATCTCTCTCTTTCTGTTCCTCTCTTCTTTTTGTCCATCTTCCCTTTTATTTACTCCCTTTTTCTTTTCTCTTTTATCCCTTCTTGTTCTTCACTCTTCTCAATCTTTTAGTCCTTTATCAAAAGGACACTGTAACACCTTAGGTCAGAGGTACAGTAACCTTAAGAGCAAGAGGAAGTGAAAGGAAAAATTAGAGCAAGGAAACAGACAAAAAGAAAACACTCATGAGGAAGATAAATCTTGGCAACATGAAAAACTAGAACAGAGCAACCCCCTCCCCCCAAGTGATCATGAGGTAGCTACTGCAGAGAAGTCCACCTATAAAGAAATGATAGAAGGGTAATTTAAAATATATATGGTAAAAACAATGAAGGAAATTGCTGAGAAAGTGGAAAACAACCAAAAGGAAATCCCATAACAGAATCAAGTAAGAGATGAATGGTATGAAGAATATAGAATATATATAGCAGAGCTTAAGGAATTGAAATGGTCAATCGGGGAACTTAAAGATGCAGTAGAAAGTATTAATAACAGATTAGACCAGTCAGAAGAAAGAATCTCAGAAGTAGAGGATAAAGCTCTTCAGCTTACTCAGGCAGTTAAAGAGACAGGAAAAAAAAGAGAGAAAAGGGAACATTCACAGACAGAATTATGGGACTTCATGAAGCATTTATAGTATCCCAGAAAGGGAAGAACACCCCATAGGAATGGAAGCCCTACTAGAGGATGTCATAAATGACCATTTCCCAAATATCACCATACCCTCCTTTCAGAGGAATATTGGACCCTAGGTCGTCTCAACTCAAATAGAGTTTTTTCAAGACACCTTGTCATGACCCTGTCCATAATCAAGATAAAAGAGAAGATTCTTCAAGCTGCCAAAAGTAAGTGCCAATTTACGTACAGGGGCAAATAAAATCCTTCAGGGTGACTATGAATTTCTCAAATGGAACTTTTCAAGCCAAAAGACAGTAGTCATCTATCTTTAATCTACTTAAACAAAAAAATTTTCAGCTCATAATTCTATATCCTGCTAAACTAAGCTTTAAAATTAACAAAGAAATCAAATCATTTATTGATATGCAAACATTGAGAAAGTTAGCCACAGCAAGACCAACTCTACAGAAAGTACTTAGATCTATTCTCACACTGACCATCACAATGGACCACTCAGAAACCAAAGAACAAAGTAAACACCCAGAAACCAAAGAACAAAACCTAGCTTCTCAAATGATGCAAAAGATAAAACTAAGCAATGGACTTCCCCAAATTAAGATGAATAGAACTCCACCACACTTTTCAATTATCTCAATAAATGTTAATGACTTGAATTCCCCACTGAAGAGGCATAAACTGGCTGATTGGATAAAAAATTAAAAAGCACAAGCCGTCCATTTGCTGTATGCAGGAAACATATCTATCCTTGAAGGACAAAGTAAAATTCAGGGTTAAGGAATGGGAGACAATTTTCCAGGCAAATGGAAATCAGGAGAAAAGAAAGACTGCAATCTTATTTTCAGATACAAGTGGATTTTTAGCAACTAAAGTCAAAAAAGACAAAGATGGACACTTCATATTGGTCAAGGGAACAATACGACAAGAAGAAATTTCAATTCTAAATATTTATGTACCTATCTTAAATATTCTCAGATTCTTGAAACAGACCTTAATGATTCTGAGCAGTATCATATCTCATAACACCATAATAGCAGGGGATTTTAACACTCCTCTTATAAAGCAGGACAGAGGACCCTCTAAACAGAAACTAAACATAGATACAAGGAACCTAAATGTGACCTTAGAACAACTGTGCTTGATAAACATATATCGAACACTCCATCCCAGAGTCAAAGAATATATATTCTTCTCTTCCGCCCATGGAACATTCTCGCAAATAGACCACATCCTAGGACACAAATAAAATCTCAACAAAATCAAAAGAATTAAAATTTTACCTTGTATCTTCTCAGATCACAAGGCAATAAAGGTGGAACTAACTGCAACAAAATGATCATCCCCATGCAAAAGCATAGAAATTAAACAGCTTTATGCTGAATGACAGTTGGTCAAGGAAGAGATACCAAAGGAAATTATTAACTTCCTTGAGCATAACAACAATGAAGACACAAGCTACCAAAATCTGTGGGACACTGCAAAATCAATTCTAAGAAAGGAATTGATCACATTACATACCTACATCTGAAAAACAGAAAAAGAGCACATCAATAACCTAATGAAATATCTTAAATGGAAAAGGAAGAGCAATCCAATCCCAAACCTAGCAGAAGAAAAGTAATAAACAAAATTAAATCAGAAATAAATAAAATTGAAAATAAAAGAATCATTCAGAAAATTAATGAAACAAAAAGTTGGTTCTTTGAAAAGATAAATAAAATCAAAAAATCACAGGCCAGATTAACCAGAAATAGAAAAGTAAAATCTTTAACAACTTCAATCAGAAATGAAAAGGAGATCATGCCAAATCTTATAGACAATAGAAAAAGAAATACTTCAAAATCATTCTACTTATTCTACTTTCTTTTTCTATTGTCTATAAGATTTGGCATGATCTGTTGTTTTGAAATTATCTGTTATTTTCATTTATAAAGATTAGTTGTCTATTATTTTTTTGAGACTTTGGAAAAAACAAAATAATAAGAAGTTTAACTGATCAAAGTACTCTATAATAGACATACTTCTACCTGACAATGTGAATGTTACTTTCTTTGCATTATTACATTATTGCTTAATATTTTGTTGCAGCAATTGTCTGATTTATTTCCTGAATGTATTAATCTTCATTCATTCTTTATGAGGTTTTTCCCTCAGTCCTTATGTTAAATATTGTTATTGTCATTAAATTTGGCCTTTTTAATTCTGTAAAGGCAAAAGTGGAAATGTAATATACACATGTATAAGTAAGAAAAATTAATAAAAAAATAAAAAAAACTGCAACCTCCCCCCCCAAAAAAAAGAAGAAGAAGAAAGAAAGAAATGTAAAGAGGAAAATAACAACTGATACCACAGAGATACAAGACATTATTTCTGACTACTACTAAAAACTTTACACCCAGAAATTTGACAAATGTGGAAGAAATGGACCAATTCCTGGAATCACATTATCTTCCTAGGCTTAACCAGGAAGAAATAGATCTCTTAAACAGACCAGAATCAAGCACTGAGATTGCAGAAACAATAAAAAGGCTTTCAATAAAAAAAGTTCCAGGACCAGATGGCTTCACATCAGAATTAATGATGTTGTACCTACTCTGTGGAACCTATTCCAAAACATTGAGAAGGAATGAGCCTACCCCAACATGTTCTATGAAGCAAACATCACCCTGATTCCAAAAACAGGAAAGGATCTAACTAAAAAGGAGAACTATAGACCAATTTCACCAATAAATATTGATGCAAAAATACTCAACAAAATCTTAGCTAATAGATTGCGACTGCTCATTTAAAAAATTATACTTAACAGGGCAGTGCCTGTGGTTCAGAGGATTAGGGTGCCGGCCCCATATACCAGAGGTGATGGTTTCAAATCTGGCCCCAGCCAAAAACTGAAAATATATATATATATATACACACATCACAATCAGACTTCATCCAAGGGATGTAAGGTTGGTTTAACATACACAAATCCATAAATGTAATGTAACACATTAATAGAAACAAAAAGAAAGACCATATGATTCTTTCAATAGGTACAGAAAAAGCATTTGGCAAAATTCACCATCTTTTTCCAACAAGAACACTTAATAAAATAAACAAAGGTGGAACATTTTTTAAGCTGACTGAAGCCATCTATGACAAACCCATGGCTATCATCATACTGAATGGTGTAAAACTAAAAACTTTTCTTCCTAGAACTGGAACAAGGCAAGCATGTTCACTATCATCATTATTATTCGACATAGTTCTGAAAGTTCTAACCAATTTAATCAGGTAGAGTAAGAAGTAAGAACATAAAGAGAATCCAAATGACAGCAAAGGAGATCAAACTCTCCCTCTTTGCCAATGATATGATCTTATACTTAGAGAACACTAGAGACTCAACCACAAAACCCCTGAAAGTCATAATGTCTCAGGGTATAAAATCAATGTCCACAAATCAGAGAACATAAAACCCCAAGAAAAGAAATTGTAGAAGACACTAACAAATGGAAGAACATACCATGTTCATGGCTGTGAAGAGTCAACATTGTCAAAATGTCTATTCTACCCAAAACAATCTAAAGATTCAATGCAATTCCCATGAAAATACCAACATCACATTTTGAAGAACTGGAAAAAATAGGACTTCATTTTGTATGGAACCAGAAAAAAAAAAACCTGTATAGCTAAGGCTATTCTTAGTAATAAAAACAAAGTTGGAGGAATCACTCTACCAGACTTCTGGCTATATTACAAGTCCACAGTAATCAAAACAGAATGGTATTGGCACAAAATAGAGACATAGACATATGGAACAGAATAGAAAACCAAGAGACAAAACCAGTTTCTAATTGCCATCTGATCTTTGATAAACCAAACAAAAGTGTATAGTGGGGGGGGGGGAATCTCTATTCAGCAAATGGCTCAGGGAGAACTGGATAACCACGTGTACAAGACTGAAATTCAACCCACACCTTTCACCCCTTACAAAAATTGACAGAAGATAGATAAGAGACTTAAACCTAAGACGTGAAATGATAAAAATCTTAGAAGAAAGTGTGGGAAATCTCTTGATGATGTTGGAAAGGAAAAGATTTCATGACAAAGTCTTCAGTGGCCACAGCAACAACAAAAATTAACAAATGAGACTTAATTAAGCTGAAAAGTTTCTGCACAGCTAAGGATACAACAAATAAAGCAAAAAGACAACCTTCACAATGGGAACAGATATTTGCCGGGGATCGATCTGACAAAGGGTTGATAACTAGAATCTATAGAGAACTCAAATTAATCAAAAAAGGAGCAAACAATTCCATCTACTATTGGGCAAAAGATATGAATAAAAACTTATTTGAAAAGACAGACAAATGCCTTACAAACATTTGAAAAAATGCTTATTGTCCCTGATCACAGGAGAAATGCAAATCAAAACTACCCTGAGATATCACCTAACACCAATGAGACTAGCCTACACCACAGTCTCAAAGCTGAGGCTGCTGGCATTAATGTGGAGAGAAGGGAACACTTTTACACTAATGGTGGGACTGAAAACTAATACAATCTTTTTGAAGGAAGGGTGGAGAATCCTCAAAGAACTCAATTAAGACAAGAATCCTCAAATAGACATCCCATTTGATCCTACAATCCCATTACTAGGCATCTACCCAGAAGAAATAAAATCTTTTTATGATAGGGACATTTTCACTAGACTTTTGATCACAGTTCAATTTATAATCACCAAAATTAAAACAACCTAAATGCCCACTAACCCAGGAATGGATTAACAAGCTGTGGCATACATATACCTGGGAAAATTATTCAGCCATTAAAAATGATAGAGATTTTACATCTCTTATATTAGCCTGGTTAGAGGTGGAACACATTCTTCTTAGTAAAGCATCACAAGAATGGAGAAGCAGAATCCAATGTACTAAATTCTAATATGAAGGCAGTAGATGATCTAATATAAGTGGTGGTATAGGGGAACAAGGAATCAGGGAGAAGGGAGGGGAGGCAGTGGAATGGGGGAGTCACAGTGTATGGCACACATTTTGGGGGCAGGACACAATTACAAGAGGAACTTTACGTAAAAATCAGTGTAACCTAATCTATGTACCCTCAATGAATCCCAAATAATAAAAAATAAATAAATAAATGTATTTAGATCTTGAACAAAACCCTTTTTAAGTTCATTTTGAAGTATGCATAGGTAAGAACAACTGGGAGGTTTTAGACAAATATAAAAGTCAATTTTTATTGTTTGAAATTTACATCATCTTATAAAGCTAGACTAATTTAAACATTATAATGTCCACATAAGCTATAACATATAATGAGACAGAAGAGAAAAAATAAGAAACTAGAATTCTAAAATACAGAAAAGGATTGATTAATCAATTAGCACAGGAAAAATAGTTAACTAATTGGAAAACATAAATTAAAACTTTCTTTACCATTAAAGTAATATTTAACTAAACTATCTACTAAAATATATGAAATGAAACATCATAGAATTATGTCATATGATTAAATACTTACCTTGCTTTTCTATGCATAAAGACAATGAGAAGAAACAAAAATCAAAGTACGTTGAAATTCACTATGCAAACTACAGCATTTAAAGTTATGCACATGCTGGCTCGGTGCCTGTGGCTCAAGCGGCTAAGGCGCCAGCCACATACACCTAAGGTGGAGGGTTCGAATCCAGCCCGGGCCCGCCAAACAACAAT
>NW_003852411.1:27408279-27467416 GCF_000181295.1 Otolemur garnettii | reverse complement strand
AAAAAAAAAAAAAAAAAAAATAGTTATGCACATGCAAAAACAGATACTATAAATGAACTTTAAAAATGTGAGAAAGTGGGGAAATATTTTAACCTACATAAAAGAGAAAACAATTGATATCCCCATTACAGAAGTCCTAACATTCCTAATTTAAAAATAGCTCTAAAATAAAAAGTGAGAACATAAGAAAAAATATAATTAAGGTCTTGAAAAATGGACAGACACAGAGTTCACACAAGCACACAAATACTACAAAGAGCCAAAACAATGAAAATATAATCAAGTCATTATACATAAAAAAGTACACAATTTTAAAGAACAAAGAATTTTGTTTAGCAAATTGGTAATACTTTTTTGAGTGCTATTATCTATGTTTGTGTAGATTTAGGGAAGATGCTCTAATATATTAGTCAAATTATGAATTAATATAATTTGTTTAGAATGATTTAAAATTATATTAACAAAGTATCAAAATTCTGAATAATCCTTAGCACAGTAATTTCATATTCAATTCACTAGATTAACAAAATATATGAGCACCTGTGAAAAAACTTAAAGACAACAAAATATTCCTTTCAGTTGAAAATAATAAAAATTTATAAGCAAGTATTTTGTCCAAAAATAGAAATCTGGTTGATTAAATTTATATAATTATTATAACATATTTATTATGTTGCATTCCATATGTTACAACCAAAAGATCTGTTTCAGAAAAATATTTGAGAAAGTGAAAACATATTATCACCAATACAGTTGACAGTCAAACAACAAAGCTTTGAACTGCAAAGGTCTACTTGCATAAAGAGTTTTTTCCACTTCTGCCACCTGGAGACAGCAAGACCAAGCCCTCCTTTTTCTCAACTTCAGCTTTCTCAACGTGAAGGTGACAGAGATAAAGACCTTTATGATGACACATTTCCACTTAAAAATTTCGGAGTAAATGTATTGATTCTTCCTTAAGGTTTTCCTAAAAACATTTTCTTTTCACTAGCTTACTTCATTGTTAGAAGATAGTATATAATACAGATAACATATGTTACCCGTCAGGCTCTTGGTTTTCCATAGGTTATTAGTAGTTAAGTTTTGGTGAGGTCAAAGTTATACAGAAACTCTCAACTGTGTAGTGGAAGGGGGGGTGGTGTGTGAATGTCCCAACCCCTGTGTTGTTCAAGAGTCAACTGTATATTGTCAAATTATGTTGGGTTATAAAATTCTCATAATATTATGTAGTACTATCCAGTGTGTGTTTGTGAAAGGGAGGATATATTTACGAACAAAAATCTTAACCAGGTCCAGGACTGGTTAATATTATTAATGAAGATTTTTAAACTTTGTTTTACTATCTTTTCTGGATATAAAAGTATACCTTTATAATAAAAGATTTAAAAGTATTTTTAACCCCACTTAATTAGTCTAAAGGAATTTAGAAATAACTATTATAGTTCCCAAATTTGATACAAATAAAACATAAGATCAGCAGAGATCTGGAAAATATAAAAAAATAGGAAATTCTAGACTGAAAATAAATACAACAGCCAACATAAAGAATAGTTAATTTGGCACCTAATAGGTATGGTGCAAACTGTCTGGGTGGAGGACACATTTATCATCTTGACTCAATTTCTGTCAAACACAAAGTATGTAAACAAAACACGTGTACCCCCTAAGATTCTAAAATATTATAAAAATAGGAATGTTAAAAAAGTGAACAGAAGGTAGGTCAATATAAAAAATTCTAAACTTAGATATACCTAATAAAATAGAATAAAATAGAGAGAGCAAAAGAAGAATCATAAGAAGAAGCAAAATTACCCACTTCAGTAATTCATAGACACAGGAAACAAAAATATCAGTAGGATTCAGACTAGTTGATTTTATATTAACAGAAAGAATTTAAATGTCAGTAAGATACATAACATATAAAATTTTTAGTGTGATGGTTAATTTTATCTGTCAACTTAATTAGGTCACAAGGTTCTAAGTATTTAGTAAAATATTATCCTAGGTGTGTCCGTGAGGCTGTTTCTGGGTGAGATTCACACTTGAAACATGGGATGAGTAGAGCAGATTGTCCTTCTCCATGGGATGGGCCTCATTTAATCCCTTGGAAGCCCAGAGATAACAAAAGGGATAAGGGAGAGTTCACCCTTATTTGAATTGGGAGATTTGTGTTCTTCTGACTCAGACTGGGTCTTATACCACTGGTTTTTCTAGTTCTCAGACCTTCAGATCTGCATGGAAACTATCCCAAGTCTCCAGCTTGCACACAGAACATAGATTAACTCAGTCTAAATAATCATGTGAGTTAATGCCTTATAATACAGCTGTGTGTGTGTATGTTCTGTTTCTCTGGAAGACCACCTTGACTAATAGAGATTTTGATAGTGAGAGTGGTTCTCAGAGAACAGAATTTTAAGGGCGAGGTCTCCAAACTGGTTCTGGGTTTCCTGGAACTGGCTCTCGAATCAGATTAGATTTAAATGTGACAATCTATTTTTAGTAGAAAGACAGCACTTATCCATGTAGTGAATTGGTAAGTAATGGAGATACACAAAATATCTTCATTAGATATTCCTAATTAATCACTATGACAAGCAAGGAACTGGGTGACTGTGTATGATACTTTGAAACATTTTTGGAAAACTAACAAAAATAATGAGGGCGACTGGGTTCTCCTAATACTCACGGACAATGTGGTGAAAGAAAAGGCTGAGCTCAGATATTTGAATTCCCTATTCAATGACCTGAAGATGCCAATGCACACTATGAAGCAGGCACTTACCTCCTGTAGCTGAGTTAGCTGAAAATCAAACACAGAATCTCATCCTGTAACTGGTTGCACTACAACACAAGTTGAATTTCTAAACTGACGGGGATGAGTCTTCTTTCTCAGTGGAAAAGGCCTCTCCATGCCAGAAACTTCTTCACTTCCAGTAGTATCATCCTCTCCGCCACAGTCTGAAAATATTAACTATTCATTTCCTGAGAAAGTTGTAATGACCTCACCTGAGGCAGATGCCATGTAGGGTAATGCTAATTCTCTTCAGAACTCAGTTCCATCCCCCCTCTTTGCTGCTAGACACATAACTAGACTCAAGTCCTGGCAGGCCAATAAATGTAAGGCAAAAATATGTCCCATAGGAAGCTACAACTTGAAGTTTTCTAAGTTATGCAGATAGGAATATGGAGAGTATGTATGAAAATGGCTACTAAGGGTGTGAGAAAATGGTAGAAAATTATGTACCCCCAATATACTAAAATGTAAGAAAAAGAAAATGCTAAAAGGAACATAAATTGTATCAAGTCAAAGTTAATGAGATGGACCCACTAAACAAAGAATATTGAAATAGTTAATAAACATAAAGACACAGTGCTCAATGTAATTAGCAATAAAGAACTTAAAATTAAAATCACAATGAAAGGCAATTACACACCCACAAGCTTAACTAATTAATAAAAAATATTTAACAATGTGGATTGTTGGCAGGGATGTGGATTAATTAGCACTCTCATGCCCTGCTGGTGAGAGTGAAAATTGATGCAGCAACTTTGAAAACATTTTGAAATTGTCAACTAAAATTTAACATTCTCATACCCTATGACTCAGAAATTCCATTCTCAGGTACATACACAAGAGAAATCGATGCACTTATGCATGAAGAGTCGTATGCAAAAATGCTAACAGCAGTATCATTCATAATGCTTCGAACCAAAAACAAATGTACACCAACAGGAGAGTGGAAAAAATGCAAATAATCACCAAATAGAATAACATATCACAATGAGAATAAATGAGTTAAAGCTATGTGCACCAAAACGAGTGCACCTCAAAATATAATGTTGAGCAAAGTCAGAGAAGAGAAATATACTAAATATATATACTGTATGAGTGTTTTTTACAGGAAATCCAAATAGCAGACAAATTTAACTATATTGGTTAGGAGTATACACTCTGCTAGTAAGAATTTAAGCAAAACAAGAAAATGATTACCATAAAAAAGTCAAAATATTTATTCCCTTTATGGAGAAGGGAGGGTTTAGTTATTACAAGTTGAGTTATGGCATCTCTTGGATGCTGCAGTGTTGGTAATGTTCTTTTTTATTTTTTTTGAGACAGAGTCTCACTTAGTGGTCCTGGGGTTGAGTGAAGGGAGACTAGCGATAGTCCAGGTGAGAAATGATGGTGACATGAACTAGTGGAAATGTTGAGAAGTGGCTAAACTTTGGACATAATTCAATGGCAGAGCTGATAGATTAAAGAAAGAAGGAATTCAGGAAAGATAAGACATTAAGATTTTTGTTCTGAAAAACTGAGTAAAGAATGTCAGCATTTACTAAATGGGGAAATATGATCATTCTTTGCTAGAATGTAATATTATATGAAACCATCTAAATACAATTCCTTCCTTCTAAAGAGAGCCTACCTTCTATGGCTTGAATGTGTCTTCTCCAAAATTCATGTGTTAAAACTGAATATCCTGTCTGGTGGTATTCAGAGGTGGGGCTTTTTGAGAAGCAGTTAAGCCATAGAATACTACTGTCATGAATAAGTTAGTGCCTTATACAAGAGCCGAGGGGAACTAGTTTAGCCCCTTTTCACTCTCCTTTCTTGCACCATGAGAGAATTCAGCATCCATTCCCTGGGGAGAATGCAGCAACAAGGTGCCATCTTGAAGCAGAGATCTGACCCTCAGCCTCATCTGCTAGCACCTTGACCTTGGACCTAGCCTTCATAGCTATGAAGAATTAATTTCTGTTCATAAATTACTCTATCTGTGGTATTTTGCTACAGCAGCACAAACTAAGATATTCTCATAAAGGATTTCATTAAAAATCGTATATAGTAAGTGATGAATTAAATGGGCCCCATCTGCCAATATTTCTAAATATATATAGGTTCTGCAGTGTTTAAAAGGTTTGATTAGTGTGTTGTCTGATTTCTTATAAAAGAAACTACATTAAATGTTAACAAAACTTGAGGTTAAATTTCAGAATATACCTATCCCCACCCAAAGAGGTACTTGCTCCTTAATATTTCTTATAATTTCTGAAACTCAAATAACTACCCATGAATCTTGGATTTGGAGATGATTGCCTCAAATTGAGCCAATGTCTTTGTATTGTGTTATCACGGTTGAGTATAAATTTTTATTGTCTAGGATCTCTAAGAACAAAGTTCTAATAAGGAGAAGATTCAGATCATAAATTAACTGGCAAGCTGACTATATAGAAAAAATGAAACTCATAATTCAGAGCAGTAGTTAAACATGAGCTCTAGAGTCAAGCAGTAATGAGTTCAAACCCCAGTTCTGCCACTTAATGACAGTATGACCTTGAGCAAGTTATATAACGACTTTGTGCCACCATCTCCTCTTTTGAAAAATTGAGTTAATAGTAGGGCCTTTGCCCTTCACTGCTGCGGATATTAAAAAATACGATCTACATAAAGAACTTGCAGAATGCCTAGCACATAATTAGAAACAGTAAGTATTACAACAAATATTTTTACCAGAAAACAGTGTAAGGATCCAGCTGGCTCAGATAGTAGTAATCAGCCCATCATGGATTGGTGATACTGCCCTTGACTTCTTTTACCGAAATTTAACTGAAAATATCTCCACTACTAGAAATACACGTGTATGGCCTGCAGACTATATGTCACTATTGCTTTTTTTTCTCATAGGTAGATTTATGTGGAGACATCATTTTGGATGACAGAGGAAGAAATAGGATAATCTACAATAAAGATTATGGTCTGTGGGTTTAAAAAGCAACCTTGTTGCTATTGCTTCAACAAACATGGGAACGTTCTTCCCTGAATTAAATTATTTTCACTGAACTCAACGTTTGATTCTGCAGGCTTACAACATGGAGTCCCTGCAGCTGATTGAAACCCTGTATAAAAAGCTGTATCTTACACCCTTGCTTGAAAATTATTATGTCAGCACCGTGCCTGAATGCCAGTTGAATTGAAATGTATGATTTCCCTAAGAACATGTGTTGACAGTTACTTTCCTCATTGGTCTCCCCTCTTGGTTCCAAGAGCCCATAAAATCTTACAACCACACAAACCAAAATTATACAGGAGACATTCAGTTATGTTTGGCATGGACCAGATTTTGTGTGAGTGGAACCTGACTTCTTTCTTCTAGGGACTTGGTAATCGTTCCCTCTGGATGTTGTTCCAACCTCTCCTCAGGTTTGGCTGTTGCCTTCCAGGATGTGCTCCCCATTCCTCCTCTTACAGACCTTTCTGATCCAGGAGAGACTGTTGGCCTCTCTCACTTGTTAAGGTGAATAGACAGGCTCGTGTTCTCACTTAACAATTCTTGTGACATATCACTGAAGTAAACTTAAGCTCTGGATTATAAAGCTTTCTGGCACTTCAGTGATTTTTCAAGGCCACTCAAGGAGCTTTGCTAATACAAGGAGGTATTTAACAGACAGCTCTCACTCAATTCAGCGTCTTCAGCTATACAGGCCTCGCTCGTCCTAGAAAGGAAGACTTTGCTGTCTGCGCTGCACAGCCATTATCTCTGACTTTCTGCACAGTGACATGAGTCAGTTCCGACCCCCTCCACGGCACTGTCTTCAAATAGTATTTAGCGTCTGTTAGGTTAGGTTAGGTAGAAATGGCAAATATTTATGTATGTCATGTAAATGGCAAATGCTCGTGTACACGACCTTCTTGGTTCTCTGAACAGAAACAAGGACTTATCATGTCATTTCCTATAGAAAAACCATTTGATGGCTTCAGGATAAAATAAGGATGCCATGGTGTGGACCACACACCCTTCCGGACCTGATCCTCATCTACTTCACAGCCTTACTGCAACATCCCCCTGTGCTCTCCACTCCAGGACGTCTGTGCCTTCTCATTCCACTTGGTCTTTGCCCAGACTGCTCTCTGCCTTTTCTATGACTGCTCCCCTATGCGTCCTTTATGATTTTATCTAATTGTCATATCTTTTTGGAAGCTTTCCCTGAGACATATGTTGGCCCTGGAGGTTGGTACGTGCCC
This sequence comes from Otolemur garnettii, assembly GCF_000181295.1. Taxonomy (NCBI): domain Eukaryota; kingdom Metazoa; phylum Chordata; class Mammalia; order Primates; family Galagidae; genus Otolemur; species Otolemur garnettii. The sequence goes on along the minus strand of NW_003852411.1, from coordinate 27,460,395 downwards.
TGCTACTGTGCTCCTCAGCATCTTGTTAGAGTTGAAATTGTAAGTCTCCTGGTTCTAAACAACTTGTACTCTTTATGTGCTCCTCAGTATCCCAAACACACTCTGATGAATTTGCAGGTAAATAGAATTTCTATAAATCAATTATTTCAATTACACATGAGTAGCGTCAATGTGAAGAAAACAAACCACGAATCTAGTTCTTAAGAAAATCCTGGCTTGGCACCTGTGGCTCAAGTGGCTAAGGCGCCAGCCATGTACACCCAAGGTGGCGGGTTCAAATCCAGCCGGGGCCCGCCAAACAACAATGATGGCTGCAACCAAAAAATAGCCGGGTGTTGTGGCAGGCACCTGTGGTCCCAGCTACTTGGGAGGCTGAGGCAAGAGACTCACTTGAGCCCAGGAGTTGGATGTTGCTGTGAGCTGTGATGCCACAGCACTCTACCCAGGGGGACAGCTTGAGGCTCTGTCTCAAAAAAAAAAATCCTTTAAAATTTATTTATATCAATTATTATATATGTATACTATTACATATTATGTAACATAATTACATAATCTATAATCATAAATATAAAATATTATATACCATGTATCTAGTATATTACTTAGTATTTATCATAAATGATTATATGGTTATAGTCTCTCACAAGTATTTTTTCACGTTTTATGAAAGCACCCTGAAAATATTTGGTATACTGTCATAGGTGCTCCCCAGTTGGTTGATTTGGTCTGTATCATCTATGAGCAGATCTACATTCAAAGCTGTTGGATGGGAGACTTCTCACCTGCAAGAGTATTTAATGCCCCCTACAGTAGTTCTCAAGACTATAATCCAAATGTAACTTCTAACAATGTTGCTAGTCCTTAGCATACTGACCCTTTCATAGTATTTTTCTAATAGCCATTAATGTCTGGGAAGCTTAACTTTGGGAACTACACTTACATGATAGCAGGGAGAGTGGGCCTTGGAATTTAGAATGGGAAGAGTGGAGAGATACCTTCATTTAAAATCTGCTAGGATCCACTGGGAGATCTGAGGAAAGTTACTTTTCTTCTTGGTGCCCAAGATCATCTCTATAAAAACAGACTCTGTGTCCCAAGGGGAGAAAGAAAAAAAAAAGAAAAAGAAATGTATCCTTTAAAGCACTTTAAAGCGCTTAAAGTCAAACTTGAATAACCAATTTAGGAAAGTTAACAACAACAAAAAAATCTCAACTTACATGGACAGTGGTTTATAGTAAGATAAACTTTAATCAAAAGTCCTGGAATTCCCAAAGCCTCCCCACCTTACAGCCACTAAAGTCTGAGGTCACTCTGGCCATCCACTGGGACACATTTCACCATTGGTCACAAGCGCACGAAAAGATTTATTACCACATTTCAGTTTCTATTTTGCGTTTGTGTAGCTGAGAGCTGTCACTAATTCTACTGGAAATAAACATGTCTCTAAACAGACACAACCAAATTGGTATAATCAGTGATCACCTTGGGATGGGGAAACACTCACACCTTCAGTGGCCCTACCTATGATATCATCTGCCTTTAATTTCAGTGCCTTATAAGCCAGTAGAGCTCTCTGGCAGCTTTTCCTAATGCAAACATGCTTGTTATGGAGACATTAATTTTTGGTAAATCACCCCAGCACCCCTTTTCCATTTCCTTAAAATCTATATCTCATTTTCTGGATGTTCTAACTTGCTGAAAGTAGGCTCTTTCATCTTTCAAGGTTTAATGCAAGTAATGAAGAAGACACAAAAATGGCAGACAATTTTTACTTCATCATTTTCTCTTTTCCTTTTAGACAGGTGTAAATCAGGCCTTTTAATTTCTAAAGGAGGCGAGGTGCTGGAGATCTATTTCCTTTGCAATCAAAACAGGACACTTCTGTATTTTCTCGAGGTCAAAAGTACCTGAAATCCCAACCACATGCAGGGAAAGAGATAGAGAATGTGATCTTAGAAAGCCCTCCCACAAGACTATTGTTTAAAAACCTCTGAGTGTAAGTCAGGATAAAAAAACCTAAAACCCTTCAGGAAAGGTATGCTCTAAATGCCCTAGAGCCACCACATTTTATAATAATCCTTGCCTATAATAAATATATCTTATATTTATACATTTCACACAGTATTTCTAATAATTTATCTCACTTGAATGACACAATAACATTGTGAATTAAGCGAGAAATGCATTATCCTCATTATAAACTCGAGGCAGTGACGGCTCAGAGATACTAATTGCTTACTCACACAGTCAGTAAAAAGGGCAGCTTCAGGGGTAGAATCCATTGCCTGCCTTTAGATCTTTCAGACTCTGATTGGTTCCAGTATTGAGAACCAGCAAAGCACAGTAGACCTTCCTCCAGTGATTCCCCCTCCCTTAGTTATTTCTATCAATAAAATTAAAAGGCTTCTCCACCATGTGTCTAATTTGCGTGATGTTGCAGGATCCCTCTCCTCAACCCTCTGCTGCATCTGACAGAGGGAACACTGGGCAGGTCCATGTTTGCTCAGAGGCACTCTCGCCCTTCTGCCTCCGCCCATAAATCACAGAGTCTTTGAGAAGGCAGCCACCTCTGGGCTGAACACAGCAAGTGTTGAACTGTGAGTAATAATTTATACCACAGAGTAATTTCAAACTGAAAGTGAAAAAGATTTCTCAACCCTCCCAATGCTGAAAGGGGACGTAAGTCATATAATTTTATGCCAGCAACACATGTATCATATGAAGAGGGAAATATTCTGTCGATGACCTGAATGTTACGTGTTGTCATTAAAATATGTTTAGCCAAGGCTGTGGCTCAATTCGAAGCCCATTTGAGGGTATGTGTCATATTCGGTCTCAGGCAGGACCTGAAGCCAATTTAGAGAGTGTGTGTTATAAGAAGTCTTCATATTGGAGGTGTGAAATTTACAGTCAATAGGAAGTAATTTTCTGATTGGAGTTTGGCCCAAATATTGCAATGGATATAGTAAGAATGCCATGGGACCTGTAATATCCATCAATGACAGATCCTGGGGTTTAAATTCTCTCTTCAAGCAGAGCCAGGGCAGGCAAGGGGCAGAACTGGACAAAATCATAAGGAAGTTGTATAAATTAATTAAGTTCTTTCTGACACTATTTCTTCTATAAGATTTCCTCCAAATGTCTTAATAGGCCTTTGTTCATTGCAAAACTGACAAGCAGATCTATTTCCTTTGTCCTTCATTCTTACTTCCAATCCCCTCAATTTCATAACTTTTGCGATCTCATTTATAATGCCCATATTTCCAGGCATTTGAACACCTTTGGCATGTGAGCGTAGGAGCCAGACATCAACAACAGTCATCATGATCATTTGCAGGACTTCAATATTTATAGCTTGGAAAGTCAGAATATTTTCTTGGAATCTTGGAAATCTATCTAACTATGGTTTTATTTATTTATTTATTTATTTTGTACCTTGATGTCAAGCAGAATGAAGTTTCTGAACAATCTAACAATCCAATATATGCCTGGAGCCAGACCAAACTACTCACTGGTGCCTACGTCCTCTATAATCTTCATGTTTGGGCTTCATCCAAAGACAATTTAATGAGAAACTCTAGATATACTGTCCCAGGACATTCTTTTTTTTTTCCCCAAAACTCCCAGATGATTTTAATGTTCAGACAAAAGGATAAGCACCATCCAAGCCATAATTGTCACTCATATTTTAATGTCCATATAAATCACCTGAGGATCTTTTTTACAGGAAGATTATTATCCAGTAGTCCTGGTAAAATCAGAGATTCTGTACATCTACCAAATTCCTAGGCTAAGGCTGATGCTGTTGATTACTTCATAGATTATGTTTTATGTATCACAGTTCTAACGTATTCCTTCACAATTTAGCTCAAAGAGGTGTCTTTTTTTACCCACTTTTCTTATGTTCGCAGGTAGAATTAAGCATTGTGCTCCTTCTTCTGTGCTCTCCTACCTTGGTTATGGTCTTACACATGCCCTTTAATTATTCATTCACCTACAAATTGAGTATGTTATTGATTTCCTCCCCCCCACACACATATGCCCAACGTATTGTAAGCACCTTCGGGGCAGAGGCAATGGCATTTCTCTTCCAATTATCAGTTCCTATCATGGGTGCTTGATAAATGTTATAAAGAGAGAAAGACAGAAAACAAGAAAAGGAGTTAAGCATTTTCCCGTCCCTCTTGATAACTTTTAAGTATCAACCACAAAGTGCAGATGTGTTTATAACAGCTTCATTTCACATTGGAATTCTAATGAATCCATTACTGACGTTCTGTGTTCATCAGTTCAAGGCGCCTTGCCTCTGAGAGAATTTTTTAGCTATGGAGAAGTGTTTTAGTTACTTATTGCCATGCCAAATTACTACAAAATTCAGCAGCTTATTAAATGTATTGCTCACAAGTTATGGGTCAGTTGGTCAGAAATATGATTTAATAAAGAGCTTAACAAATACTCTATTCTCTAGTAAGGATATAGTGCTTCAATGCAAATTAAAACCACCATGGGATATTACCTCACCCCAATTAGAGGGGCTGTTCTCAAAATGACAGAAAATAACAAATACTGATGTAGATATGGGAAAATGGGAATTCTTTTTTTTTTTTTTTTGAGACAGTCTTGCTATGTCACCCTCAGTAGAGTACTATGGAGTCACAGCTCACAGCAACCTTAAACTCCTGGGCTTAAGCGATTCTCTTGCCTCAGTCTCCCAAGTAGCTGGAACTTCAGGTGCCTGCCACAACACCTGGCTATTTTTTGGTTGCAGTTGTCATTGTTGTGTAGCAGGCCCGGGCCGGGCTCAAACCCTCCAGCTTCAGTGTAAGTGGTTGATGCCCTACTCACTGAGCTATGGGCACCAAGCCAGGAAAAATGGGAATTCGTATACACTGTTTGGTGAATATAAATCAGAATAGCCATTATGTAATACAGTATGAGGTTCCTCCGAAATTTAAAAATATAACTACCATGTGATCTAGAATTCTACTAGTGGGTATATATCTAAGGGAAATAAAGTCAGTATGTTTATGAAGAATCTGTATTTTCATTTTTACTAAAGAACTATTCACAAAAGCCAAAATATGGAATCAACCTACATGCCCATCAACAGGTGAATTAAGAGAATGTGCTATATGTACGTACTGGAATACTACTCCGCAATCAAAAGACAATGGAATTTGGCATTTGCAGCAACATGGATGAATCTGGAGGACGTTACATTAAGTAAAATAAGTCAAACACAGAACAACGAACACCACATAACCTCACCCATTGATAGAATCTAAAAAAGCTGATCTCATAGAAAGACAGAGTAGAATAATAGTTGTCAGAGGCTGCAGGGACATACAGAGATACTGGTCACCAGGTATAAAATTACAGTTAGATATAAGGAATACATTCTCGTGTTCTACTGCACAATCACCTGACTTATAGTTAACTTTATCGTATTGCATTTCAACATAGCTCGGAGAGAGGATACAAATGTTTACACCACAAAGAAATGATAAATATTTCAGGTGATGAAAATGCTAAATATCCTGATCTCATCTTTACATAATTCTTACATATATTGAAATACCACATTGTATGCCATAAATATGTACCATTATTATGTATCAACTAAAAATAACATAAAACAAAAAAGAGGATAGAGCCTTAGTTACAATTCTTTATTGATTACTGGGCTGGTAACAAATTTCATTCTCCACAGTGAGGATTCTACGACTTTCTGTCTGTATCACATATTGGACAATTAGAGGCTTTAGAAAATAACCAGACATTTCTTCTCTTAAGTTTGTTTCTTGAAGTACATTCACATTTACTAGTGTTTTATCTTTGTAAATAAAATAGAACAGACAGCATGTATCTATCTTACCCTGATGATTCCAAATTAAAGAGCTCGTTTCTCTCCCTCTCCCTCCCTGCAGCTCACTTTCTCTCTGTCTCTTTTAGGAAGACATTCAGATTCAGTTCCTATATGTTTTTATATGATCAAACATAAGTCTTTCTCTGGGAATAACCTCCATGTTTAAAAATATTTCTCACTAATACTGCTAAAAATCCTCCGTGTATTAAAATGCAAATATTACTTAAGATGATTAATGTGTGGTTTAATTACTACCCACTAGTGGTTTAATCTGAGTTTTTTAATTTTAAAAGTGTGGATGGAATCTTGAAGGGAAAAGACCCTATAATAGGTACCCTTGGACGAGAATGGAAGGTCTCCACATCTACCTTTTCAGAAGAAAGCAAGAAATATTTCTTTGTAAAAATCCCTCTGAGAAGTAATTAAAAATTTCAAGGTGGCTCAGGGTTACCGTGTGGCTATTGGGTTGTGGAAAAGCAGATGGTGGTGCTGAATGGTGCTCCAGAAAAGCCAGCAATGGAGAAATTGAGCAAAAGAAGAGCAGCACAGGCAAAACCAGTGTCCTGGTGTACAATCCCGGCATGCAACTCACAAGAGCCTAGACTTTGTGCATTACAGGAATGATCCTTTGTAGCTAGAAATCTATTAATTTTGTAATTATCGGAAAATAAGAAGGCATTTTCTGATATTTTTATCCTGGAGACAAGAAATTAACATTTATTATAGAGATAAATTTCCCCCCTTTGATCCTCCTCCACTTTCTCTTAGTATCTTTTTTATGCTATTGCACCCATCGCTTTCTCTTATGTCTCCTTTTCATTCTTCCTACCCATTTCTCACCTCTTCTCTTAGTCACTCATAGTTATAAAAGCAAGGTGATCGCCAGGGGGAAAGAAGAAAATGATGGAACAAGTGAAGCATAAACAGCTCCTTATAAAAGTCACAAGGACTTTAAAGTAGAAATGTCATTGTTATTCTGCCACAAAAATAATGGCCTTAAGCTGCTTGTAAAAGAGGGAGATTGTACCCTACTGGAGTTGAAAATGGTGAAATGCTCTTTTTAAGTTTGACTTTCAACCCAGAGTTGGGTTTAGAAAATGTCTTAATCCATCAGCTATACTCCTGGAGTGTTTAGCATCTTACTGTCTTTGACTGACTCAGTCTCACAGTTCTGATTGGCAATGAGGACTGAAGACCAGAGGAACGTTCAGCAAATATGCTGGTTTTCCTCTTTCTGCCAGACTTGACATTTTTCAGGCTTGTAATCCATTCACATCTCTTTTTCTTCTCTCTCAGAGCTTACCAGGGACCCTCCCCCCAAAAAACTAATCATTAGAAGAAAAAACCTAATATAGTGAAGCAGTGAAAGAGGACATGTCTTTATCTCCAGAAAGCACATTAATGCTTTCTCCTAAAGCCTCAGTTTCTTTCTTTCTGCAATTTTGGCTCAGAATGAGTAGTGGGAAAAAAGATGATATTTTGAGGCCCTATTTCCCAGGAATAGCAAAGAAATATGTGCCTTCATTTAGTGAATATAAAAGAATGGTCAATGCTAACCCAAAAAGTTAGAGGCAAAAACTCTGGTGAAGGCTGATCAGGTTCAAACCTGGATATCTGCTGTCTAAATGTATTCATCTGACTGTGGTCCATTTGGAAATAAATGTCTTATTGGAGGAGAGGGCATTCAAGTTTTAATGCCCGAGCTGCCATTTACAAATTGTGTGAGTTTGGACAAGTAACTGATTACTTCTTGCCTTGGTTTTCACATCTGTAAAATCAGTATAATGCTTCATTGGGGGGTTATGACTCTTCAAGACATGATAAATATCTTCCACATGGTAAGCACTCAGTAAATAATGATCATTATCACATTCATTATGATTATAGTTACTTTTTTATTCGTTGGAGTATAAGCTAAACCTAACCAATAAATCCAAAGACACAATGGTGCAATAGAATTTAATTTCTCTCTCTCTAAGCCATGCAGAGGGAAGTGGTAAGTGATGAAGCTCTGCTTCCGGGGGTCATGCGGGGGCCCAGATTTCTTCTGCCTTGTTTCTTCATTATTTTCTACTATACGATTGTTCCAAGTACAGTCCTGGACCAGCAACATCAGCATCACCTGGTAACTTGTTAAGAAGGTCAAAGTTCAGGCCCTACCCAGATTCTGAATGAGAATCTGTGTTTTAAGGCACTCTGGGAAGCAAATTAATGTTTGCAAACCAGTGCTTTAGGATAGGTTCTTCATCTACCTGGTTAAAGTTTGCCCAAGCAGAAAAGAGAAAGTGATGAGTGAGTGACTTCCTTTAAGAAGATAACAGTGAGGTTACACATTTCATTCCCACTCACACTGACCAGACCTAGCTGCAAGAGAAGCAGGGTGATGCAGGTTAGTGCTGGATGGCCACCTGTCAAGCTAAAACACCATCAGAGGAAAGAGAAGAGGGAGAAAAGAGGAGAGAAGGACAAGGAGTCTTTACCAAAGTTGTTCTAATTGTTTGTTGTAATTAGTATTACAATGAAGGATGGAATGACGTGGTCAGGGAACAGATTTAACTTAACAATAGGAAAAAATAGCATAAATTTGGCCTTTGTACTGCTAAGCTATTTAGAAACTAGCTTACCAAATGTGATAGAAAAAAAAAAATTCAAACTACAAACACTGTGCTCCCTTTTTAAAGTAGTAAATAGATAACATTTTAGTACAAAGAAATGCATTCAGTAAGAACCAAAATACCCTGTCTTTTTAGGAATATAAAATTCACAAGGAATATCTTGATACAATTTTTTAAAAAGCAGCGCTCCTTAGACAGTGAAAGCTCCTCTTGAAAACTCATATCAGAAACTCTGTATCTGATGCCCAGGAAGACGTAGCCATCCGTGGGACTCTAACTGACATGCAGAGAACAGAAGAAATAAAAGGCACAGAGCACTGACCACGATTGTCAACATAAGGAGTTAAGGCCAATGGGCCATCTGACAAGACTCCAAATCTGAATGAGTTAATATAACAAGGGTTTATTTCTTGCTGTTGCAAAGCTCTATGTGGGTCAAGCAGTCGCATGCCATCTTGTAGAAATGCTATCTAGAACAGACGGCTTCTAAAGTTGTCACTGCAAGGAAATAAAAGGATGAGGGAGTCCTACTGACTTCAGCTAGCTGCCATGCCTGGACTGTCTTTACTAGTATGCTCCATGTGTATAGCTCTGGGAGCGTACAGGAGAGAAAACAGGGCTAAGTAAAACAATTATCCCTTCTACTGCACTTAACATAAATTACCTCAAACGAATTTTTCCTTTAATAGCAACATTCCCCTGAACCAGTGATGTTCCACAGGTGTGCTGCAGTGCACTGATGTGCCCTGAGAGGATTTCAGCTGCACCGCGAAAATTTTTAAAGATCATTCATTAAAGTATTTTTAAAAGAAGTTCAAAACACAAGAGTATACAGTAAGTATATTCTTTTTCCTATTCTTTTTTTTTTTGATCAACATAATTTAAGTGTGCTGTGAAAGTTTAACTATAGGTTCAAGTGCACCATGAGATAAAAAAAAAGGTTGAAAAACACTGCTCGAAATATAAAATTCCCATTGAGTTAGAAACATGTAAAAGTAATGTATAACTGTAAATGTTTCTTTTGTTTGCTGGAAATACACCCTTATTTCCAAATCAAAGAATACCTAGCTTCAAATCTCATCCAATCTTCAAAAATATAACATGAAAACACATTGGTTTATTTATAAGTTAGTTTTGGAAAATTGATTTCATTTTCCTGACATTACTGTGAGGTCACATTTTGTAAAGGCAGCCCATTTGAGTGACTAGGAGGGTGAACTCAGGTTCTTTTCTCATCACTGAGGTCACTGGTTATACTTCCATGAGCCTGTTTCCTAACCTATTAAAGGAGAACCAGGACAGGTGATCCACTGCAACACTTAAATTTCAGGAATTTTGCACTAGTGGAAAGCAGATAGAAACATCAGCCCTAAGTAATTTCAATTTCATTTATAATTTATACATGGTATATCTGCTTTAAAAAAAAAAACCTGAAATATTCAAATTGACAAGCTTATTTTTTCTACCTTATTTTAAAGGTCAGGAAAGGAAAGTAACCACATGTGACTAGTAACCCACAGCTCTTATAGTTATTCATTGTACACGTATAGCCATGAGTTCCTGCCTAACATTTTTTAAAAGGATTAATTTTACATTAGGCATGACCACAAACTGAAATTGGACAGCCAATGACTAAAACTCAAAATCATGGCAAGTATCATTGAACAGGCAACAGTCAGCTTATCACAAATAGCTGCATTTAATACTCTAGAATAGACATGTTCCTGAAAAGTAGATTTTAAAGAGAATTTAAGTAAATCAAATTTGATGTTTTACATTGATTTCCATTTAGGCATGAAAGCTAGAATGAGCAAATATTTTCCACCGGAGTATTAGACAGAACTAACTTGCCCCTCAATGCTTTTTCAGATATTTCATTCAACAAATATTTGATAAATAATGTGTTCCTAACACTATTTGAGGTACCATCTATATTAGTTTTATTTCTGAGTTTTCTAGAAGACAAGAAATGTTGATCTCAGGCACTTCCCATGTCTTATTTCTTTTCATTATCTGTTTTGTTTTATTGTTTGTTTTGTTACCTATGGGGTAATTTGGGTCATGTTTCTTAAAATTTCAGATTAATGTAAGGGAACATACAATTAGGTTACATTATTTGCACTTGGTAGGTAAAGTCCAAGTGGTCATTGAGCTCTTAATCCAGGAGGTATGCCATGTACCCCTGCATTGTACCCTACAGTTGAGAGCTTTCCACACCACTCTTCTTGAATTTAAATGTGTTTTTCTCTCTTACAGACATGTAGTTAATCACATACTAGTTTCATATTGAGTACATTAAATGCTTGCTTTTCCATTCTTGTGATACTTTACTTAGAAAGATGTTCTCTTAATCCTTCCAGATAAATACAAAAGATGTGAGTCCTCCATCTTTTTTCTGGCTGAGCAGTACTCCAAGGTATACATACACAAAAGTTTATTAATCCATTCATGGGTTGATGGGCACTTGGGTTGCTTCCATGTCTTTGAGATTATGAATTGAGCTGCTATAAACATTGGAGTGCAAATGTCCTTATGGTAAAATAATTTATTTTGCTGCTGAGTGGATACTTACTAATGGGATCATGGGAGCAAATGGAAGATCTACTTTTAACTCTTTGAAGGTTCTCCATACTTCTTTCCATAGAGGCTATATTAGTTTGCAATCCCACCAACAGTGTCTAAGTGTTTCCTTCTCTCCACACTCATGCTAGCATTTGCAGATTTGAGACACTGTGATGTGGGCTATTCTTGCTAGGGTTAAGTGATATCTCAAGATGGTTTTGATTTGGATTTCTCAGATGATTAAGAACAATGAGCATTTTTTCATGTGTTCAGTAGCCATTTGTCTTTCTTCTTAGGAGAAGGTCCTGCTCATGTCTCTTGCCTGGTAATAAATGGAGTTGCTCCTTTCTTGTTCTTGTTTCTTGTATATTCTGGTTATTAGGCCTTTGTCAGATTCATAACATATGAATATCTTCTTCCATTCTAAGATAGTCTGTTTGCTTTAGTTATTGTACCCTTAGCTATGCAGAAGCTTTTTGGCTTGATCATGTCCCATCATTTATTTTTGATGTGACTGTAATTGCCAGTGAGGTCTTCTTGTTATATCTGCCTAGGAAAAGAGTTTTGGTAATTTTGTATCAATGTTCCCTAAAAATCCTCATAGCATATGATATATATTTGATATGTTACACATATATTTCTTATCCAGTAAACTTTCTTACCTTCACCTTACAACATCTTCAAGACAACATGAAAATCCCCAGAAATCATTGACATCCTTACCAACTTTTGTACCTAAGACTTTTTTGTGAATAAAGGTTTATTCAGACTTAGGACTGAGCTCTATACAAATAACTTAAATACTATCCATCAAAGCATGTCTCTATACAATGCTTAGAAATCCCATCCAGGAGGACATTTGCACTAGACTGTTTATTGTAGCTCAATTTACAATTGCCAAACATGGAAACAACTTACATGCTCATCAATCTAAGAATAGATCAACAGACTGTGGTATATGTCTACCATGGAATATCATTCAGCCACTAAAAAAGATGAAGACTATACATCTTTTGTACTAACTTGGATGGGGGTGGAATGCATTCTTCTTGGTAAAGCATCACAAGAATAGAGAAACAAGAATCCAATGTACTCAATTTGGATACGAGGACAATTGATGACCTAGTACATGGTGGGGGGTGGGTATAGGGGAATGGGGGAGCAGATAGAGGGAAGGAGGGAAGAGGTGGGGGTCATGGTGTTTGGCTCACCTCTTGGGAAAGGAACCCATTCATAAGAGGGACTTTGCCTGACAAATGCAATTAGTGTAACCTGGATCTATGTACCCTCAATGAATCCCCAACAATTAAAAAAAAAACAAAGAAAGAAAGAAAGAAAGAAAGAAATCCCATCCAGGAATGACTCTATTTCCATGCTGTGCTTAATTGTTTTTCAAAACATATTCTCTTACTCTGTAGTATCTTATAGTAATTCTGAGAGATTAGGCAGGTCTCTATAACCCCATTTGGAAGTCAAGGAAGAAACCCTGGATTCTATGGGGTGAGGTAAAGTCGTAAGCTGATACAAAGATAAGATAATGAAGGGATTTAGTCCAGTGGCTGGTGCAGTGGAAGGTCAGAAAGCATTACTTGGATCTTCAGAACTGCCTTAGCACCTCACTGTATGTCCCCATTCGGCCTTCTGAGTGAGTGTGCATGTAGAACAGAGATGTTTTCACTCATCAAAAGAAAAAAAGAAAACAACTCAGTGACATTTATGATCCAACCAAGGTCTTAAAAGGACACATTTCTTCCATATTCAGTCCCACAATTAAAATAATTTCTTTGATCTTCTACCTTTAATTACATAATACTTTTCATATCATCTCAACCCTTATAGGGGCACAGATGGGGAATGCCGAAATTACATTCCTTGTTGCCATCGGAGACAAGCCACTCCGTCTGGAGGATGCCTCTCATAACGTTATTTTTTACTCCATCTTATAAAGCCTGTTCTGTATAAATATATTTTAATTAATTAATAAATAGGATGTAATGAATTCTGGCAGGGTGACATTTGAGCACAAAGCAAGGGGCTTAAACAGATCCTGACATGTGTTAGCGAGGAAAACTCCCCCCACACATGCACGCACACACATGCACTCTCTTACACTCATAAAGGGTCTTTTTGTTCGTCGGAGACATTATGTAACAAGGAGTTTCATGAGGGTAATTTGACATTTGAGAGGAATTATGCAAGAAATACAGAGGTACAGTGGAGGCAAATATTCCAAAATAGTTGGCTAGTGACCAATAGAGCAGCATCAACATTTTAGAAATAAAAATACTAGACAACAGTAGAACTGATTGTTTTTAGTGATCTTGAAATGGCTCATAAATAAATCCATTTTTGAGAAAGCAGTTTTGTTCTTTCTTACCATCATGTGTTCTGGTGAAACCTATCTTGGTATTCAGTAAAGGAAATATGGGGACTTACCTGGAACATTGTTATATTCATAAATATTAGTTGCGTTTTCATTGAGTCAGCATTTCAAAAGCACATTCACTTTGATTTGAAGGTCTTGTACATCCCTCCTGAAGCAATTCTTGTCCTCAGGATGTATATACATATATGGAATGATGTTCTGGACACACAGTTGGAAGTTTAGCTCACCATCGATCAACCACTCTGTATAAAAACTAGAAAAGAAAGATTACATTTATTGCTAGAGAACTTTCCTTATTACTTCTCTGTGTACTTTAAAAATTTACTCTTTCCATAAAAAAAAAAAATTCTGTCATATTTTGAAATGCAATTAGGTATCTCCCTATTTCAGCTCATAATGATATATATAGTAATTACAATTCCTTCTTCCCCAGCTATATTCTGAGCTCCTCTATAGGAAAGGCTGTTTTACTCATTTTGAGTCCTTATTGTTTGAGTAGAGATAGAATGATGTGCATCTTGAGTCCCTTCCACCTGCCTTTCTATTCCTCACTTATCACCTGTTATCTAAACTAGTTTTCCCATCACATAGTTGCCTAACACATTTATGATAGTTCCTATTAGCCTTAAAAATTTTTCTTAGGACTCTGTGATTTATCGTTCCTGATCATTAGTGCTACCTGCACCAATAATAAGGCCCAGACTGAGTGAGGGAAGATCGCTTCATCTGGGAACCTCATATCTCTCATCTACAAAAAGTAAATAAAAATTCTTAATTCCATAGCCAAGAGTTCCACCCTCCTGAGTTGAGCCAAACATATTCCTAAAGTGTTCCAGCAGAACAAGTTGGGGTCATAAATTTAACTATGATCTAGTTTCAGCTTTATGCATATTGAAAATTATACATCTTGGATAAAAGCTTACTGATGCATATATAATTAATGATATTCTGCCACCAACTTTACTTACACAGAATTTGAAGACTGTAACCTGCTATCTTTTCCAAAATCCCCATTTCAGACAGATTTGCTAAGTGCTTTAAAAAGGCCCATCACATATTAAGCACTACGTAAGTGTTGACTAAATACAATCAATTTGAAAACTCTTTGAATACTCTATATTTCAGATACTTATGAGAATTGATATTTATGGTGAAAGTTGCCTAATCACAAAATAGAAAATCTGAAAAACAGAAAAAGCGAAGGAAAATCACCTAATCTCATGACTATTAGTATTTTGCCGTATTACTCTCCAATACTTTTCTTCGCTATTATAGACAGAGAAAGCAAAATGATCATTATCATCATCATCATATAAAGTATTAATATAAGTAAGTGCTTTAAAGAAATTATTTCATATGATTCTCACACTTTGCTTAAGAATTGGATACTGTTAAAATTACCATTTAATCCACATAATCTGATCCCAGAATCTGAGTACTTGTCCACTATGATAATTATGGCAGAGATGGCCAGTTTTTCAACAAAAATATAGATTTTCCTTCCTAAATGCAGTGTTATTGCTGCAAAGCAGTCTTCTAGGTGAAAAGTCTACATTCTCCTCTTTAGCGAGGTTAGCAGGATCATGTGACTAGCTCTTGCCAATAGAATTTGAGTGGGAGTGGTTTGAGTCACTTCAGGCTGGAGGTGGCTAAAGAGAAGGTGTGGTTTCACATCTTGCTTTTCATTTCCATGTGCTGCAAATGAAGAATCCCAAAGTCTTAGAGAAGTCGGTGAAGTCATTGGGTAGAAACACAAGCATTGAACTATTGCTGTCTTGCAAGAGTGAAAAATAATCTTTTATTATAAAAAAACCACTGAAATTAAATAGTTTATCTGTTACCTTATATAGTGCTTTAAATATACACTAATGCTACCTACTTGCATACACTTACAAGAGCATATAAGTATACTCATACTGATCTCCTAGTTTTCAAATTACTTTTTAAATTTTACATCATGTTATCAACATTTTCCTCATGATGTATAATTTCTGTTACTATCAATGTAAATTATTTTCAAATTGGCAAGGCATTTTAAATATTTGAATAATAGTTTATTATTGATAGTCTTCTGTGTTATTTACTTTTGTCAATAACCACAAAACAATGAACTATTTAACATCCTCCTTTTTGTTTTTCTAATTTTAGAATATTACATGACTATACCCATTTTTGGTTACATATTTTGTTTTTGTACATTTTAAGCCAAAATTGTAAATGTGCCCTTCACTCAGAATATGCACCAGTTAGGTGTGAATTTACCCATTCTCTCCTTTCACCTCCCACCTACTTGATTTCCTTTGAATTTTACTTTTGCATGTGCACGTAAGTTAATTAACTAGTTTCAATTTAGTAATGAGTATATGTGATGGTTGTTTTTCCATTATTATGAAACTTCACTCAGAGGAATGATCTCATGTTCCATCCGAGTTAATACAAAAGATATCAGATCACCATATTTTTATGGCTGAGGAGTACAGCAAAAGTGCCCATCAATAATACATGAATGGGTTAATAAAATGTGGTATATGTATACCATGGACTATTACTCTTTTATATCATGTTTTCTACGTAAGAAATAGGTAGTTGTAAATATTTCTACAAATACAATTTTTGTTCCAAAACATGTGAATACTGTATACAAATTTATTTTCAGAAGATTTTTACCAATCTCTTGCAACAACAATGCACTACAGTGTGTTTCACATCATAACTTACTAGTACTAAATAATCTTTTGAAAAACTATTTCCAAGTTTAATAGACAAGAATGGTAAATTGCTGTTTTGATTTGATTTAATATGCCTACTGGTAGGTTTATTTTGCCATCCATATATGTTCAACTAGTAACATGAGGAATATGTTTAATATCTGTCATTTCCCCTGATCCTTAACTAGTCAAAAAAAAAGGTATGTTGATAAAGTGATTACCTATAGAAAACGCAAACTGCAAAAGGAAATCAAGTATGATGGGATTAGTGGCCTTTTAAGAAGAGAAAGAAAGATTCTTTCTCTCACCCTTTCTCCCTCTCTCCCTTTTTCTTTTTCTTTTCTTTTCTTTTTTTTTTTTTTTTTAACGCAGACTGCCACATGCAGCGCCTCATTTGGATGTGTCTGGAGTCTTGGAAGCTTGACTAACCTACATTCTCCAACAAATGGACCTTAAAAGCTTGTTTGGAGGTTCTAGCAGGGGAGGGCAGCTACTCATATACCCTTGACAGAAGAACGGTCTATTGGGTAAGGTCGTCCTCTTAGACCCCGCATGCAACTTCGGGAGGGACGCACATGGAGCGGTAAGGTGGGAAGGGGACATTCACCTAGCCAGACAGATCAGTCGAATCAACCCTGGTCATCAATGGGGTGACAGATGTCGCAGCCAGATCGCCCTCACATCCTCCCTTTTTTCCTTTCTCCCTTTCTCCCTCCCTATGTGTGTACCAAGGGAAGGCCATGTGAGGAGACAGAAAGAAGCTAGTTGTTCACAAACCAAAAAGAGAGATCTCACCAGTGCTCTATCATGCTTCACCCCAATCTTGGCTTCTAGCCTCCAGAACTGTAAGAAGATAAATTCTCTTGTGTAACTCGCCCAATTTTGGCATTTTGTTGTGGCAGACCAAGATGAGTAAGACACCGCTGAGCACGATTTCATTAAATGCTTAAGTGCAGTTCTGCATGAAGGCAGGTAACTACATGAACTCCAAAGTCTCCCTTCAGCTATAGACTTTTGGCCACCTATTATGAACAGACGTCCAGCTGATACCCATGTGTACACCTGACTATCTTTCCAATCACATTCATCCCATCTGCT
This sequence comes from Otolemur garnettii, assembly GCF_000181295.1. Lineage (NCBI taxonomy): Eukaryota > Metazoa > Chordata > Mammalia > Primates > Galagidae > Otolemur > Otolemur garnettii. The sequence continues at coordinate 27,443,160 of NW_003852411.1, read as the reverse complement.
CTGAACTAATGCAGGAGATTTCAAATCGGATGTAAAAAGTTTTGATCTTAAAGTATATTCTTTATGTTAACTGCTTCTTTAAAATATATCTAAATACTGTGCAATAAAATTTATACCTGTAGCATAAAATGACCAGGAAATATATATCATGAAACATAAAACAGCTTATTAATTGTAAAGTAAGTCTTCTCTGGGAAAATCCAAACTATTTTAATGTATTGTGACACTATGTCAAGATAATTAGAAACCTAGGATTTACCTAAAAACAAAGGGGAAAGTATTATTAGCCACCAGGAATATACACAAAAGATATGCTACTTTCAATTCCACCAATGTGGAATTTGGAGAGCTTTTGCTAGCATTCTATGGGGGTGTTGTCAACTGTTTTGATAGTTTTCAGAAAGAAGACTGATGTATACAGGTGTGTATGCCAGATAGAAATGTTGGCAGCCAGAGTATTTTACTACGGAATGAACATGTGATCACTTTTTGGTTGGCTACGGAAAGAGCCAAGTAAGAGCTCTCTCCCCATTTCTTCATGCTTGTTTAACCCTCCAGAAAGATCATGACCATGCAGGATATGATTAGGCCCATTTTCATCCCTGTTACACTGCAGGCTACAATTCTCTGCAGCTTCACGAGAGTCAGGTTGCTGTAGATTTTAAGGAACATTAAGTCAGAACAGTTGGGAACGCCAGCTCTGCTAGTCAAGCAATAGGAAGGGTCAGGGTATAACCACCTGCCTGTTCCCTCTTCCCTTCACCCACATCACAGATTGTGACATTAATCTCTGAAGCCAGTCTCAATTCACTACAAAGGAATGTTTCCTGTGTGTTCTCAGCCAATGTGATTCTAACTGGGTTAAAAAGCTCCAACTTCTGTGACCAGTATAGCTATACTACATGGGTTTTTCAACCCTTGATATATATATAATTTTTTATTTCTATTGATCTTTGAAATAGTGGTAAATGATGAGGTGATGATTAAAGCCCTTTGCACAGGATAAATGAAATGAAGAAGATGCAAAATCTAGCTAATTTCAGTCTTTTCTTCTTTGAGAAGATTAATATTTCCTGTCTACCTCTTGAGTGATTAATAATATAGTGGTTGATTCTTCTTCACCCAGAGGGTTATTGTCATCCTTGGTAGAGTTTGACATTTTACACTTTAAGTAAGCACACCCTTAGGCAAGGAGACACCAAGAGACAGATTTCCTTATTAAAAGAAGATGTCACCAAAAGAGCAAGTCAACAAGTATGCCACTGCCAAGAAACAACCAACAGACTGGAGAGAAGAAAATGAGGCGGAATGAATGGAAGAAGAGGAAACAATGGAGTAAAGAAGGAGGAAGGAAAGATGAAAGGTAGAGAGGAGAGTGTGTGTCTCCAGGAGTACTAGGTGAGCAGGGGAAAGTCAGGAGACATTCCCAGCAGTAGGAGAAAAATTCAGGATGCTCAAATATCTTTGTCATTTTTGATAATGTCATTCCTAGTTTAAAAGGAAAACAACAAATTAAAGTTTTTAGTGCTTTTTTTTAAAATTTGAGGTAGTTAATAGAAAAACAATAGCATGTGACAAACTCAACTCCTTGACCCTGATATCAGTTCCCAGCACTGAAGTAGAAAGGCTAGGAGATTGGTTGTGGCGCATCTCAGGAGAACGGGGCTTAAGGGAGGCAGTGAGGGTTTCACAAGGATGGTTCACATTGATCCTCTCTGCTAATGCTTTCATGGAAAGGAGTCCCTCATGCAGCTATATCAAATCAGTACCCCAAACCTCAGTCATGTATGAACCAAGGTGGACAGCTATACAAATTTTGCCACTTTTATTTATTTATATGTCTAATTATTTATTAAACATCTGCTATACAGCCAGTATGCTTCTTAGAACTGGAGATGAAGCCATCAGGCAAAAGCACCACAAAAGTCCTTGACCTCACTGAGCTTACAATCTTATAGACAGAAATTCCACAAGATAAATCAGGGAAATAAATTGTCTAATATTAGACACTGATTAGCACTTAAGCGATAAATAAAATAGGGAACGGGGCTACCAAATGTTAGATCAAAAGGAAAAAGGCCTGAAGAAAACAAGCAAGTCTCATGGATTCTTGGTTCAAGAGAAATAAGCTGTCTGACTCTCCATAGCACTTTACTTCAAAGAGAAAAAAGAGAATCGGAGTGATAATATGGAAAATGGGGTAACAAAGATTATTGGGGTTTTTTTGTTGTGTTTTTCTCTGCTTTTAAAAAATGGGAGAAATAGAAGCATATTTTCAGTAGGATCTAATAGACGGAGAGAGGGATGGCCTTAGATAGGAGCAAAGGCAGCTCAGGGAAGGGAGAATCCATCTGGGCAGGTGCCAGTAAGGAAGTAGATGTGGCAGTGATTGCTCAAGGAAGTTTACTGGCAGTGAAATAGAAAAGAAAATAATCAACTAAGGGTAAAGAGAGTAAGAAGGTATTAGAGATTTCCTGAGAAAGGTGTTAACATTTTTGATAATGACAAGGTTTAGGGCATGATCTAGAAATGAAGAATAAGATGACTGAAAAGAGGGGGACATAGACCTAGAAAGCCAGGGTATTAGAAAAGACATCAATATGGACATTGAAATCATCCAGAAGGATGAAGAAGTAGTGCCTTAGTTACTGGCAATGATCCAGGAACAAAAATCAGAGAGTAAATATTCAAAAGAATTGAAGGAAAGTAAGTTATGTATAAACAATGTGGCTAGGACATATTTCCTTTTGGCAGGATACCTAATGTGAAAAGTTCAAATCTGATTATTTTCTTTTGGGGGAAATCCATCTTCACATGTAGTACTATCATTCTGTCTACACCAAAGAATACAAAATATACAAACTTTTTATGCCTCTAGTAGAGCATTAGAAAAGATCTTTTCTTCCTCTTAAGATGTTTTCTGAACTCATCAGTAATTGTAGGTCAAAGTGTCTCAAACTTCTCCGTTAGAAGGTCCAGGGGTGGAAAATGACAAACATGTCTCATGTTCTTAAGGCAGCCCAAAGCAGCAAGTTCCAGGTATGAGTTTAAGTTAATTATTTTATTTTGAATATCTATATGCAGTGCTTATCTTTATATATACCAGTCAAGTAAGTATTGAGTAATACTAACTACTAAACAACCTCAACTCTACATATGTTAGTTTCCTTCTTGCTCATGAGGCTGTATGGTGCAGACTGTGTTCTTAGTGGCTCCACCATGTACAAGAGGCTTGGAATATGCAAGCAAATTTTTTTATTTCTGAATTAATATGAGGGTACAAAGTTTTAGGTTACATTGTTCTCACTTCCACAGTAAAGTTCCATTTGTAAAAGAGCCCCTCAACCAGGCAGGTGTATTATACACCCTCACAATGTGCACATTAGGTGAGATCTCACCAAATTCCCTCCTTCCTTCTACCAATTGTCCTCCCCCCTTTCCCATCCCCCTCTGGCTTCTCTCTTCCCTCTACCCCCATGCTAGACTATATTTGTGTTTCTTTGTTTGTATGAGCATGTAATTGTTTATATATTGGTTTTATATTAGTATGGAGTACACTGGATTATTTATTTTTTTATTCTTGAGATACTTTACTAAGAAGAATGTATTTCAGCTCCATCTGAATAGTATTCCATGGTACACATAATAACCATGGTTTGTTGATCCATTCATGAGTTGATGAGCACTTAGGTTGCTTCCATGACTTGACAATTATGAATTGAACTGCAGTAAACATTATGGTGCAAATGTCTTTGTGGTAAAATGATTTTTGTTCTTCTGGTTAGATACCTAGTAATGGGATTACAGGCATTGAAAAACTAATACAGCATTTTTGGAGAGAAGTATGGAGAATCCTCAAAGATCTAAAAGTAGACCTTCCTCTTGGTCATGTAGTCCCATTACAAGGCTTGGAATATTCCCTGGATCACCAGCAAGTGCTTGTGAAAGATAAAAGAAAACGCTGAGAAAGTTGTAGAAGTTGCAATTCATGCATGAAAGTGGTAGGAATACATCCACCCACATCTCCTTGTCCAGGACTCAGCCACATAATCCCACCTCACTGCAGGGGAGACTGAAAATGTAGAGTTGTGTAATGAAATAGATTCAGCCATACTTAATATAGTTCATTATATATATATGAATACAATATGTGAACCTATAATATTCAAAGTACAATATAAGTAATATTTCAAATGATTCTCCCTTGAGCAAAGTCAAAATTCCAGAAAGATAAGATGTGCCACCTTTATCCTTTGGCTTCTCAATACTCCTTTACAAAGAGTGCAGGAGGCACTCTTTGTGACAAACAGAGGATGTGCTAAACAACGACTGGAGCTGATGGGCCTCCATAAGTTTTCTGGGCAATGATGGCGAGTCCTAGCATGCTTCAGTTTGCTTCTCCATAAAATAGGAGTAATTTTTGTGAATATAATCCTGTATCTCTGAAAGGGAAAAATGCACATGATGTCACACAAGTCTTTAGAGAGCAGTATCTCTCTGTACAAATGACTTTCTCATTGACTTAATATTTCATGTAACTTTTACTCTTTCTTCTCCAGAAGTAACTTTTTAGTGATTACCTCTGAAATTGCAACTTCTCTTATATATTAATTGACCCTTTTCCATTTTCTTGAGCATCACTGGTAATATTTCATTTCTAGGGAGCAATAAAACTTGTTTTTAACCCAGACCCCATGGGGTTTCACAAGATATTTCTCTTTATTGCTGATATATTGTGCAATTCAGCAATAACAATACATTGACTTTGAAATATTCATAATTTAAAAGTCACTTAAGGAAACAAATGAGCTCTCAAAATAACTGAATTTGGGAAGGGTGAAACTTTTATGAGAAAATATTAAAAATTTGCTTGTCATTAATTTGGACAAACATTTATAAACTTGGACTATAAATAATATTTAATTTCACCACCACTTTCAATTCTGTCAATTGTCACAATGATAGATGTACAAATTAGAATGCAGAATGATGGAAAAATTTTGGATTCCTGATAATCTACCTCTACTGTTTATTTTCTCTTCACCCCTTTCTGCATAAAAATACTTATTTTACTTTTCTCTTTCATTTTCCTAGCCTTCTTTCAAGGTAAATGGAGGGCTGAGGCTTGAGGCAGTAGAGAGTAAAGAGGGCAAGTGCAGAACTCCAGGCTGAGTAGGCAATAGGGAAAGGGTAATGGATGAGGGCTATGGAAGTACCCAAAATGAGGGAGAGATCAGTTACCCGCAGGGAAATGATCAAATAAGTAAACATATTTTGGTTGATGAGAATCAAGTTTCACTGTCCAAAATGAAATTAACAAATACAGAAGGAGGAATAATCGGAAGTATCTTTAGGATACTGAATCGGATGATGAGCATATTAGTGTGAATTCAAGATTTCTAAATATATATGTGTGTGCATGATGAGCATATACATGTATGTGTGTGTGTATAAATACATTTCCTAGTGCTATCATCTGTGAGTAGAAATAAGAAATGACACTTCCATAGCAATTAGCACACTTAACCCTAGCATCTTGGTCTCTAAGTACCAGAACAAGGACTTCTTGAGGAAATGTCCAATTCAAGGCCGGGGCAAGGAAAGTACAAGATGATCCTCAAATATCTTTTTGTTCTAGAAATGAATGGAGTGCCCAAAGAATGATGCAGACATATTTAAAAGACACAGAAATATCTTAAATGGGAACTTGCCAATTCCAGGACAATTTTAGCATTGAGCAAATAATGATAGTTATATACTAAATAAACAATAAAATGGGAATCAGGTATCAGATATACAGATATAAACAAATAGAGAAAGGAAGGTTGGAAGGAACAGAAAGGAAGAAGGCAGATAAGATCTTAATAGAAGAACACTAATAAAGAAAGAATGATGAAAATTAATATGATGGAAATAGAAAATGAGTCAGTAAGATGTATACAGTTGCTCATGTTGGGGGATGGACATTTAACAAGGAAAAGGATATTTTCATAATGTCAGAGAATTTTTTCACAATGTGCTTACCAAATACAAAGGTAAAAATGGTGACTCGATGGTGGGCAAACATGGCAGCCTCACCTTGATCAAATGATTGAAGTTAATGTCACCAATAGAGTGACAGGTCAACATCATTGTAAAGAACACATTTTTCCCCTGGCGGTCATGCCCACAAAGTTGGCCTGAGTTTGGCCATGGGGATTCAGCTGAGGGAAATTCTACAGAGTGAAATGCCTGTGATTTTTTTTTTTAATTTTCAAGGTCATGAATTATATTGAAAAATTGATGGATTGAAGAGTAAACACAGGTCTGAATACAAAATGTTATCTTAGAATAAATCCTGGACCAGAAAAGAAAGAGACCACTGGAACCATCCTGTACCTTCATTTAGAAGGTTATGTTGTGATTATACAAGATAGTGTCCCTGTTTGGGGAAAATATGTATTAGACTATTTAGGTATGATGGGGCTTTATGTCTTTAACTTGCTCTCACATGGTTCAGATAAAAGCTAAAAATAATGGTGCCAGTTATCAATTTATTGTTCTGAATTCTTTTATTGCCTGCTCTGCAAAAGTAGATCCGAGACTTTAGATTTTTTTTTTCTTTGCCAGCTGGCAATAAGGCTTGTCAGTAAAGGGAAATGGAAAGACATTGGAAGAGAAAGGGACTTTGTTTTCTGTTCCATTGTGCTCACTCAGCAGGCACCTGCAGAACGGGGCTTCTCCAATGTCTGGCACTTGTAGCAAAAATAGCTTCCCGGCACCCAACTCCTGCAGCACAGGCAGCTTCTCCAGGGCTAAGCTTCTGGAGCACAACTTCTCCAGCACCTGGCTTTTACGGTGCATGGTGGCCAATAGCACCCAGCCAATAGCTTCCACCTGCAACTCCCTCAGATGGTTTCACTGTAGGGTGCCTCAAGGGATACAGTTCCCTGTGAACAACTTTCTCTGGCACAGCATTGGGTAAATTTCCAGCAGTTAGTGAGCTGCAGCCATCGCCTCTTTAATTAAGTCTGATTCTCAGCCCTAGAGAAAGATTCTTCCCAGGGCACTTCAGCTCAACCCTAGGTACTGACCGCTCCTTGTTATCTACTAGCCATATATTGAATGAAGCTCTAGGAGCTTGACTTTTTACTAGCCAATTCCTCATGTATACAATACCCTTGCTGTAGTTAGTAATTCTTTATATTAAACTTTCTGTCTTTGAATTACTATGTAGTTCTCTACCCTGAAAGATCTTGAATGACAATGAAGAAATTTGGATATATAGAGAGAGGTATGCATAACTATAGAGAACATGGGGATTATAATAGGACAATAAAATGTTAATGATTAAGGAATCAGTATAAAGAAAATACAGACATTCTTTGTACTCTCCTTGCAAATTTTTTAAATAATTTAATCTCTTAATTTAACCCCTGGTATTCTGAAATACACCATGCCTTGATGCTTTTTGAAAGACTTTAGTATAAAATAAAACAAAATTTCTGCCCTGTTTATTTAATGTAAAATTAATTATAAAAATCAGTGCTTTCCTTGAGATTCTGTTTTAATCAAGTAACTTTGATACATAAAAATAGAATCTTATTGTCATATTTTAGAGGGTATTTCCTGCTTACATATGAATAAAAACAAGTGTTTGTTCTCCTTATAAGTGCCCAGAATCCCTACTATGCTATGTCAGCCTCCAGCATCTTTCATAGAATTAGAGGCCAAGCAAAGCGGACATTTCCCTACAGATGGCTGGTTTGTGACCGCAGAAGGAGCCTGTATCTATGACATTTGGCTAGAACTCCAACTGCAAGCTTTAAGAAACCTCTTGTGGAAAATCCACTTTGACATGATACCTCCACCCCACCCCAGTGAGTTTATTATGGATCACTTAGGGCCTGGTCCCCAAAACATCCTTGCTCAGAGCACTGGGTGCTTTCTATTCCAGTTACTTGTATACTGGAGTGGGTGCTACTTGGAAGCAGCCCACCTTTCATCTCACTCACCCCAAAGCCAACTCTGATATCTGAGAAACAATAGGCGCTAAATAAATGATTATTGAATTAACATTTATTGCCTACCATTGGGTAAATAATTCCTATAAGAATTCTTACCAAGAAATTTAATGTCCCCCTACCTACCTCTTTCTCTTTTATTATTCCTTGCCAGAAACAAAACTTGGTCATTTAGCAACATCATAATATTAATCATCTGAAAATTTAAAATCAGACACCAAATCCAGATCTACTGATTCAGCTGGTTTTGCCTCTATTCTTTTTTTACTGGAAGCTAAAGGATTTTAATCACTCTACATCAGCTATTAAAATAGAGTTTATTTCAGTCAGCTGTTTAAAGAAAAGAAACACAGAGCAGACTCTCTGTTTTGTGCAGAGATTTTCATCAGGTGGATGTAGCCAGAGAGCATTAGAAGCCAGTAGACAGATTCCTGCAGACAGTCGCTCAGTTTTGTGTGGGATGAATGCCTCTGGCCCTGTCTATTTTCCCTACGTTGCTGACAAAGGTATTTTGCTCCACTTTATGGAGTATAAGTATCATACACTTAATAGCAGTTAGTGATGTCAGTGCTCTTTGGTATAGTAAATCTCCAGTGTGAAATAATCTTAGTTAATGATCAGCATAAAGCAGAGAGGGGTCATTTTTTTTAACGTTGCCATAAAGCCTGCGTTTACTATGATAGAGTTGAAAGGAAGCAATCCCATTAACCTTTGTATTGTATTGATAAAATTATATACCCTCTTGAATATCAAGGGTGGCAATGCTCCGGCAGTTCTCCAGTAATCCTGACTGGCCCAGGGACATAGGATATGGCCTCAGGCCATCTAAATTTGAGCCCATTCTTGTCCTTTGTCTGGGAACATGACTTTGGACAAGGCTTAACCTCTTAAAGACTCAGATTTCTTCATCTATATTTTTCCTTCTAACTGCGGTGTATGTGGGTTTATATATATGTTTTACACATTTTTTTATAATTATCTATTATGACTTTTATTTAAAGAAAAAAGCATTTTTAAAGTATTTGTAAAATGATTTAAAAAGTGACACTTTTTTTTTTAAAAAAAAGAAAAGCATGTGTCTATACTATTTTATACAAAGAAAGAAAGTATTTCTATGTTTGGATCCATTTCTATGTTTTAGATAATAATCCTCTATTTCCTTACTTGTTTCATAGAACTGGTAAATAATTGAATAATAAAAATGTTTCCCAAATAGGAGTTCCCAAATAATGAAAACGTTTCCCAAATAGGAGTTAGTGTTATCATCAGTACAGACATTTCACTGAAAGGGTGTTCCTTGAACTCTTGAAGTCATTGTGCCTGGATGTTATGGGGCAGAATGAGAGGTGGCATGGGAGGGGTGGAGTTGCTCCCTCTGTCCATCTGTAGACTAATTCAAGATGACATGGAGTAATGGCAAAGAAGTTTTCCCAGGGCATACAAAGACATGTACAGGAAGTGGCAGCTTGGAGCCCCCTGCAAGGTATCCTGCACAACAGGCAATGCCATTTGGCTGTCACCTAGGAAACGAGAGGTGGCCACACTGTTGACGTACCCAAAGGTGCTGTAGGTTAGGTCATTCATCTCCAGGTCACAAAATATGGAAAATGTTTATAGTCCGTGTCCTCGGGCCCATCTCTAATCTAATGCTAAGAGAATTTTCATATGGTGAATAAAAAAGATTAATGCAAAGTTATAGTTGGAAAAACTTTAAAGGTTATGATGCCTATAGGAAAAAAAAAAGTAGAAAGAAGAAATGAGGTCAATTAGCAGAAACCCCACTACTTAAGTGGCATGCCTATAAATTGTCTCAAAGGTGGCCATGCATTTGAAATGCCTTCATGGTAGAGGTTAATTCTTCCTCTTTGTAATTAAAGAGAATGGTGACAACAGTGCTGTATCCTAGGTCACATTCCCCACCATTAGAATTAATTAATTCTGTGAATTAATTAACGTGGGGGTCATTTTAACTATATTTAACCCATCTTCCAAGACTCATTTCAAGCCCTATTATTTTCGCAAAGGCTTCTCTGACTAGTCCAGGTCTCAGGGATAACTTGCTTCTTTCTTATAGTTCTTATGATCTGAAATACACACTTTAGCATTTATTCTTAACTGCCTCTTATTATTTCTGCTCTCCCCAATTAGAGCATAAATTCTTTGAGGGCACGGATTCTATTCTGCACTTCTTTTCTTATCCTACCAGAGCCCCAAGCACAATTCTGAAAATAGTGCTAAACAATACTTGTTGATTAATGAATACTTCTCAAGTTGCCTTTAAGGCACCATTCACACTTACTTTCACCTTAGGGTGAGGACAAATTTTCTGCCTCAGGGAAACATGCCAAAGTCCTCTAACTCTCTTTACCTTTTTCTTTTTTAATCTGTAAAAGGCAAATCTTGCTGTCTATGGGGGCTCTGATAACGTGGCAACATTCAAGAATGCCAATTTATTCTCTCCAAGGAATTTTTCTTTCTGGATTATTAGGCATGAAGGTAATTTTATAGAATTATCATCAAGACCCAGCAGTTTCCTCAATTATTTATTCAATCCCAGCTTCCTTACCAAGAGCAGAGATTTATATCTCTGCTCTGAGGGTGAGCTAACCAGAGCATCTGCCCAGACTGAGAGAAGAAGGTTGCTCAACGTATCCTGTGTCCATTGTCCTTTACAGCTGGACATGTTCTTTAGAATTCCTGGTCCTTTCATTCCTAACTGTCATACACATATTCATGAGGAAAAAAAAAACCTGGATACTTGCTGGGGCTAGCTTTACATGCTTTTGGCAGCAGCTGGCAAATTCACCTGAATGATATCCTTCTGGTACTATTAATTGACTACTGGCTGTATTTAGGTCAAATGTAAGGACAAAAGGTAAGATGCTTCGCAGCCAAGATCACGAATTGGAGAGAACAGAAAACTGGGCAGTAGGGAAGCCAAGGGAATAAGTTCATAGGGAGTGGACAAAAGGAATAGTCAGGTGGTTTCCCATTGCTCCAGCAAGAGGAGCTTTACTCTCAAGAGGGTAAAACAGCAGTTCTCAACCTGAGGATCGTGACCCACAGGAACTGTATTAAAGGGTTGTGGCATTAGGAAGGTTGAGAACCACTGGAGTAAAATGATCAGGCCAATAGAGTTGGCTGCTATGAAAAGGGATCTTTCTCTGGAACCTAAGTTTCTGATTCACTTTGCTTAGGAACTGACGAGAGACAAGTATATGTTTACGAAACTAACAGGCTTAACTAGAGATGCTGAGAAAAGAACGGAAAAAATAATTTTCTGGGCAGTGCCTGTGGCTCAGTGGGTAGAGCGCTGGCCCCATATATCAAAGGTGGCAGGTTCAAACCTAGCCTCTGTCAAACTGCAACAAAAAAATAGCCAGGCATTGTGGCGGGTGCCTGTAGTCCCAGCTACTTGGGAGGCTGAGGCAAAAAAATTGCTAAGCCCTAGAGCTGGAGTTGCTGTGAGCTGTGATGCCATGTACTCTACTGAGGGTGATAAAGTGAGACTCTCTCTCTAAAAAAAATAATAATAAAATAAAAAATAAAAAAAGAACAAAGAATATTCTGACTACTATCAGGGACTGCTTTGAGAAATAACAGCAAAAGAAGTGGAGGGAAGTTATGTAGCATAAAGTGTCTATGAAAGAGAGAAGAGTGTTCACCTTTCATACTTTGGTAAACCTCACTGTTTTGCTAGAATAGTGTACCTCAGATCAATGTCTTTTATGGGAAAGTTAAAAAAAAAAAAGAATTTCTCCTCTCTTTAAAAACTTTAATAATTAAAATAAATAAATAAACAAAGAAACAAAAACATGGTAGATTAGAAGCAGACAAGGTTTTGTCCCCAAAGCTTTCTTTATCCAAATGAGCTTCTTGGGCTTCCTCACATACATTACCTTTAAATGATTCATCAACTGGGCACCTGGAAGGTAGAAGACTGCAGCCAGGCCTTGGCAGGTATACAAAATAAAACGTGTCCTTTGTGTCATCTTTTAGACACAGAGACCAAAAAATAAGCTCAGGGTCTCCACATTTGGAAAAAGGCAAGATATTCACATCAAATATGCATTTTCTTCTACTAGCTAGCGTCATAACACTTTCCTTCTCTCTGAAAAAGAGACTTTATTGTTTTACTATAATTTTCTTTGGTTCTGGATTCTACTGTCAAACCAATGATGAAATCACTACAGATCCTCGAAGTCTTTGTAACGACCAGTGTGATTAACTAGAGTAACCATTAAGGATCCCCATGATGGAGTGAGAGTTTGAGAGGTGCTCAACTTGAGTTCTTTTTAGTATCTAGGACACCAAAAGCAAGATATGGTCACAGAGGTAGGCATGTCATTGAACAATCAGGGCAAGGTGATAAAGAGGCCCGGGTAATTATAAGGATGTCACTGCATGGGGAGTCCTGGCCATACTCAGGGTTTATACATGTTCTAGCCGCTCCCTTTCAGCAACAGGAACACACTAGTTACATTTAAGATGAAGGTAAACACAGTGCTGATGAAGTTGGGTGAATGCAGTGTGGCATTGATTGATGACGTGGCAGTGTACAGCCAGGCATAGGAAACCTACATGGAGCATGTAAAACAAGGATTTGGGTAGCTTTGACAAACAAGCGTGACAGTGGGGCCAAGCCATGTCAGCCTCACATGCTGGGGTGACATAGTTAGGACACCGGAAGGGGAAGCAGACAGCCACCATTCTGTGATGGTGGTCTGCTCTCTTTCTCAACGGGCCATTTCATGAGGAAATGTTAGGCAAAGATTACGGGGCATTACATACTGATTGCTACAGGTTTACAATTTCTTGATTTAAGTGCCTTTGTGCTAACTTTATACAGACCACCCAAGAGGGTGACAAGCAAGGAGAATTTAAGTAGCTTTTCATTAACCTTAAAGTATATTTTTCTAGAGTTAAAGAATTGAAAACATGCTTCCCAATTATATCATCCTGCTTCTAGGAGTGCAGCAGCCCAAACTCTTCCACTTAGTTTTTAATTTGCTAAACACATTTTAATTTCCAACAGGGTTGGGTCCAGGTTACAGGACAAGAGTTCTGTTTGAACCTTGTGATGAGTGACAGAGCAGATATACTTTCTACTGTCTTACCAATAGGCTATTTTTCCTAAAAAGTCTAACTTTAGAGCCAGAATGGGGTCAGCAACCCAGCAGCCCAGAAATCATCTCCAGTTCAAATGAAATTAGCCAGTTCCATAAAGATTTTTCTGGCATAATGTGTACTGCGATTCTCTGTTCTCCTAGGGGGAAAAGATGACCTCACATTTTCTCATTATTCTTTCCTACCCTGAAGGTATTTCTTGTCATCTATTATCATATAAACCCTCTGTTGTTAGTTACCCTTGATGTGCACATCTTATTGCCCCAGCTACTTTATACAGTTCTTGAGGGCAAAGCCTGATTCTCCTACCTCCTGGAACTGGCTACAGCATGCATCCTGGTGTGATGCCTAGTATGCCTATCAATAACGTTGTGTTCATTTATTGAGCCGTAGACAGCTGTTTCAGTTATTCTGTTAAGCATTTGTATTTCTATATATTCTATCTTAGTGGGTCAAGTAGCATTACAAATTGCTGTGACTGCCAGAATCTCTCAGTCATACAAGACTCAGGCCAATGTACTGGTTAAGAAAATCCTTGGGCTTTAGAGAAAAATGCACCTGAATTTAAATCCCAATTCTGCCACTTGCTAGATACGTAAATAGGGTATAGCAAAAGTTATCTCATAGGATAACTGTGAGGAAATTGAATGAAATAGTAATAACTACGGACATGTTTGGCTCATAGTAGTCACTCAATAAATGATAGTTCATATTATGTGGGTTTGTGTTACTCATGTTTATTATGATACCTATTCAAGTACCACTCAGGTTAATAGACCCATTGTTTGCATCATTTTCCTTAGTATTTTGGTATCCACAGTTATGCAATAGTGATTTTATGGGGCCTAATTCTCCCTTTGTTCAAAAGGCAAATGAAATCAGTTACATAGACATGTGTGGGGCAAAGGTGGTGTAAACAGGATACAAGTGGTGATTTGCGAGTGGTTATGACACCTTGCCTCAGGCAAATCCTCCAAGCTGAATTTGCAGACTTTTCTACTCAATAGGAAAAATATAGTACAGGTGACAAGTCAATTAAAACCCAACCATCTCTGAGAAAACAACCTCATGGAATATGTAATGCAAAGAAATAAATATTTGAATCATAAAGCTTAATTTTTACTTTCTTTAATGCACTTAGCTTGTAAAATGAGAGTTGACTCTTATGCCCTCAGTTCATGAGCTATATATGAGTTCTGACTCTTTATCAACTTCATAATTATGAAACATTCATAACTACAAGCACAGCATATTTCTGTCTGGTGAGAAGGCTAGGCCCTGAAGGTTGATGTATACCAATTTCTAAGATATAAAAGTTTAAAAGACTCAAATCTGATCACAGTATATTTTCATGTTCCACTTCTCTAGCATTCTCAGGTTACTGGGAGTCAAAGCAACACATACTTAATTCTCTAATGAAATCTAAGTTCCATGCAGTCCACTCCTTAGCCTGTTGGCAAGCTATCAGACCAACTGTCCTAAAAAGAGACCAATGGAAAAAAATGTTGGCTACTAGATAAGGAGGAAAGAATACTGGACTAAGAGGCAGCTAACTTGGAATCAGTTCCCTGCCCAGTCCCTAATGACTGGTGGTCATTTGGAAAACATTATTGGACCTCTAGGTCTCAGCTTTCCCTGTAAAAGGAGGAGAATGGATAAAATGCTCTACCAGGCTCCAGGAACTCCAAAATTCTATGGCCCAATAAAAGTCTTCATACGCCATTCTCAATAACCTTAAAAATAATTCTGTCCATTTCAATCATAGCCTTTATCTTCACATTACCCCCAGCAGCTCCTACCACTTTCCTTCGTAATGCAGTGAGAAGTAGGTATCCTGATCAAAAGACATTCCTCTTCATAATCTTTATCATGACCCTTTTCTATAAGCTGACCCCAAGAAATGATCTGAGTTGTACAGCCTTGTTTAGCAGTACCCATAAACCACAGGACATAGAACTGTGTGTGTATTTCAGAATCATTGTATGTCTTCCCAAAACTAGAACTATGCATAGGGCTCTTATGCATCAAATAGTATTTTCTGAGGATGAGGATGTTTATTTTGGTTTTTTTCACAATGGATTGTGACTTTCAAGAAAGAAACTTGCCAGAACAATCTTAATCAAAAAGAGTAATTCTGGAGGCATCACATTACCTGACTTCAAATTATACTATAAGGCTATAGTAATTAAAACAGTATGGTGACTTGGCACCTGTGGCTCAAGTGGCTAAGGCACCAGCCACATACACCTAAGGTAGTGGGTTCAAATCCAGCCCGGGCCCACCAAAAACAACAATGATGGCTGCAACCAAAATATAGCCTGTCATTGTGGCGGGTCCCTGTGGTCCCAGCTACTTGGGAGGCTGAGGCAGGAGACTTGCTTGAGCCCAGGAGTTGGAGGTTGCTGTGAGCTGTGATGCCACAGCACTCTACCCAGGGGTATAGATTCAGGCTCTGTCTCAAAAAAAAAAAAAAAAAAAAAACCAGCATGGTCCTGGTATAAAAGTAGACAATTAGATCAATGGAACAGAATGGACAACCCAGCAATAAAGCCATATACCTTCAACCAGTTGATCTTTGACAAAGCAGACAAAAACATGCATTGGGGAAAGGATAGCCTATTCAATAAATGGTGCTGAGAAAATTGGATAGCTATATGCAAAAGAATGAGAACTGGACTCCTCTCTCTCACCATATGTATAAATTAACTCAAGTAACTCAAGTTGGATGAAAGACTTAAACATAAGACCAGAAACCATAACAATTCCAAAAGAAAACCTAGAAATACCTCTTTTGGACTTTGACATAGGCAAAGAATTTATGACACACATTGGCATAGGCAAAGAATTTATGACACACACTAAGACCACAAAAGCAAAGGCAGCAAAAACAAAAATAATAAAGGGACTTCAA
This sequence comes from Otolemur garnettii, assembly GCF_000181295.1. Taxonomy (NCBI): domain Eukaryota; kingdom Metazoa; phylum Chordata; class Mammalia; order Primates; family Galagidae; genus Otolemur; species Otolemur garnettii. Next base: position 27,427,119 of record NW_003852411.1, on the reverse strand, counting down.
TCCTGTGCTACAAAAGAAATAATCAACAGAATAAATAGAAAAGCCATAGAATGAGAGAAAATATTCCCAAAATATGTGTCTGGCAAAGGACTAGTATCAAGGATCTATAAGGCACTCAAACAAATCATCAAGAGAAAACCAAATATTCCCATAAAAAGTCAGCAAAAGAAATGAACAGAATCTTTTCAAAAGGAGACAGATAAACAGCCAACAAACATATGAAAAATGCTCAACTCCACCAATCATCAGGGAAATGTGAATTTTTTAATTTCAGATTAATATGAGGGTGCCAATGATAACAAAAAGGAGCAAACAATTCCATCTATTACTGGACACATAAACAGAACCTTCTCCAGAGAAATGCAAATTAAAACCAAAACAAGATATCATCTTGCCACTGTCAGAATAAAGATTATCAAAAAGTAAAAAAACAAGAGATGTTTATGTGGATGTGGTGAAAAGTGAAGCTTTATATACTGTTGGTGGGAATATAAACTAGTACAACCTCTTTGGAAAACAGCACAGAGATTCCTCAAAGAACTTAAAGTAGTTCTACCATTCAATCCAGTAATCCCACTGCTAGATATCTACCCAAAAGAAAAGAAGTCATTTTATCGAAAAGAAACCTGCACTTAACTGTTTATCACAGCACAATTCACAGTTGCAATGATATGGAATCCACCTAAGTGCTATCAACAAATGAGTGGATAAAGAAAATGTGATACACACACACACACCAAGGGGTACTACTTAGCCACAAAAAGACTGAAATATTGTCTTTTGCAGCAATTTAGATAGAAATGGAGCCCATTATCCCAAGTGAAGTTAACTCAGGAATGGGAAAACAATACTTCATTTTGTCACTCATATTTGAGAGCTAAGCTACATATATGTGTGGTTATATAGAGTGGTATAATGAACATTGAAATCTTGGAGCAGGAAAGATGCAAGAGAGACAAGGGATAAAAAAATTACCTATTAGATATAGTGTACACCAGTTGAGTGATGGGTACAGTAAAAGTCCAGATTTTACTGTTATATAATACATATACATAAAAAAATAAGGCTATTGAATGAAAAAAAGAGAAAGGAAGACAAAAGAAAAAGTGAGAGAGAGAGACAGAGAGAGAGAGATCTATTAAAGTAGCTTCCAGAAATAATTGGTTTGGGCTCTGTTTTTAAATGCAAAGATACAAGAACCCCACAAAAGTCCAAGATTCTGCCTACAATCTCATAGAAACTATAACAAAAAGCTAGAAAGCTTTTTGGAAGCAAGGAGGTGCATTCTGTGGCACCACAAGGTCTCTGCATCTTGCGGCATTTCTTCTCTCTGAACATCTGCTTTGGTCTTCTCTTCCTGTCTCCCTACTAACCAGCTTCCTATGATTATTCATGGTGGGTGCCATCTTATAAGTTTGTTTTAAACATATTTCAGTTTGATGTAGTTCTAATCACATTTCATATCTTCTCTCAATGCTTCTACTCAACTTCTGGTCCTACCACTAACTACCTTTTACTTTTGGCTTTCTAATTGCAAATGCTTGAGAGAGAAATGTTACTGGGCCACCACATTTTTTTAAACCTGGACCCCACTGGGGATACAAGACTCACTAAACAGTGATTAGATAGCATGGAATCCAGTGCCCTGCCTTGGACTGTTTTAATTGGATCAAATGTTAAAACTTCCTGCTGCCTATCAGAATGGCTGTGCATGAAGTAGTGATCCTCAGATTTGGGTATGGGCAGCCAAATAGTCTCTATTTTGTATCAGTGTCCCCAGAACTTTGCAGAATAGTCTTTCCTAAAAGATAGCTCTGTGAGTCCAGTACCAAGAATTTTTATACAGTTGATCCCGAACAAAACAGAAATTAGAACCGCCTACGCCTCACACAATCAAAACTCTGTGTGTAACTTTTGTTTCTCCCCCAAATTTAACTACAAATAGCTTACTGTTGACTGGAAGCTTTACCAATAAGATAAACAGTGAAGTAACATAATTTGTATGAGTATTATATATAATAAAGTTAACTAGAGAAAAGAGAACATTAAGAAAATCATAAAGAGAATATATGCAGGTATTTACTCTTCATTAAATGAAAATGTATCATCATAAAGGTCTTCCTCTTCACTGTTTTCACATTAAATAGGCTGCAGAGGAGGAGGAGGAGGGATCCATCTTGCTGTCTTGGGCATGACAGAGACAGAATAAAATCCCCATATGAGTAGGGGATCCCCTGCAGTTCAAATCCATGTTGTTTAAGGTTAACTGTACTTACTTTTTATGTTATATCTTCTCTTATTAAAAAAGGATGCTGGACTGACATACAATGTAACAGTTATTTCTTGGGCACCCTGTGTGTGGTCCCACTGACCCATACACAACACATGGTTACTGTTTGCTTCTAAAATCATTCTGTTTACTACCTTTTCATTATCTGAAAATGTGCCTTCCTAACCTATCTCTGAAAATTATGTTGGAAAACACCTAGCAAAAAATATTATAAAGCTATCTAATTAATACTGCCACTGATTATTATAGTGTAATTTTTTTTTTTTTTTTTTTTTGCAGTTTTTGGCCAGGGCTGGGTTTGAACCCACCACCTCTGGCATATGGGGCGGTGCCTACTCCTTTGAGCCACAGGCACTGCCCAGTAGAATTTTTATTAATACTCCAAACAATAAGTATATGAAACTTCTTATAGCTCTTTATTTTTCTCATGTCCTAGGAGGATTAGTCAAGAAACTGACCACTACGTTCTGAGAAATGTGATCTTTTTATACCACACTAGGGTTTTCATAAATCCTCAGCTACAACTTTGTAATTTGTTTTACACCATCAACTCCCAGGTCATTTCTATATTATTATAAAATTCAAGCGGCTACACTATAAATTTTAAGACATGGAATTTGTAACCCTCAACTTCCTAGTCATCAGAGCTTCAAATATTTTAAGAAAACAATCAGAGCATAGAGGAAAATAGAAGAGAATTCAGGCGTTATTCTTTCCCTCAAAAGAACATATCTTTAGAAAGGCTATATGACAAAAAGACAGATAAATAAAGCAAAGATATTTATTATTTAATTCTGAAGTTCTTCCCAAATATTTTTAGTTAAATGCTATCTAAAATGTTAAAATTCAAAATCCATACAGTTTCACATGATGTTCTTAGAGAAGTTTTAAATTTCGTAAATAGACTCAGTAAAATATTAAAGTTTTTTTTTAATAAAACATTCCAAAATAGTAAAACCTTTCAGATTCACTTGGACTAAAAGAGTTGTTTGAGTGAAAGAGTCTTGCCCTAGCTCTCCAAATTCCTGAAAGGCTGTCTAGAAGAAGCTGCAGGGGGAGGAAGCATCATGGGACGGCAGCTCAGGATTGGCTGAATCATGTAATGTTCCAAGGAAACCCAATTTAAACATTAGAGTTGTGTCCACATTTGCCCCAACAATTCTGGGGTTTTATATGTTTTATTTTGTCTTAGTTTTAATTTGAAGATTTATAGAAAGATTAATTGAAGAATTATAGAAAATCCTAATAAATATAAAATTTTTTATTACTGCTATTAAGAAGGAAAAACTTACTATGATAATATCAGCTATTTTGTTTGTTAAAAATCTCCAAACTTTCAATATTTGAAAGCTCTGCACAATCTACTCCCTATCTTCTGAAACTTCTCAGCTCACAATTACCCCTTAACTAATTGATGCTCAGAATTATCTTGTCAAGAAATTTCCATGTCGTCAGAAATTCAAGAAGGATACAATTAGACATTCTCTCTACATTAAGGCAGGGATATCTTTTATTACCATGTTATTAGTTTGAGTTTTATCTGATCTCAAGAGGCTTGATGTATCAGTGTCTGAATATACAGTTGACCACAACACAGTTTGTTTTTCCAACAGGTAAATTAATCGACTTTTCAATTCAATTTTCTTCTTTTTTTTTTAATGAGAAGGAAAAAAAATACACACACACATACATATATATTACATATCTATATACATTTTTCATGTTCAAAAGTATGTATTATTTATTTCCTTGATACACCTGTGCTTTTGCTTGTAGTTTTTCACTTTCTTATATTTTTAATTTATTATTACATTGTATATATACTAGCTGGAACGTATACAGACACTTCAAAATTCTCTCTGAAGTGAATAGCACATATGGAGTATGCAGGCTCACTCTGTAACTGAGGAGGAAAACAGTGTCTTCACCTCAACTCAGGAATCTTAAATAGCTTCATTCACAAACTTGATGCGCTCTACTCTCAAACTGAAAATAAGATTCTAGGAATAATCAGGTGTTCATTTCAGGGATCAATACTTTTAATTTAGTCGTCTTTAGTGTGGCTCTGTTTCATCATTGTGTAGTATACACTCAAACATGTTTGTTGGGAGAGTGCTTGGTTCTTGACTCTCTCAAAAAAGCTATACTTTCTACTATTTCTAAAAAGAAAGTTAACACTTTAACGAAGGAGGTAAAAGACTTTTACTGAAAATTATGAAACCATGCTGAAATAAATGAAAGAAGATCAAAATAAATAGAAAACTTTCTGTATTCATGGATCAGAAAATTTAATACTATTAAGATGTTAATACAACCCAAAGTAATCTACAGAGTCAGAGAAATCTTTACCAAAATTCCGACAGTCACTTATACAGAAATGGAAAAGCCAATCCTTAAATTCACATGCAATTAGGAGATGCTCTGTATAGGCAAAATGGAAACAAGGTTGAAAGTCTCACACTTCCTAAGTTCATATTACTACAAAGCTACAGCAATAAGGCAGTGTGATATTGGCATTATGGTCAACATATTAATGAACAGAATAGAGTTGAGAGTTATATATGGAATATTAAACCATACATATCAGGCCAATTTACTTTTGACAACAGCAACAAGTTAATTCAGTTGGAAAAGAAGAGTCTCTTCAACAAATGATCTTGGGACAGCTGTATTTTCACACACACACAAAACTAATACAATAAAATTATATCCCTACTTCATATCATATACATTAACTTAAAATGGATGAATGGCTCCAATATAAAACCTAAAACCATTAAATTTGTAAAAGAAAACAGTTGTAGATCTTCATGACTTTAGATTTGGTAATGAAGACTTAGATATGACAGCAAAACATGAATCAAAACAACAACAACAAAAACAGATCAATCAGCCTTCAGCAAACTCAAAAACTTTTACATGTAAAAAGCACTACCAATAAAGTAAAAAGGCAGCCCACAAAGGGAGATAAAATATTTACAAATTATATATCTGATAAGGGTTTAATATCCATAATAGATAAAGATCTACAACTCAACAATGAAAAGACAATAAAAAACACAATTTAAAAATAGGAAAGGGACTTCAACAAACATTTCTCTGAAGAAGATATGCAAATGGAAAGAGGAGGTCAAACGATCCCTCTTTGCCAATGCTATATGCTTGTAACTAGAAAACACTGAAGACTTTACAAAAAGATTCCTAAATTAAGAAATAAATTCATCAAAGTCTCAGGTTACAAAATTAATGCCAAAAAATCAGTAGTATTTCTATATACCAATATTAGTCAAGCTGAGAATCAAATCAAGGACTTGATACCATTTATAATAACTACAAAGTAAACAAGATCCTTAGGAATATACTTAACCAAGGAAATAAAAGATCTCTACAGGGAGAACCACAAAACACTAATGACAGAAATCTTAAATAACACAATCAAATAGATAAACATCCTGAGCTCATAGAGTGGTAGACTCAACATCACCAAAATGTCCAGCATTATGAGTTGAAATAGCACTCTTCAAAAATCAAGTAGGTGGGAGTGTTGCCTGTGGCTCAAAGGAGTAGGTGCCAAATAGGTGCACTGCATACTGTTTGGGTGACGGGCACACATACAACTTTGACTCAGACAGTACAAAAGCAATTTATGTAACAATACATTTGTACCACCATAATATTCTGAAATGAAGTTTTTAAATGTCCATATTGTCCACAGTGATGTATATATTCAACACACTTCCCATAAGAATACAATGTCATACTTCACAAAGCTAGAAAAAAATAACCCCAAGCTTCATGTGCAACCAAAAAAAGAGCCCAAATAGTCAAGGCAACCTTAAATAAAAAGAACAAATCTGGGGGCATCACATTACCTAACTTCAAATTATGTGACAAGACTATAGTAACCCAAACAGCATGGTACTGCTATAAAAATAGAGACATAGACTCATGGCACAGAATAGAGAACTCAGAAATAAAACCATACAAATATGACCAGCAGATCTTTGACAAAGCCAACAACAACATACATTGGAGAAAGGATGCACTATTCAGCAAATGATGCTGGGAAAATTGGATAACCATTTATAGAAAGATGAAATGGGATCCCTATCTCTTAGTATATACAAAAATTAATTCAAGATGGCTTAAAGGTTTAAATGTACAGCATAGGAAAACCTCTTTTAAACATCAGCTTAGGCAAAGAATTTGTGACTGGTAACTCAAAGGTAAATACAGCAGAAACAAAAATAAGTAAAAGAGATATAATTAAATTAAAAAGCTTCTACACAGCAAAGAATATTGTCTTGAGAGTAAACAGGCAATCTATATATTGGGAGGAAATATTCACCAACTATATAACAAAAGACTGATACCAGAATCCATAGAGAAGTCAAACAAATCAGCAAGAAACAAAATTCCATCAAAATGTAAACAAAACACTTGGATAGAATCTTTTCAAAAGGAGATAGACAAATGACCAATGAACATATGAAAAAAATGTTCGACATCACTAATGATAAGGAAAATTAAAATGAAAACCACAATGAGATACCACCTTACCCTGTCACAATGACCATTATTAAAAAGCCAAAAATCAACAGGTACTGGCATGGATGCAGAGAAAAAGGAACTCTTAACACTGTCGATGGGACTGAAAATTATTATAACTTCTATGGAAAACAGTATGAAGATTCCTCAAAGAGCTAAAAGTAGACCTGCCACTTGACCCAGCAATCCCACTACAGCTTATCTACTCAAAGGAAAAGAAATTATTTTATCAAAAAGACACCTGCATGCGAATGTTTATTATAGCACGTTTCAAAATCGCAAAGATGTGGGGTCAACTTAAGTATCCATTATGAGTAGATAAGGAAAGTGTTATACACACATATACACCCATGGAGTACTACCTGGCCATAAAAAGGAATGAGATAATGTCTTTTGCAGCAACTTGAATGGAACCAGAAAACATTATCCTAAGTGGAAGTATCTCAGGAATGAAATAACAAACACCAACCACATGTTTTCACTAATACGTGGGAACTAAACAATGGGTGTTCATGGGCACAAAGAGATGTAAAGACTTTGAAAACTAGACAGGAAGAAAGAGAGGGATGTGAGGGTTAAAAATGTACCTGCTGGGTACAATGAACACTGTCCTGGTAACGGGCACACTGCAAAACCCTGACTTCAGCATTATATATCATATCATAGTAACAATAACATCTGTACCCCCTTAATATTTTTAAATCTTTTTAAAGATGTACAAATACCTAATAAGCACATGGAAAAATTTCTCTGCATCATAATTTATTAGAGAAATGTGAATGGTAGCCATGATGAGATACCACTTCACATTTATTAGGATGGTCCTAAGCAACACAAAACAAAACCATAGCAGAAAATAGAAAGTATTCCCAAAGAAATAAAGAAATTGGAACTCTCAAACACTGCTGGTGAGATTAAAAATTGGTGCAGTGAAAAACCATATGGTAGTTCCTCAAAATGTTAAACATACAATTACTATACAACCCAGCAATTACCCTCCTAAGTACATCCCCAGAAGAATTAAAACAGAGGGTCATGTAGATACATCTAACCAAATATTTATTGCTGCACTGTTCATAGTAACTAGAAGGTAGAAAAATCTAAGTGTTCATCAACAGTGGGACAGATAAAGAAAATGAGGTCTATCCTTCCAATGGCATATTATTCAGTCATAAGAAGGAATGGAGTTTTTGACATAAGCTACAACATGAATGAACCTTGAAAACATTATGTTGAGTAAAATAAGCCAGACACAAAAGAACACATACTGTATAATTTCACTTAAATGAAGTATATAAAATAGGCAAGTTCACAGAGACAGAAAATAGATTAATAATTACTGAGAGTAAAGGGATAGAAGGTTGAGGACTAATTTTTTTTTTTTTTGCAGTTTTTGGCCGGGGCTGAGTGTGAACCCACCACCTCCGGCATATGGTGCTGGCCCTATTCCTTTGAACTACAGGTGCCGCCCAAGGACTAATTTTTTAATAGCTACAGAGTTTCTGTTAGGAGTGATAATAAAGTTTTGGAAATAGTGATGCGATTGCACAGCATTGTGACTATAATTAATGTTACTGATTAGTATACTTAATGGCTAAAATGGCAATTTTATCGTATTATATCATATATGGTATATGTATATATAACCACAAAAAGGGTGAAAAAACAAAGCATTAATGCCACTTACCACAAAGAAAGTTAAGCAAGAAACCCAATGCCTCACTATAATTTGGTTCTTTTTCAATTAGTCTTCAAAAGTTATCAATCTCTATTTAATCTAACCTTGCTTTGTACACAATGTTGAAAGGGTCACTTTTTACCACTCACCTGGAATTTTTATATTATGTCAAAATTCCTCCTAACACTGTTCTACAATTTCAGCACAGATTGAGGTTAAGTGACCTCCTAGTAGCTTGCACTCAACTTTCGGCTGGCTTTTGTTTTCTCAATTATGTGTATGCTGTTTTGATGTATGTCAGCCACCAACTCGTCCCCATTCGTTTAATAAAGTTAAATAAATATATGACCACTTGTCCACTCTTTTGACTTTTCTACTCCTGTCTTTCCTATATTTCCAGCAAACAAAAGAAAAAAATAAGTACGAAGTAAATTCCCTTGTCATTGGAACCCTATGTGATTAACTGCTTGGCAGTCATAATGTTTTTTCTCCTGTTTCACATCAGGCCTTAAAATCTCCATTCCAGCAAGAATTGCAAGCTGTTACATGGTGCTTTAATTTGCTAATAACTTAAATACATTAATACTCACTACCTTCATGCAGAGAAACTCTGCTTCTAATTACAGTGTAACTACAAAAAAACTTAACAGTACTATACAAATATCAAGCAGTAACTAAACAACATAGCAAACACACTTAAACATCTATTTTTCTTAAAGTACAGGAGATTATTTTGAAGATATAAAAGGAAAACACCAAAAGCATAAGAAAGAAAATTTCAAACCAGTGAAACTTAGCCACTCACAATTCATCAAGTTTATCTCAGTATATTTACTTAGGCTTCTCCTCTGTGTTAAATGTGTGCACACATATAAATATAAAATTGGGATCATAAAGGGTATTATATCATTATAAAATACATATGTTCATTAGAGAAAATTTATAAATATAACATCATTAAAGGCTGACAAATTATTAGTATAATTATGTAGATACAATAATTGTCATTTTTGTTACATACACTTCCAGATAGTTCTGTATCTTCTATTAAGTTTTTCTATTTATAGAAGACATAAATGTTAACCATCAAAATTTGGAAGATAGAGCAATTTATTAAGAAAAACTACCATTGTCATAGATCCTTCCTGAAATACAGATATAGCTTCAGTGACAACTAAAATTATTTTAAAGGAATTTGAGACATCACTAAATAGCAGAACAGGCCTGTCTTCCCACATCATCAAATACTCCTCTAAATTTAATATTTATATGAATTTCATAGCTTGTATCTATTATAATTTTTACTTTCCCTTTTGTTGTTTGTGTTATCTTCTGATCACTTTGTGAGAGATTTTATTTTCTTGTACCCTTACTAAACCAAGAATTATTATTATATTTTTAAATCGTCACTATATAGTTAAAAAAAATATTTTGAGAAATTTGTTGAAGAATGAAAAATAACAGATAAGAGGAATAAATTCTAGTGTTCCATAATGCTGTAAGACAACCATAATTAATACTTACATATTACATAGTTTCAAATAGCTAGAGAGAGGATATTGAATGTTACCAACAAAGAATTGATAAATATTTTAAAAGATGGAACGCTAAATGCCCTGATCTGATTACTCATACTATATGTATCAAAACATCACTAAGGAGCCCATAAATAGTACAAAATTGTCAATTAAAAATTAAAGCAAATTGAATTTTAAAAATGATACCTTCTTTTAATTTTAATTTACTCTGGTTTGATTATTGTTGACTAACCTTTTCCTACACTGATCATTTATTTTACTACTTTTTGTGAATTGCTGGTGTGTGTTGTACCCATTTCTTGCTTCTCATTCCTCTATCATTTTGTAGTGATGTTTTCTGTATAAAGTTGTAAACTTTTTTCTCATAAAAGTCATGAAAATTATACAAGCCAGTTACTTTGTACAAATACCTACATCGTGGTATTTTTATAGTTTTTCTTTTTAATTTAACTCTGAACATATTTATAATTTAATTTTGTTACATCATTTTATGTACACATTTGAGGTTCCTAATTTTTCAAATACTACAGTATTTAGTACTGTTGATTAGAATATCTGTCTGCATTTATTAGAAATTCGAATTTTATCATATCCTGAATGTTTTAGGTATGATTGGGTCTTTTTCTGGGATTTCGATTTTATTCTGTTGATAAATTTATTATACAGCATCACTTAAATTATTAAAACTTTTATAAATACCCTAATGTCTCTCAGTGTGAGTAGCCTCTTTTATTTCTCCTTCTAAAATATTTTTGTAAACATTATTCTCAAAAATTTTTCAAAAACTTTTCACTCATTTTACCATAAAATGACTATTATAACTTAGAAAATACACTGCTCCCCCCCCAAAAAAAAACAACTTCTAGCTAGTTTTACGACCTTGGACAAAATACCAAGGCTAAACTTCCCTCATGATAATTATTAAGACTTTCTTTCTGCAATATCCTTCAGATCTATACAAAAAGTGATTGTAACAATTGTCCGGGAAACAGCTCTAACATCGATGAAAAGAGCATCCTACCTTATTATGTGCTTGTACAGATTGGCAATGATGCTTTTGACTTTGACCTCTATGTACACATGGATAAGATTAAATAGATCGGTAAACAGTGACTCTTTTAAGGTCTTCAGCATGATTTCTAGATTTTGGTAGTGTATTACTGTATCCCTAAAGTGTGAAAACATTTTTGGTGGTGGCTTTGGGGTCCTAAAGTTTAAAGTTTTGTTTCATGATCTATTTAGCATTTGTTTTGGAAAGTTGCCATGTAAAGTTCTTTAGGGAACTATCTAATCTTGGCAAGTACCAGGACTAAAGAAAAATTGCTTTAGACTAATATAAGAAGCCTTGAAAATAGAAATAAATATGACAATGTTACTATTATCACTTAGAGCATGTTTTCTTACCAATTATGTGAGCTATTTATTTTGTCCTTTGATACTTTTATATTTCCTATTCCAAAAAATGCAAATATTTTTGCTGTTAGATTGAGTTATTGGAAATCGTTTAAGTTGCTAAACTTGTGTTTATCAACTTTTATCCAAGCCATTCTTACTATATGGCAACTAAAAATTTTTAGTTGGTTTCTTGAAGGTGGTTTATTTTCTACATTAAGAATTGATTTCTGACTGGGATTATCTGGTGTGTCTGCTTTGTCATTTCATGGGAAAGTTGATCTACAAGACTTTAGACTATACTATAAATTTACAGTGATCAAAATAGCATGGTACTGGCACAAAAATACAGAGGTAGATGTATGGAACAGAATTGAAAACCAAGAGATGAACCCAGACACTTATCATCATTTGATCTTTGATGAGCCTATCAAAAATATAAACTGGGGGAAAGATTTCCTATTTAACAAATGCTGCTGGGTGAATTTTCTGGCGACTTGTAGAAGACTGAAACTGGACCCACAACTTTCTCCTCTAACTAAAATTGATTCTCACTGGTTAAAGGACTTAAACTTAAGACATGAAACTATAAAAATTCTTGGAGAGACTGCAGGGGAAACACTTGAAAAATTTGGCCTGGGATAATACTTTATGAGGAGGACCCCCTGGGCAATCAAAGCAACATCACAAATACATTACTGAGATCTAATTAAACCAAAAAGCTTCTGCATTGCCAAGAACACAGTAAATAAAGCAAGTAGACAGCCCTAAGAATGGAAGAGGATTTTTGCAGGTTATATTTCCGACAAAGATCTAATAACCAGAATCCACAGAGAACTCAAACTTATTAATAAGAAAAGAACAAGTGATCCCATTTCATCATGGGCAAGCGACATGAACAGAAGCTTCTCTGAAGAAGACAGGCACACTGCCTACAGACATATGAAAAAATGCTCATCATCTTAAATCATCAGAGAAATGCAAACCAAAACCATTTTGAGATATCATCTAACTCCAGTAAAACCAGCCACATCACAAAATCCCAAAACTACAGAAGTTGGCATGGATGTGGAGAAAAGGAAATACTTCTGCACTGCTGGTGGGAATGCAAGCTAGTACGTTCCTTTTGGAAAGAAGTTTGGAGAACACTCAGGGATCTAAATGTAGACCTGCTATTTGATCCTGCAATTCCTCTAGTAAGTGTATATCCACAAGACTAAAAATCACTTGGCAACAAAGATATTTCCACCAGATTGTTCACTGTAGCTCAATTCATAATAGCCGAGTCATGGGAGAAGCCCAAGTGCCCATCAAGCCATGAATGGATTAATAAATTATGGTATATGTATACCATGGAGTACTATATAGCATTAAAGAAAGATGGAGATTTTGCCTCTTTTATGTTTACATGGATGGAGCTGGAAAACGTTCCTCTTAGTAAACTATCTCAGGGATGGGAAAAAAATATCCAATGTACTCAGTACTAGTATAAAACTAATTTATAATCACTCACACTTTCATATGAGAGATGAATCACAACTATAGCCCAAGATGAAGGAAGGAAAGGTAGGGGGTTTGAGAAGGGAAGGGGTGGTTCAATAGTGGGATGGCTAATGGTGGGACCATACCTATGGAGCATGTTGCAAGCGTACAAGTCAAATCTATCAAGTATTGAACACAAATGTCTTAACACTGTGATTAAGTAAATGAGGTGAAAGCTATGTTAATTAGTAGGATATAAGCACTCCAATTTGTAGAAATAATCAACACATTGAATGCCACAAAGGCATAAATATATTCATGATCTATGTATTTATGACTTCATAAAAAAAAAAAAACAAAACACCTCAATTGCCATTGGGGAACTGGAAGTGGATGATGTAAGTGATGAGGAATTAAATTCCTTCAAAAAGAGCCCTCCAGAGGAAAAAAATGAAGCTGACTTGATTTCTGAATAATCAATTGTATTTGCAAGTTTTCAAAACTATTAAATGGTAAGAGTAATGATGGTTATAGGAACTTTAAGAGAGGTAACTCTTTTCTTTTGAAATCCATTAAACACTGTGCATCCACAAGCCTAGTCTCCCTCTTTCCTTCCTTGGCTACAAGTATTTCATTCACTGAAGTCTTTTATATTTTGTCCGTGCTTAAAGGAAAGGAATTTCCTCTCCAGGGACTACCTAACACTACAACTTTGATCCATTGGTTCATGTGTCCATTCATCAAATACTTTTTGAACATCTGCATTATACTAGATATTATCCTAAGCCCTGGATTGTGACTGTTGTGATAATCTTTGATTTGGAATGCTGAAGTGCTCTAATATGAAGCATATAGTCAGAGTCTAAAGAGAAAAGCAGAGAAATGAAAATAGGTTTTACTATATTTCCTATGGCCATATTTAGCAATCTGCTCCAAAATCATTTTTATGAAGTAGTATCTTGAGTAGGTTAACTTTACTTTAACCTTTAACTTAACTGTCTTTAACTTTTTTCACGTGACTATCCCCATTCTTCAAAATTTCAAAAAGTAAAAATATATTTACTATTGGATTCAGCAAGTACATGTTTTACTCACAATTTCTGTGGCCTTAGTCTCCTAAAGCTTACCTTCTCAATTCACTGCCTTATCTTATCTGTCATCCTATACTCCATTCCCATTATACCTAAACATATCTGATTCAGGATATAAAGTATCATATTATAAGGACCAATTAACAATTAGCATTTTTATGGAAGTTTATCTTGTAAATTTGGGGCTTTGGCCAGACACGGTGGTTCATGCTTGTAATCTTAGCACTCTGGGAGGCTATGGCAGGCAATCATTTCAAGCCCAGCCTGAAAAAGAGCAAGACCCTATCTCTAAAAATATATCTGGGCTTTGTGGCAAGCACCTGTCATTCCAGCTAGTTGGGAGGCTGAGGCAAAAGGATAGCTTGAGCACAAGAGTGTGAGGTCACTGAGAGCTATGACACCACAGCACTCTAACAATGACAACAAAGTGAGTCTCTGTCTTTAAAAAAAAAAAAATGCTTTCAAGACCTATGCTGAAAGAAATTTTTCAGAAAAGAAGCAAAAGACATCAGCCGGATCTTGGGGAAAAAATAGGAACTCAAAGGAAAAAAGAAAATGAAAGTGACAGAGAGAGAGAAAAAAAAAAGAAAGAAAGAGAAAGAAGTTCTGAAAATGGCAAATACAAATGCATATAAAAGTTTGTTTGTTAAGAGGTAGTCATTTTTTAATTTTTATAAAAAAATCAGTGACTATATAAAGCAACGTATTCATGTGTTCAATATATAAGTGAAATAAATTATTAAAATAATACAAAAGATAAGAGGGGAGAAATGAAAACATACTGCAGTAAGAGTTATATATTATAAATAAAAAGAAATAGTGGAAGTAGAAAACCAAGAGCAAAATGATATATTTAACAACATCAGTATTAAAAATGGATTAAATGACAATCACATTAATTATTAAAAAATTTGAATAATTTCTAAAAAGGCCAGATAATAAATATTTCAGAATTGGAGGCCATGAAGTCTCAGTTATAGCTACTCAATTCTGCTATTATAGCATTAAAGCAGCCACGGACAGTGCATAAACAAATGAGTGTTTCTGTGTTTCAGTAATACTTTGTTTATAAAAACTGTAGCAGTGTATGTATCTTGTCACCCCATTCCGTACAAGAAAGGGTAAACTAAAAATAAGCATAACACTTTATAAATAATACCAAGTTTTAAAATATTCCATTGGATTATTGGATGAGGGGCAAAGAAGAAATCACTGGGAAAATTAGAAAATGTCAAAAATGCAACATACCAACACTTATGAGATGTGACAAAAACAGAACTCAGATGAAAATTTGTAACTGTAAATCCTTGAATTAAAAGAGAAAGAAAATACCAAATCAACAACCAAAATTTACCACTTGAGTAGTAAAGAGAAACAGATAAAGAGAGATACATATACCAAAATCCAGCAGATGGAAGGAGATAAAGAAAGATTACAGCAGAGAAAATATAATTGAGAGCAAAAACTCAACAAAGAGAAACAAAACAGAAGTTAATTCTTTGAAAGGTAAAAAATTGAAAAACATTTTTTTGAGACAGAGTCTCACTCTGTCACCCTGAGTAGAGTGCTGTGGCATCATAGCTCACAGTGTCCTCTTGGACTTGAGTGATCCTCTTGCCCCAGCCTCCCAAGTAGCTAAGATTACAGGTATGCGCCACTATACCCAGCTAGGCTTTCTATTTTCTAGAGACAGGGTCTAGCTCTTGCTCAGGTTGGTCTCAACTCAAGCAATCCACCAGCCTCAGCCTCCCAGAGTGCTAAGATTACAGGTGTGAGCCACTGCACCCAGGCAAAGTTGACAAATTTTTGGCTAAACTAAACATTGGTAAAATTACTTATAAACTTAACAAAAATTGAAAGGCTTATAAGAAAATAGTATAAAATTACACCAAAAATTAATGTTCAGATTTCTAGAAACACTCAAATTACTAAAATGGAATCAAAATTAAATAGAAAAGTTAAATAGACATATAATAAGTAAAAATATTGAATCAATAATCAAAAGCCTTCCAGCACAGAAAAGTCAAGAACCAGACATCTTCAGTGGTGTATTTTTCCAAACATTTAAGAAAGAATTAAACACAAATCATACTTAAACTGTTCCAAAGCAAAGGAATAAAAAGACGACAACACTTTCTAACATATTCCATGAAGGCAGTGTTACCCTGATACCAAAGCAAAAGAAACCACATGAAAAGAAACTATAGACCAAAATCTCTTACAAATATAGATGCATAAATCCTTGATAACATATAGGCAAACTGAATCTAATAGTGTATTAAAAGGTTTATACATACCAACTAAGTACAATTTATCCTAGCACAGCCAGGGAGATTTAATATAAGATGATTGGGGGAAACAGTGTATGGCACACCTGTTGGGGGCATAACACAAGTGTAAGAGGGTCTTCATCTAACAAATGCAGTCAGTGTAACCTAATTCTTTGTACCTTTAATGAATCCCAAACAATAATATATATATGATGATAACTGATGTAAGCAAACACAACCTCAGTGACTTACTAAATGGCAGAGCTTCTCAATAAGATTAACAACAGACTTATCATCAGAAACAATGAAGGTCAAAAGCAGTAGGATGACATATTCAAACAGCTAATAGTAAAAGATGGTCAGTCAATTACTCTATATCCATCAAAACTATGCTTCAAAAATAAAGGAAAAAAATTCAAACTCCCAGTTGAATAAAAAAAAAATTATCACTATCAGACATTCTGTACAAAAAAACTAATGTTCTTTAGGTAAAAATAAAAGAACACTACACAGTAACTCAAATCCACACAAAGAAATAAAAAGCACTATTGAAAGTAACTAAATAGCTAAATGTAAAAGAGAGTATAAATGCATTTTTGTTTATAACTCTTTTCTTCTCTTGTCAGATTAAAAGACAACTGAATAAAGCAATGATTATAAATCTGTGTTGACGTGCTATTAAAGATGTAATTTGTACAACAATGATAGTACAAAGGAGTGGAAACAGAATGGGGATACGCTGGAGTAAAGTTGCATATGTTCGTGAAATCAATTTGGTATTAATCTAAAATAGGTTTCTTTAAATCAAGCTTTTAATTGCAATTCACAGGATAATCCTAACAAAATAACTTAAAAAACATAGTAAGAAAAACAACACGGGAATAAAAGTAGCATACTAGAAAATATCTTTTTAACACAAATGAAGGCAATAATGGATGAATTCAGGGACAAAAAGACAAAGATATACAGGAAACAATTTTTGAAATAACAGACATAATCTTAGCAGCAGCTGCATTAATTTTACACGGATTAAGCATTCCAAACAAAAACCAGAGGTTAGCAAAATGGATTTTGAAAACAAAAGTTATTCTGGTTTCAGTCTATCATGTATGAAGCAGGAAATTACCAGTTTGTCCTAACAATAAGTAAAAAGACAAGCATACTAAAAAATCAAGAATTAACAATTCTTCTTTGATGCATTAGACAAGTGTTATTACTGGGCAAACCACTTCTCCCGTAAAAGGCAGATGCAATAGATTTCAGCACAGTCTTCTGAAGGAACCAGTGCCAAGGCACAGAAACTTGAAGTGTAAGTGACAAATTGCAGAAAACTCACTGTGGACATCTGAGAGATAACAATTCCAAAGGGATCCAGTCACAGTTACATTTTTGTCATTTTTACCTTTAGGTACTCAACCAGCTTTTCAAAATGAATGTTATTGGGATGGGAAAGGGGGAAATCTCCTCATACTTCCAGCAGGGGGAAAGGAAAATTATGTTAAATGTGTCAGAGCATTATATTCTTTTTAAGAAGGTCTGCTCCCTCAAGAGAAACTATTTAACTAGACTCTAACTTACCTGGGGGAAGAAAAACATCCAATTCCAGCCAGCTTTGGTTGTCCACACAAAGAAAGGTGATATGGTTTGAATGTCCCCTTCAAAACTCACATTGAAATTTGTCACTGTAACAGTGTTCAGAAAGGTAGGATCCTTAAGAAGTGTTTAGGTCATGAGGGCAACTCTATTGTTGAGGGAGTGGGTTCCTGATAAAAAGGATGAGTGTGGCCCAATTTCTTCTCTCTGTTTCACAGGCTTGCTTGCTCTTCCCTCTTCCCCCATGAGACAGCATAGCACTCACTGAGGTGTCCTGCCAGTGCCATGCTCTTGGTCTTCCTAACCTCAAGAATAATGAGACAAATAAACTTCTGTTTATTATACAATTCCCAGGCTCAGACAATTCGTTATAGCAGCAGAAAACAGACCAGGAAAGAAGAGAAATATTCAACTCTAGTCTCCTCTAGTCTTCCACCTGGAGGAAGGAAAATAACTAACTCCTGTTCATTCCAGCCATCATATGTGAAGGTGGGGGGAAGAGGAGGACTAAGAAGCCCTGTAAAGTTCGCAGCCCCCAAACCCCAAATGCTAGCACAGAACTAGAAAATGCTTCTCCTACCTCAACACCTTGCCACCACATTGCAAAAGGCCAATTTACAGCAATTTGTTTTACCCTGGTACATCGTATTCAGTCCTCAAGAAAAAAGTGACAAGACACACTAAAAAGGAAAACGAACAAAAGCAAAAAACAGTTTGCAAAGTAAAGCAAGCTTCAGGACCAGACTAAGACATGGCAGGAATGTTGGGATTATCAGATTGAGAATATAGAACAACTGTGAATAGGTGGTAAGACTTCTAATATATACACAGAGGGCATGAAAGAACATATGGACAATGTAAGGGATGGAAATTCTAAGAACCATAAAGAAATGCTAGAGATAAAAAATACTGTAATAGAAATGAAGAATGCCTTTGATGGGTTTGTTGAAAGACTGAA